>NC_133040.1:5226718-5530625 GCF_048771995.1 Taeniopygia guttata | reverse complement strand
TAAGACTTGCTCAAAAGGAGTATTGTTCTGTCCACTCAGAGTGAACAATTCTGTCCTCTGAACCAATAAGGTTGAGTTAATGATGTTACATTGACATGCGAAGTTGTGTTGTCAAGTGTTGCGAACTTAGTGATCTCTTCTATAAATAATCTAGTGATCAGAAGGTTGGGTAGAAAAGAGGGTTAATAGAGCTACCTAACCAATGTCCGTGATAACCTGAAGACATGGTTTAAGTCAGTCTGTCACTCCAGACTTTCCCCTGCTGATCAAGTGAGGCTTCAATAGTCAAAATGGTTACGTATTGTGACTCAGTGTGCCATGATGGGGAGTTGCTCGTAATCCCAGGATTATTGAGCAATAAATGCAGAAACCCACCCTCAGAAAAAGAAATGAAATAGTTCTTGATTTGAACTGACATACAGTATGCACAATTTCATTTCTGGATTGCATGTGGCATTCTCCTGCTGTACCAAGATTTATGTATTGTCCTTGTGTTCTTGGTCCTCTTGCACTGCTCTGTACTGGTAGTGCTCAGCAGTGGGTATGAGTGGAGAATGCAGCATTCGAGGGTGCTTCCATTCTTTGTATAATGGAGAAATGTCATGCTCCAGTCAACTGTAATGTAAGTTCTTGTGCAGATGTTCAAAAATCAAATCTGCTTACTTGATTGCACCTGTATAGTCTAAATAGATTCACCAGTTTGGTAGTTTGATCAGAAAACCTTAAGTCTTTTTGTCTCGAATCTTGGCCTAATAAAGTGTTCAAGTAGACATAAGACTCAAATGCGCACTTGCTCTCACTATGACTGTATAGCAGGTCCTGGTTTCTCAATCCAAATAACAGATTTTTTAAAATAATTTAATTACAGTTTAAGGCTGTGAAATTTGAATATATATTGCTGCACTTAAGGAGTTGTAAAGCAGTGCCTTCTGCAGCTCCCAACATCCAGGGCTAAACTGCCTAGTGAAGCTTGTAGAATCCATTTCCATCCGTGATATAACAGTCAAATTTAGTCTAGAAAAGAGACAAGCATGAGTTTTTAGCTGTTTGTTTGTTTCTCCTGTATTCATAAACCTAGGAAAGACGTATTGTTTCCTATTTAGGAAGACTGTCCTTAAAGGAAGACTGTCCTTAAGAGCGGCTGTATACTGTGGGAGTTCAAAATCCATCTTTTGATAGCACCAGGCCATTGCTGGACAAATTATTGTCCAAGAGTAAATATGCTGTTTCTGGCTGTCAGTTTACAGGCCTGAGCTTACTGCATCTGTCTAACACAGTAAGTGCATGTGCAGAGCAAAGTGTTGATTAGCAGCCCGCTCTTGGTCCCAGGGGAGCTAGCAAGCTCTCCTAGGATGTTGTTGATCAGGTTTACAGTTGTCAATGCTGTTAAACCAGGCAGCAAATGCTGCATGTGATAGCTCTTAAGTCTTGCGTTGTCTCTCGACACTGTATTAAACTAACATGATCAATTTATATATAAATTATGCTAAAATGTTATAAAGCCGTTCAAGATACGTATTAACTTGGGATTAGTAACTCCTGAATACCTTGGCCAGCAGCCTTTATCTATCAGTGAATGTCTCCCAGTTTGGCAGCCACAAGTGCTACTAGCAGGAAGCACTTCTGAAATGGGGACAGAAATAATGGCATTACAAGCCAGTACTCCAGCAGTCTGGGTGGGTGTCTTGTGATCAGAAAAGAATATTCCTGGGGCTGAGTTGTCTCATCTGCAGTAAAATAAAACATCACTTCGATTTCATGAAAGGAATGGATTCCCTTATTCTTTATGGTTTGGTTCAGTTAGCATTGGTTTTAAGCCTACTTAGCAGGGCAGGGCTTCCGGTTGTTTAAAAGGACTACTAAAATCAAGCCTAAACCTGAACTATAGTTTCCTAAATAATGAAGAAGTAATCTTAACTGGACTTAAAGCTCCGAACCTTCCTATAGTCTTTCTGAACTTTTGACTGTCCTCTTCTGTAGGTACTTGTTGCACAAAGCCCATCTAGTTCAGTGTGCAGTTCATCCAACAGGAAAACAAAATGGAAGCTGTGATCTTTGGCTGTCTGAAGCCAAAGTCTCATGCTGTTTGACTCAGTCCAGGTCGTCTACAGCAGCTACTAAATTGACATAAACTGGAGCCATTCTTGCTTTTAATTTTACTGAATGACATCTACTATGCATCTGTAACTTGGCATACCAGTGCTGCCAACTGGCAGCACAAGAGTTTACACCAACTCTGTAGCTTAGACTGTCTTTTTATTTATAGTAAATGGAAGTGTCTGTGCTTGTCAGTTGTTGGAATGTCTGTGTGAGTGTCCGTAAGGAGATTTTTTGATTTTGGGATGGTCCTAGTGTTGGGGGTGGAGAGGGGATTCTGTGTAAGAGTCAAGTGTCAAAGGAGACTGAGATGTGACAGGACACTGACCCTGTCTGTAACACCACTGGAACAGTGGGTTAAACTGGGTGCTTGTAAATGGGCAAACTACAGGATGGCCACTGTGGTAATTGATCTGTGATGTTTCTTGGATTTTGTCACACTAGCTGGGAAAACACTTCAGATCTTTAACATTGAGATGAAAAGTAAAATGAAAGCCCATACAATGGCAGAGGAAGTGATCTTCTGGAAATGGATATCTGTGAATACAGTTGCCTTGGTGACAGAGACAGCAGTGTACCACTGGAGCATGGAGGGAGAATCACAACCCCAAAAGATGTTTGATAGACATGCTAGTCTTGCAGGCTGCCAAATCATCAATTACAGAACAGATGAACACCAAAAATGGCTGCTGCTGATAGGAATTTCAGCACAGGTAAGTTCTCTGGCAGCAATATTATGAAGATAACATATTATGAAGATAATTGGGAGAGCCCTGGCCCCACTTAATTTAATAGCTGCTGTAGTTTAACTTTGATTTCTGGAAATAAAAAATTCAAAACTTTCTTTTGTGTAGAAATAGCCTGACTTGTAGTTCAGCTCAAGTGTTAGAGGAGGGGATGAGAGGCATTTGCTGCTTTTTAGTTTACTGTCCCAAGGGTCTTGCTACAAACATTTTAAATCTTATCTCTAAAAGCTGACCTTTCTTTTTTCTAGCAAAATCGTGTGGTTGGTGCAATGCAGCTGTATTCGGTTGATAGAAAAGTCTCCCAGCCTATAGAAGGCCATGCAGCAGCTTTTGCAGAATTCAAAATAGAGGGAAATGCCAAACCTTCTACCCTCTTTTGTTTTGCTGTGAGGAGTCCTGCAGGAGGCAAGGTAAAGTCTACAGCTATGTTCCTGTAGTGCCATAGGTAGGTTGTTTGCATCAAATTGAATGTGGAATTCAGTAGCATTGAATATGCTACAACTGCTGAGCAGTCTGTGCAGGGCTGAGGTAACACCACAGTAAATGCCTTGGCCTTTCCAGTCTTGTCCTCCAAAACAGATGAATTGACAAGTGTGGCTCAAAATGTCTTGAATAGGAATAGTCACTTTCATAAAAAGTGGGTGTTTTGGGTTTTTTTTATTCTTCTCCCAGGTTTTAATTTATCAGGTTCCAGCAAATTTAACATTCTGAATATGTGGAGCACAGCTCCCCAGACTGTTGGGCAGATGACTTCAGCAGCATATCTGAGGAAAGGAACTTCTTTCATGTGGCTGTACTTGCAGGCAATCTTATGACATGAACTCTTTTCTTCCTAGCTGCACATAATTGAAGTAGGTCAGCCAGCTACTGGAAATCAGCCATTTGTAAAGAAAGCTGTTGATGTGTTTTTCCCACCTGAGGCACAGACAGACTTTCCTGTGGCAATGCAGGTAAATGTTTTACACCCTCCCCTTCCCCCCCTCCCCCCCCCCCCCCCCCCCAAAAAAAAAAATGAGCTTTATAGCCTGGCAAGGAGCTGACATCTGTTGCAAAGAATGTTTTCTATCATGCTTTGCTGTCATTCTTCCTAGTTCTGGGAGGGATGTTAGTAGGCTTGTGGGAGGTAGCATGGACATGAAAATAGTAACTTAAATATATAGACTGCTTCTGTATTTAAAAAAGCCCCAACAAAACTTCTACAAGAAGAACCCAAACCAATGAAACAGACCCCAAAGAAACCCCTTGGGAGTGTCTTCAGGGAGGATGTTTCCAACCTCACTTCGGCTATTCAGCTTCCTGCTAATGTTCCAAGTTCTAGATAAGAATATTAGCATATCTCCTGTAGTAGCAGCACAGAAAAGGCAATTTGGGGCATTAGTGGGAGATTCTTTAGGAAAGAACAGAGCTGGTTGCTATCACAGACCAAATTTCATTTAGCATGTCTCTAGGAACTAGAAATGTGTCATAAAATCAACCTATCTCAGAGCATGACTGCTGACAAGTCTAATAGACCAGCTTCATAAATAGTCCAAGAGATGCCCATAACTAAGGTGCATATGTGACAGGATTTGTATGGCTCTATACTTCAGTTTAAGGCTTAATAAACAAAATATCCAAAGACTTGTTCCAAGGGGAGAGTACTTCTATGTCTAAAGACCCTTTTGGCTTGAAAGCCTCCCCAGTTTCAGCGACTTGACAGATAAACTGGAGTACTCAGTAGATGAGCTTGGTTTAGATTCTGCTGGCGGTTTGGGTAGGCTTTGTTGGAAGAGAATGGGATTATCTCATTAGTATTTCTGAGCATATCTAGACTAGAATGCAAATTATGCCCAAACTTTTCTCCTCAGCTTGGCTTATTAGGATGAGGAGTATGTTCGTTGCTGCAGATGAATTTTAATTTCCCTTCAACCTCTATTCACTGGAGCTATGCCTGCAAATGGCCAGCAAAGCTGTTCATTGCTTTTGAGTCTGAAAGGAAGAAGCCTGAAGCTATATTTGTTCTTAGTGTCAGTACAAAGGCATGTCACTACAGTACTTTCTTGTGACTAGGCTAAAGGCAGCTATCTGAAGTGTTACAATATTACTAGTTTTGACTAATAAAAACTTGTTTTTGGCAGATTGGAATTAAGCATGGTGTAATTTATCTGATCACCAAGTATGGATATATCCACATGTATGATTTGGAGTCTGGAGTGTGCATCTACATGAACCGTATTAGTGCTGATACTATCTTTGTCACAGCTCCTCATGAACCTACCTCAGGCATTATTGGTGTGAACAAAAAAGGACAGGTAACAAATCCACCATTCTGTTTCTGAGCCTTCTAAAATTCAAATGGAATGTAACAAATCTAAGGAGTGACTTGATGCGACAAATGTTATGGAAGAGAGCAACTGACTATTTAATTAATCAGTTTTTATCTCTTCTAGTACAGAGCTACTTGAAGAACTTGGTTTTTTACTAATTTGCTCCTTCACTGATGAGCTGCTTAGCCATTTTGTTATTGTATTTCATAGTAGTTGTGGAAAGGACAGTACTCCTCAATATGCCTCTTGTCCTTTCCAGGTGCTTTCTGTATGTGTTGAGGAAGACAACATTGTGAACTATGCTACGAATGTTCTCCAGAATCCTGACTTGGGACTGCGAATGGCTATACGTAGTAACCTAGCGGGGGCAGAGGAGTTATTTGCCAGAAAGTTCAACACACTCTTTGCTCAAGGAAACTATGCCGATGCTGCTAAAGTAGCAGCATCTGCACCAAAGGTAAGTAACTCCAAAGGTAAAACCTAGAAATCATGGAAACTTGCCTAAGCTTAGTGGATTGCTTAGGTCACTTGCATTTCAGAGCTTGACATTCAAAACATAAATGCAGTGTTAGTTCTCTGCAGTCTGGTAGTGGTTCTGACTAATATGTTCCCCTGTATGCCCTAAAGGAGCATCTGCTATCCATTTCTAGCTAGACTGGACTTTCTGGGGCCACTGACTTCATGCTAGAAAGTCAATGATTTGATGGTCTCTATCCTGAAGGTTTAACAGTAGATGGTTCAGTTTACCCTTAAACCTGCTTTTTTTACTAATGCTGTTCAGTCTTCACTAATTAAACACTGCTTCTCTCTATCTTGTGCATGTTCAGGGAATTTTACGTACCAGTGATACAATTAGGAAGTTCCAGAGTGTACCAGCTCAGCCTGGGCAGGCCTCTCCCTTGCTCCAGTATTTCGGAATATTGCTCGACCAGGGACAGCTGAACAAGTTTGAATCTCTGGAGCTCTGTCGCCCTGTCCTGCAGCAGGGCCGCAAGCAGCTTCTGGAGAAGTGGCTGAAGGAAGACAAGGTAGGCTGGATAATGACATTAGCCTACTTCTGTTGCCTTCTAACAGTTAAGTGTAAGCAACACTTGAGTTGATGCTACAACTCTGAATTCTTTTGCTTGACAAAATACCACTTCTGTCATCAGCTGGAGTGCTCGGAGGAGCTGGGAGACTTGGTGAAGACAGCCGACCCAACCCTTGCACTCAGTGTCTATCTTCGAGCTAATGTGCCAAACAAAGTGATTCAGTGCTTTGCTGAAACTGGCCAATTCCAGAAAATAGTGCTGTATGCTAAGAAGGTAAATAATTTATCATAAACTGCAAGCTCTGCTTTACGTTTAAGGTGTCCATTATGCAAATCATAGTGTATAACTATGGTCTAAAAGTCTGCAAAACATAAAATTCAAAACATCCAGAATTTTATAAAGTATTAATTTAATGGATTGTCTTAAGCTTATTGTATAGAATAAAGATAAGAGTCTTCCTGAATTCCTCAGACTTAGCTTTGTAATCCATAAAAAAAGAAAAATTGCCTAATGCCTACTTTTAAGTTTAGGACTTGATAAATAGGGCTTTAGGACTGTTGAAAAATTTATTCCAGGCAGTTTTCTTACATAGCCAGAGAATTGCCCTGGCATAAGTTCAGTTATTAAGTAGGTGAATCCTGAATTTCTGTGTCAACAGACAAGAAATGTTTTTGTCTGAGAATTCCTGGAAGATGGGGAATGGGTACTGCAAGCTCAGAACAGTTTATAGTCGCTATGCTTAAGAAATCTGAAGGCTTAAAAGAAGTGTGAAGCTTCCTAAATATAAATAACTGTTCCTGAAATCCCTAGGTTGGCTATACCCCAGACTGGATCTTCCTACTGAGAAGTGTGATGAGAGTCAGTCCAGAACAAGGCCTGCAGTTCTCTCAGATGCTGGTACAGGATGAGGAGCCGCTGGCTAACATTAACCAGGTGATGCCTACAACAAGGGTACTGGTCTCTTTCTAGACAGAGGGAATAGTGTAGTACCATTCTGGGGACTGGTAAGGCCTGGTTCACGTCTATTGTCGTCTTGATTAGAGGAGTGACTAAATAGTATAGTTAAGTTTGGTTATCATTGAGTCTTTAGAGGCAAGTGTGTTCTTAAGTTCTTGTGGAAGCTTTCTCATTTATTGACAGTAAAATTACCACAATCTTAGTCTAAGTAATAAAGTGTTACTATCCTGCTGCATTATGAAATAACTGAAGCTACTTGGAAAAAGTCCTGGCTTTTCTTCTAGCAACTATCCCAGTGGGAGAAGGGATGACCTTTGCATGTTGTGTTCAAACTAAATAAGAGTGGGTGGTAAAGTTTGGTATAATAGCTCAGGGTAATGCATTTCTTCCATTCTAGAGAAAAAGGAAATGTGAAACTTGTCTCTCTATTACCATGATAGTAATACTATGAAAACAAGGGAATGCAGCATAATAGGTGCTGTGATAGCCTGTTGTTTCAGTTTGAGACAAGTTAGGGTCTTAGCATAAAGCAGATTATAAGGGGATGCAGTATCATAACATCACCCCAGGACACCTATCTAGCCAGGCTGTGTGCATACACAGAAAAACATACATGTGTGTATGTAGACCCCTCTTCTGTAACTTGTCCAATCTCAACAGATTGTGGATGTGTTCATGGAGCACAGTCTTCTGCAGCAGTGCACATCCTTTTTGTTGGATGCCCTGAAAAATAACCGCCCTGCAGAAGGCCACCTTCAGACCCGTCTCCTGGAAATGAATTTGATTCATGCCCCACAGGTACGATCCAGTTCCTCCAAAAAGGGAGAGACAGTACTGGACTTGCACAAGAGTAGGATGTCTGATACTGTTGTCTATAAGTCATTTAATAACATGCAAGTCTACGAAGTCACTGCTGGGACTTATGAATAACGTGTAGGCTAAGCTGCTCTGATTCTCTTGACAGTCTTGATTTCTTGTTAGTGAATATGAAATGTAACCTCCTAGGTTGCAGATGCCATTCTTGGAAACCAAATGTTTACACACTATGATCGTGCTCATGTTGCCCAGCTGTGTGAAAAGGCAGGCTTACTCCAGCGAGCTTTGGAGCACTACACGGATCTCTATGATATTAAACGTGCAGTTGTTCATACTCACCTCTTGAATCCTGAGGTAAGTGTTGTCCAGAGTAAGAAAGTGATGTGAACAGTCTTTAGTATTTCTGCAGCTGCTGTAAGATAGGTTGTAGGTACTGAAGTAGCACAAGTAGCTGTGATTCAAGAACATTTGTCCAGTTAACGATCAAATTGTAGCCTGTACTTTCAGTGGCTTAAATCTGGCCTCAGTTTCTGAGGTGGGCATTTCAAACACTATTTTCAAATTGCACTTTTGTGATTGTAAATACAGTGAATTTTATGTCTTTGGTCTTGGTTCTCTCTAGTAGTTCTCTCTAGTAGAAACTGTCTAGTTGGCCTATCTTAGAAATTAGTCAAATAGTGTACAAGTTACTGAGTAAAATTTCTGTCCCTTTGCAGTGGCTTGTGAACTTCTTTGGCTCTCTCTCAGTTGAAGACTCTGTGGAGTGTTTGCGTGCCATGCTGTCAGCCAACATTAGGCAAAACCTACAGCTGTGTGTGCAAGTTGCTTCTAAGTACCATGAACAGCTTGGCACCCAGTCTCTTGTGGAGCTTTTTGAATCTTTCAAAAGCTATGAAGGTACAGTATTAGAGGGAAGCAGCTTACTTGGGAGCACTGACTGAAGCTAATAGTAAGGATTGTAGCTTTTATGGGAGAGGTACTTGTCACATGGCCGGATCTTAGGATACATTTATGAAAGTGAGCTTATCACAGTGAGTTCTAGGGGTAGTCTTGTTCTAGACAGTTTCTTAACTCTCTTGAGTAGAGATCAGAAAGAAAGATAAAACCTGAAAGAGGGAAAAAGAATCCTTCAATACTCCTTGCAGTTGACTGAAAGCTGCTGCTCTCTCAGTAAGGCTGAGTTCTAAGTCACAAGCTGAGGCCTATACAGCCTTCACTTGCTTCACTTCTAACAGTGTTAAACACATGTGACTCTTTCCAGGACTGTTCTATTTCTTGGGCTCCATTGTAAACTTTAGCCAGGATCCAGACGTTCACTTCAAGTACATCCAGGCAGCTTGCAAGACTGGTCAGATAAAGGAAGTGGAAAGAATCTGCCGTGAAAGTAACTGTTATAACCCAGAACGAGTGAAGAACTTCCTGAAGGTAAATAGTCCACCCAGGGGATTGAAGGGTTTTCTGTATATTTTGCTTAGCAGCAGAACTACAGCTTTCTAATGGAGGGAAACACCAAGAAGGTTTAGTTGGCATGGCTGTGAATAATATTTCGTCCCTTTTTTCTCTTTCACACAAAATACAGGAGGCAAAGCTCACAGATCAGCTTCCGCTGATCATTGTCTGCGATCGATTTGACTTTGTTCATGACCTGGTGCTCTATTTATACCGTAATAATCTGCAGAAGTATATTGAGATCTACGTACAGAAGGTAAGGACCTGCTCTTTACTTCATTATAAGGAATTACAGCATAATCTGCTGTCTCTTTTTTGCTCACTCTCCCAGTGCAGCGGCTCTTCATTAAGCCTTTTGTCTATCACAAAAACATTATTCCTGGAATGGATATATGAATGTTAGTTATTCAAAGTTCTCTGCTCTGAAGCATAATTGAAATTTTTAACTAGAACTTCCCCATGGGAAAGACTGGGGGTGCATTATTAGTAATGCTAATAACTAATTTCAACGATGGTGGCTTATTCTAGGTGAATCCTAGCCGTATACCAGCAGTGGTTGGAGGGCTTCTTGATGTAGATTGTTCTGAGGATGTCATCAAGAACTTGATCATGGTGGTGAGAGGGCAGTTCTCCACAGATGAGCTGGTGGCTGAAGTGGAAAAAAGAAATCGGTAATCAAAATGCATCTGTGGGCACCAGTGTTGGGCTTCCTTGATCCTGCTATACACAAATTGAATTGCATGCAGTTCTGTTAAATGATGAAGTACTAATATTGTTTTGTGTTTCTCTATAGAAGAGCAGTTCAAATTTGGTAGTCAGTCTTTTGATTGTTTGGGTCACGTAGGAATGCCTGACAGCAGTGCATCATGTATAACATGGCTTTTGAACACTGCCATAGAACCAGCCACGTGGCTTCGGAGTAAATTTGGATCAAACTGTCTTGACAGACTAGCCACAGGCCCACAGCAGCTTCTGTAAATAGTTTCTCACTACCTGAAAAATGAACAAATGGCTTTAAGCATGAACTGACAGCTAATACAACAGGAGTTGAGAAATTGTAAAACTAGGGATATCTGCAGCCTTTTGTGATATTAAGCTGCAGATCTGTCTTCCACTCATTTAAGACTCGTTAAAAAATAATTGGCTCTGTGTTTGCTTTTAAGTTGGACTGGCAGACTTGTTTGAGGGGAAGGCCAGGTACTGAGTGGTAGCTGTAGAACATAACTCAGTCTGACTTAAAAACCTAAAATGTTTGCTTCTTCAAAGGCTTAAGTTGCTGTTGCCATGGCTTGAATCAAGGATTCATGAAGGCTGTGAAGAACCTGCGACTCATAATGCTTTGGCCAAAATCTACATTGACAGTAATAATAATCCAGAGCGCTTCCTTCGTGAGAATCCTTACTATGACAGCCGTGTAGTTGGCAAATATTGTGAAAAGAGGGACCCTCATCTGGCCTGCGTTGCTTATGAGAGGGGGCAGTGTGATCTGGAACTCATAAAGGTTAGCAAAACTGCTTTTATAAGCATGCTTTAAAGGACTGCTTGCTGCCTGAAGTGGAAGCTTGTCTGGCTATCAGTCTAACACTTGCAGAATCTGGTCTTTTAGTCTCACTCAGGAGTTGAGGTGGGCGGGATTCTTCTATGTGGAGACTAATTTTAATGCTGATGAGAAGAACTTATGCTGTATGTCCAAACTGGAATTGTATAACTGGAACTTTGAAGTACGATCCATGTCTTTCATCCACTGATTCTCCTTGAAACTAATTTGTTTATTAGGCCCAGGTAATGAATATGCCTACCATTAAAGCTTTGTTAATTTGATTTTTTTGAGCCTTGAAGGCGCAGGAGGAGCAGGCTGTCATCTAGCCTGACCCTACAATGAAAGAAAAGTTTCCCTGAAACTAAAACAGGGCTTGTAATTTTCCTTTGTGATTGACCCATAGTCTTGCTCCAATACTTAACCAGAAATGAGGAAAATAAATGTTGACAGTTTAACTATAGTTTAATCCAATAGCATTTCTCTGCTATCTTTTAAGCATCCCTCAGAATTTCAAGGGCAGGTGAAATTCTTAGGGTTCTCAAATACTTTGTGGTCTCAATGTGAACACCAGAGCTTAATGTCAGATTAAGCCAGTAGTGCTTGTGGTTGCTGAGAAGAACATTCTCCTCCTACCTGCACTTCCATATTGGTATATGCAAAGAATGTCAGCTATGAGCACTAGAATGGTAGTATAATCCAGGCTTGATACTGGATTAAAGTGGATGACTTTCCAGCCTAAAGTGTTTAATTTTTAAGTATTAGTTTCACTGTAGCTGTTAAAAGGCTGGCTTCATTTGTCTCCTTTATTTCAGGATATGAAGGTGGCTTTGAGTTTGTTTGCTAGGAGACTGCTAGGATAAACTTTACCATTCTAGTTAACCATTAAAGCCTGTCTGTACCAGTTTCTTCCCTGAGCTGATGTTCTCAGAAGGTGTTTCTGGTTGTGGAATAAGCATCTTCTTCCTGTAAGAATTATTCTTGAGATGTTGTTGTCTCCTGGAAGAAGGGTCAACTCCTGCAACTGATAAATGTAAAGCATAAAGCGGAATTGTGCTAATATTGTTTTGCTTACAGCACAGTAATTGAGATTCCACAGGCTTATTTGGATACTAGCAATGTGAGCTGTTGCTATAAGATGACTTGGGCCTTCAGGTTTCTACTCTTCTAGCTGGAAGTTGAAGTTACTGGTATGAATAGGGTCACAACTTGTAACTCTCCCATGGTGCACTTCTATAAGGAATTTCACATTTATTCTGTACCCTTAACACCTTAACAAGAGAATCCAAGCCACTTGCTATTCTGAATGCTTATAAACACGTGTAAAGCTAATGACACCAAATACATAACCCACTTCTAGCTTTAAACAACTGCACCATTCCTTAGTTCTCTACTTAGCACTGCCGAGGCAAGTGGCTCCCCATTCTAGATTTAAAACTTAAGTTCTTCAGGCTTCTGCAGGTCTTCACTTCAACCAGAAGCAAATAGTTACTTTGAAGCCACAGTCAGAGTGTTTGTGTTGGGCAAAACCAAGAGAAGCTATAGAAATTCTGCTGGAGACCCTCTCCATGAGCCTTCCAGATCAGAGGTTGGGTAAGAACTTGTCTGTGGCATTTAGCATGGGTCAGAAATTAGTTCTAGTCAGTCTTCTAGACTGTCTGGTTCATAGCTAGCTGAACCTGTCTTGTGGTACTGACCCTTAACAGTAATGCCAATAATTGTAACTTCTCCTTCAGGTGTGCAATGAGAACTCCCTGTTTAAGAGCGAGGCTCGCTATCTGGTGCGCAGGAAGGACCCTGAGCTCTGGGCAAATGTACTGGAAGAAAACAACCCGTTCAGGCGGCAGCTTATTGACCAGGTACAGCAAAAAGGCTCAACTTCCAGTATGTGGAGACCTCAGGATGTCTCAGAAACATTATGGAGCATTAAAGTAGCATTCTTCCTCCACAAGGTCCCTTAAAGCCCCATTCACCATATAGAAGTTTGTAAGAATGGCAGGTATTAATTCTGACCTTCATGGTCAGAAGATTTACCTATCAGTAAGGCATTTTTTCTGTCCTGGAGAATAACCTTCCGCTAGTGAATTTGTTTCCCATACCGGCATAAGATGTGATTTTACTTCTATATAAAATACAGTAATACAGCTAATAGCTGTTTCTTGCTGTCTTTATCAAAATGCTATCAAAATTCTTAAACTTTTCTGAACTCATCTGAAAAATAACTTGACAAATGGACAAATACTTAATTTGGGGAAAACACTTAATAGTTTCCTGCCTTTGAATCTAGGTTGTCCAGACGGCTTTATCAGAGACACAGGATCCAGAGGAAGTTTCTGTAACTGTGAAAGCTTTCATGACTGCTGATCTCCCAAATGAACTGATTGAGTTATTGGAAAAAATTGTCTTGGATAATTCTGTATTCAGTGAACACAGGTAGGAGGAGAGCTTTGTCCTCAGGTTTAGCCTGTTCAGTGCCTTTGTTTATGTTGTGAATGATCTAGGCTATCATGGGTCTCTTGGTTGCAAGATCTAAGCACTCTTCAGTGTTTATAATAAGGTGAAAAGATACAATTTAGAGTACTTTGTGCTTGAAGAACAGAGCTAGCTCACACTGTCCAGTTTGCAGTGATGTGTTGAGACCAGAGAATGCTAATACTGGTAAGCAATTTCTTCTTGAAGGTAAATGTCAGTAGTTCTCAATCTGGGGATGAAATGTTGTTTCTAGTGACAATAAATGGGTTTATTTTTTCACATGTACAATCCATGTCACTTAAGCAGATGTTGCTGTGCACTGCTTATAGCCTATGCCTTCTGTTAACCAAAGGAATCTGCAGAATCTGCTGATCCTGACTGCCATTAAGGCTGACCGCACCCGAGTGATGGAATACATCAATCGGCTGGATAACTATGATGCCCCAGATATTGCAAACATTGCCATCAGTAATGAGCTATATGAGGAAGCCTTTGCTATATTCAGAAAATTTGATGTCAATACTTCAGCAATTCAGGTGAGGTGTGGTTCCGGTATGGTGGTGTAGAATGCTTCCCTGGACAGAAATGGCTGTTCTAAGAGCAGTTAGCTTCATATTGCTTACACAGAGCAGTGTATTCACTTGAAGAGTTCTATTAGAAGGGATAGTGTTACAAAACTTCGATTTTTAACTTGGAACTTCAATTTCAAACAGGTGCTGATTGAGCACATTGGCAACTTAGACCGTGCTTATGAATTTGCAGAGAGATGTAATGAACCAGCAGTGTGGAGCCAACTGGCCAGAGCACAGCTCCAGAAGGACTTGGTGAAGGAAGCCATTGACTCCTATATAAAGGCAGATGATCCATCTGCCTACATGGAGGTCGTTCAGGCAGCTAACAGAAATGGTAAGGCAAAGTAACTTCAACTTCAGATTGCTTGGATGTGAGCTAGGTTATTGCATTTACATTGAGCATCAGAGACTATTGAGACCTAGGAATTCTGTTTCAGAGAAAATGGGAATAGTCAGTACAGGGAATGGATGAATCAATGTTAAGTGAGATTCCTCTTGCTAAGATTTTCTATCTTGCTGCACTAAACATAGACCTCTCTCTGGAGGTAATTTGGACCATTATCTAAAGTACCAATAAGTATAAGATATTTATGTAGCTGTTATGTGGCAGAATTGCTTGCCAGTTGGATTGCAGAATGGTAGCAAGAAGACCAGTCTTACCTGAACGTGACTTGGTGTTGACAGGGAATTCCATAACTCAAATGCAAATGGCTTATTATCATGGTAGAGGAGAGATTTGAGCCTTCTAGTGAAAACTGTCCCTAAGGTGGGCAAGGTAAACAATACATAATGACTGAACATAGGATCTTGCATATCTCTGCTCTCTTCCAGATAACTGGGAGGACTTAGTCAAGTTCTTACAGATGGCCAGGAAGAAGGCTAGAGAGTCTTACGTAGAGACAGAACTTATTTTTGCTTTGGCAAAAACTAACCGTCTGTCAGAACTGGAAGAGTTTATTAGTGGCCCTAATAATGCCCATATACAGCAGGTATGTGCTGGTCCACAGTTTCCAAGTGTGACTTGCTGCTTAGCTGACCCCTCATTCTTGCTGCTACCCTTGTCTACCTTGGATTTCTCACTCAGGTCGGTGATCGCTGTTATGAGGAGGGAATGTATGAAGCTGCAAAACTTCTCTATAACAACGTATCCAATTTTGCTCGCCTGGCATCTACCTTGGTGCACCTTGGGGAGTATCAGGCAGCAGTGGACAGTGGCCGCAAAGCCAATAGCACAAGGACTTGGAAGGAGGTAACTTAAACTTGTAGGTTTTGGTAGGTTTTAATTCTAGAAAAAGTATTATTATGGAAATACCTATTTGGAACTCTTAGTAAACCTCAAATTTGGTAAAGCTTTGTCCTGTTAACTATTTGCTGACTGTCATGACAGGTCTGCTTCGCTTGTGTGGATGGAAAAGAATTCCGCTTGGCACAGATCTGTGGCTTACATATAGTCATACATGCTGATGAACTTGAGGAGCTGATTAGTTACTATCAGGTAACTCTTAATATTCTAGAAGACTTGTACAGCATACTTGTATCTGCTAATAAAGTGGTCGCAGAGAAAAAAGATACCTTGGGCACTAATACTTAAATTCATTTTTCCTCTATCTTCATTTCTTAGTGGTGATGTGCATTTTTTCTGTAGTAAATGGTGAGGTAATAGTTTCCATTGTGCCTTCTTTTGTAATTCTCTCACCTCACTGGAATCAAAAATCTCAGCACTTTCACTGGAGAGAAAGTCAAAGCATTTTGTATTTAAGTAAATATGCATTTTAGCAAGCTTTATTAATCCTTATTTTCCTAACATCCAGGATCGTGGCTACTTTGAAGAACTGATTGCCCTTTTGGAAGCTGCTTTGGGCCTAGAGCGTGCTCACATGGGGATGTTTACTGAACTTGCCATCTTATACTCCAAATTCAAGCCTCAGAAAATGAGGGAACATCTGGAGCTTTTCTGGTCTAGAGTTAATATTCCAAAGGTATGCAGTAAGGTAGCTGCAAGTGAAGGTGGGAAGCTGCTAGTGAACCAAACCTGGTGCATTTTTTTGTTTGTTTTATTAGGTGCTCAGAGCTGCAGAACAGGCTCATCTCTGGGCAGAACTTGTATTCCTGTATGACAAGTATGAGGAGTATGACAATGCAATAATTACTATGATGAATCACCCCACTGATGCCTGGAAGGAAGGCCAGTTTAAAGACATAATTGCCAAGGTAAAGTAACTTGGTAACTGGAGCCAAGTGCTGAAAGCTTCTTTCAGGACAGAGGCAAAAATGCACAACAGAATTGCTGTTTAGAAAACAGCTTGCTTAAGCTACTTCTCAGTTTTTCTGCTGTACTTAAAACAACTTCCAATCAGTTTAACACAAAGAATTAATCTGATTTTACACTATTTCTTTTCTGCTGTGCATCACATTCTGTTGAGTGGCAGCATCTAGCACAGAATGTTTTCAGAGACTGTGCAGGATCGTAGGTCACAAGCAAGAGGCCTAACCTCCTTAGTACCTTTGAGCTGACTGCTGCTTTAGTCTGAGGCTATAACTGTTCTTGGAAGATTTCTGCATATGTTTCCAGCTGTTTTGGTGTGAGAAGTGCAGTGGGCAGTCCCATGAGTACAGCAGAGAATAGTGAATTGAGAACTAGTTTAAACAAGATTTAAGACTGAGTACACTCTTACTGCTCTTGGGGGTTTCAAGGAAACAGTTTAAAAACTTTTTAAGGCTGCAGTCTTCACTGGCTTCAGAAGCTGACAAATGGTTGTATTAACTGTAGTGGCTGCCTGTGCCAGGATCTCTTCAATGAATGGATTATAATTGGTTTATAATTCCCCTGGTAGCCTGTGATTTCACTGTCTAAAAGGGATGGTACAAGAAGCAGTCATAAGATTGAAGAAGAATTCTGTGTAAGTGTAAAACTTCTGACCTCTAGAAGGAAACTTAGACTGTTGTTTAGTAGGAGTCACATAAAATTTCTGCTGAGTTAAGTGGGGTGAACTAAGCACCTTTGGGTTCTGTTTAAATACTGACTAGTATCTGATCATGCAGGTGGCCAATGTGGAGCTATATTACAAAGCCTTGCAGTTCTACTTAGACTACAAACCTCTGCTGATCAATGATCTCCTGCTTGTATTATCTCCACGACTGGATCACACCAGGACAGTCAATTTTTTCTCAAAGGTGAGTTTGGGAGAGCATAGGTCAACGAAAAGTCCTCTCCAGGCTCTGGCTGGAAAACAGAGTTGACATCTGTTGAGTAGCTTTGCCACTGGTACAAAGGACTGAGGGGCAGCCCTGTCCTGGCTTGATAGGGGAAATGCAGAAGAGTTGCATAACTGGCCTTGGAGACTGTTTTATTTTACTCCTGGCAAATACCTTGTCTGAAGGGTTTTAACAAGCACAAACTCTTCTAATAACAGATGGGAACGTGTTTCAGGAGAATGCAGTGTCAGAATTCCTATACTTAATCTTGTATTGGAAACATCTTCTTTCCAGGTTAATCAGCTATTTCTAGTAAAGCCTTACCTGCGTTCAGTTCAGAACCACAACAACAAAGGAGTTAACGAAGCTCTAAACAACCTTTTAACAGAGGAGGAAGATTTCCAGGTAAGCTCCAAACAGCAGATTGCTAAGCCTGAGGGATGGTCCTGTGACAAAAAAGCTGCTGACCCAGTAATGTCCTTGAGTAGAAGATAACACTTCTCCAGTGTAACAGAGAGAGGGCGTGCAGTCAGGTCTTAGCAGGCAGGAGTCTCGAGACATCAATGATTTGCAAAAAAGCAGGTACTACAGATGCTTTTCTGAGAGCAAGCCTCACAAAGGTCAGTATCAGGTGTATAATCAGTGGGACAGCACTTCAGTAAATAAACTTTCTGTCCCCATTGGCTGCTATTTGAAGACATGCTTTGTCTTTTTATGGTAACTAGCTCTTCTGTCTGGAGCCAGTTATGACCAAGTTAACATCTTGCCTTGTAAGAAAGTATCCTTCGGAGAGGTGCATGAAACACAAAGGTAAATCAGTTGTAGCCATAGTATCAACATCCAGCTGGCAGAACTGAAACAGTTATGCACTATGAATAGATGCTTCTTTGCTCTAGTTCTCACCTACTGCCATCTGGAAGCACGTGTAACAACTCTCTCTCAAACAGGGTTTGAGAGCTTCCATTGATGCCTATGACAACTTTGATAACATAACATTGGCTCAGCGTCTGGAAAAGCATGAACTAATTGAATTTAGGCGTATTGCAGCGTACTTGTACAAGGGTAACAACCGCTGGAAGCAGAGTGTGGAGCTGTGCAAGAAAGACCGTCTGTATAAGGTGAGTGAGTTAATGCCATGGCATAAATCTCCTGGATACTGAATGTTTGTTAGCTTCAAATCTGGAGTTTTAAAACTAGTAGTCCTTCACTTGAAGGAAAGACTCTTAAAGCAGAAGGGGTTGCAATTTCAAATCTATGTCTTAAATCCAATTTGATAATGCTGTCCTGTATTTGGGAATGTGTTTCTATCAATCTTTGGCATCTGTACAGTTACCTGTATCAGTAGGGAACCTTCTCCACAGACCTCAAGTCACATGCTCTTGTAAGTGTACAGATGAAATGTGATTATGCTGGTATGCTCTTCAAGCCTGTCATGAGTTCTCACAGACCAATTTGTGCATAGTCTGTAGGAATCATGTTGGATGATGTTATAAAGTATCTGGCTTGTCAGAGTTGTTGAGTGTGGTATCTTGCCTCCTACAGAACATGCCTGGTGTTGTTAAAGACTAACTTAATGGTATGCCAAGTACTCAGCTTATTAGTTAGCAATAACATGGATGTAAGATGTAGGGCAAGATGCTGACAGGCGAGGGTCAAGCTTAACTGTTCTTTTCTGTAGGATGCTATGCAGTATGCTGCAGAGTCCAAAGATGCAGAGCTGGCTGAGAAGCTGCTCCAGTGGTTCCTGGAAGAAGGCAAGCAGGAGTGCTTTGCAGCCTGCCTTTTCACATGCTATGACTTGCTGCACCCAGATGTAGTCCTTGAGTTGGCATGGAGACATAACATCATGGACTTTGCAATGCCTTATTTCATCCAAGTGATGAGAGAGTACCTTACCAAAGTGAGTATTGCATAGGCTAAAAAGCTAGGACTTTGGTCTGCTGTATGATTAGCATTATGTAAACCAGAACTCTTTGCATGTATTTGGAATATTACCACTCCTCATAGAGGAAGTCTTCTTGAAGTTCTGTAGGTTTCATCACTCCAGGCTAGCTAGCAAAGTTTATGAATAGATGCTTTGGCAACTTGAAGAGGTCTACTTAAACTCCTGCTTTTAGCAGTAGACATAAGCAACTGTGCTTCTCACAGCAGCTCCATAACTCATGAACTGAAAACCTGGTGAGATAACATATATATCACTTTTATCTTTGTGTAACTGTGAAAGTGAAGTCCCCTTATTTCCTAGTGTAAAAAGAGCATAGAGCTTTTGAGTAACTAATAGTGCACATTTTTCCTATATCAGCTATAGGAGTAGACTGCTGAGTGTGTTTGGTTTTTTTTTAATGGAAAACAGAACTTTAGATTCATAGTCTGGTTGCACAATACTGATACTAAGAGCTGGTCCTCAACTGAGGGAAGAAAGATTCTGTTCATGTGTGGTCTTGAAATGCTTGTCTCAAACAGGTCTAAGATACTAAGCTAGGATATCACAGTAAAGAACTTTATTAAAATGAGGAATGTAAAAGTGACTGCTTCAGGTTTCTTCTAATAAGTCATGTTAAGTATTCCCCTCTGAATTTTTTTGCAGGTTGATGGACTGTTCTATAAGGTGACACTCTGATTTCAAACTCTCTGTGTTTATTTGTGTCCCTCAATATCCTGGGTTTCTTTTACAGGAATCTAGCTGTAGCTTCTGCCAGAAAAGCAGTGTAATTTAGCTCTAACTCATTTCCTGTTCACTTTCTAATGCTAAAAGGATAACTATTCACAAGCAACTTGAAAATCCAACCAGACTTTCTCCTCTTCATGGGACACAAAAACAAGTGCTTGAGGAGGGCTTTACTTTGGGCTCCTTTTCACTGTATTAGATATTTTGTGGCAGGGAGAATGCTGTTAATAAGCAAAGAAGAGCAGTTGCCATGTAATAGGATGTGTTCCAAGGGCAAATTGCTTTTTACACTGTAAATTACCAAAGTGTGCAAAAATTCAGGCATGATGGTGAGTTTGTATAGTGCCATGAAGCTTCTGTAAACTTCTTGCCTGTTGGTATGATGAAAGTACTTGCACAGATCTTAAAACATCTCCTACTTGTATTTCACTCAGGAGAAACTTGCCACACAAGTTTACCTGAGCTCTTCCATGTGACGTTTAGTCTAAAATCATTTATCTTAAACTGCTGGTTGGATTTACAAGTTAATCATGTGTACTAAATATGGGATAACTTGCCAGAAGGAAAATCTGCATGGTGAAAGTGGTTTACAGTGAAACTAATTTAGTCTGTTGAATTAACTGCAAAACATGAAATTGGAGAATGGGCTTTATAAATGTGGTATGTCTAAAATCATTGTGTAACTAACTTCAAAAGCACAAAAGAATAGACTAGTTTTGGTGGGGTGTGTACATCTTCCAGAGTTTACCTTTCTTTTCTACATAAAAAAAAGTTAAAGCACAGAATAGCCTCTGTCCCAGAAGGGGCCAGGCACATGGAGTATAATGGCACTCACCTGGAAACCTTTTGAACCAGTTCTAGGCAGCAGAGCCAATGTGATCTGGCTTTCCCAGAGCTGCTCATCCCTTGTTGGGGATGGCTGCTCTCGGCATTCCTGCTGTTTGCCCAGCTGAGGGCAGGACTGCACTGCTGGCCACAGCCACTGTAGGACAGCCCCAGGGAAAGGCAAACCCAAGAGAGCCGAGGCCAGGGATAAATAGAGCAGGACAGGTAGTTGGAAATGGGTAGCTGTCAGTTGCTTTGATCCATAGTAATTTGGTTAGTGTTTTTAACACCAATATTTGGTGTAATGCTGGAGAGCTCTTAGGCTGACAGCTGTAAATGAACCAGTAAAAGACCTGCTGCCACTCAGGTTGTCCATTTGAGTTGCAAACTTCAAAACATTGAAAACTGTTAAACACCGTATCTGGATAACATCTCTAAAGTTTAACTGACACCCCTCTTGAAGCAGTTCTCAGACCAGATGTGATTCTTGCAGTGGGAAAGGAGGATGAGGAACAGCTGAAATACAGTATTGGGCATAGGTTTTCCCAGAGGTTAGTACTGCTTGTACCAGGATGTGAAGCTGTGACTTTTATGCCTTGTAGTCTTCAGTTTCAGTGGTTCTCTTCTGGAAGATACAACTTGTTAAACCTGAGAAGGAAAGTACTGTTGCTCTTCAGATTGCCCTCCGAACCCACAATCTTAAATTGTGTTTAGGGCTCCTACATTACTGTAGTGCTTCCACAAATTTGTTTAGCATGAACAGAGCTTTATGTGGCACAGCACTGGGACTGGTATAAAGCTGATATTACTAGGCTGCTTTCCATGATGGTTCTAGAGTTTCCCCTAGAAGAAGTCTCTGTGAATACCAATGTGGTTAAACCAGTACCTTGTGGCCAGGTTAGACTGTAGTCCTAGATGAGATTCATGGGCCTGGAATATTTCCAAATATCTGTGAGGTGTCACTGAAGGGGAGAGGAGTTGCAGGTTAATAGGTAAGTGTAGATTAGGCCCATTTGAGATGATGGGCATGCTGTTGGGTTTGAGTTTTGGGTCGTAGTTAGCAGTGACTAGAATAGGGCCCCAAATAATGCTTCCTTGGAGGGTAATGAGTACCTCATCTGTATTTGAGAGCTGCTTACTGCAATACACCTAAAAGAATTCGGAAGTCACTTTTACAACAAAGCTTGCTGGGAATAGGCAGACTTCAGCAGTCTCCATCTTGGACTAAAAAGGAGCACTTGATAGCTGAAGTACCAGGCATGAAAAGCTTCACGCAATGGTGCAATTCCTAGACAAGGCCTTCATAAATCTCCTGTTCACTTCAATGTAGGTGGATAAACTTGATGCTTCTGAAAGCCTAAGAAAAGAAGAGGAACAAGTAACTGAACCCACTCCAATAGTATTTGGTAGGTTTTAATTAATTACCTGTTGTCACTCTGGTCTCTCTTTGTAGAGGCAGCTTACATGATTACATTGTATCCAAGAAAACTGGTAATTACTAGATAGTAATTAAAATGGTTGTCTCTGTTCAATGAACTGCATAAGTTGTTGAAGTGACATCTCACTCTTACAGTACTTCTACTCTTCAGATTAAAGTATTGGTCCTCTTAGATGGCTCAGATCTCTACTTTAGGAATCATGTTTCAGTGTGGTAACAGGACAGGTGATACCAGGGTGTTGCCAACCCCAGGAATAACTTACAGAGCATGAAAATTCCTCTTCTCATTCTTGTCTGAGGAATGTGTCTGCTTTCTGCTCTTCCAAGTAGAAAGGCAGACTATCTTTCTAGCTCACACATTTTATACATGTGCAGCCACTATGGCTGTCTTCAAGTGTGATGCTATTTTAGAAGCCCTTCTGAAGAGGCATTCTGCTAACAAGCACCTAGAAGTGGCTGGTAAGGGAAGGATGTGACTGATTCACTGTCTGATATAAATGTTAACCTGAATTTAACAGATGCATGAGGCATGTGTGGGCCTATTGATGAAAACAAATCTTTCAAGGTGTGTTCAGACCTTTTGCAGCACCCTCCAGACTGTGAGACCTAACAGACCTAACTATTTGCTTGAATTGCTTTATTCTTTAGATCTGACCATGCATGGGTTAAATAGTACCAGTTTGGCTTTCAGTAGGGTCTCTTCAAAACAAGCCATGTTTATTATGACCTCAATATCAGTAGATATTCATCTTCCCTCTGAGTCCTGCCTTGCTCTTCTGTAGCTTCCTAGTAGCAAGAGCAGATGGAATGGGTGCCTTCTCCGTGGCACATGTTGGGGAATAGTGTGACTTGCTGGTGTGTGCTTGCACAGGGGCTGATTTTTAGCTAAAGCCTAATAGTCCTATCACACTGTACAGCTAACATTAAGGAAGGCTGGGATCTTAAACTAACTTTCTTTTTGTCTCATACTTTCCTAGGCCAGCAGTTGATGTTAACAGCAGGCCCCAGTGCAGTACCTCCCCAGGCAAACTTCCCATATGGATACACAGCACCAGGATTCACCCAGCCGCCTGTTTATGGTTTCAATATGTAACTAGCTCTCTGACAGACCTTCACTGTCTCTGTTCTCTTCCTTCCCGTCCCTTTTTAACTTCTCCAAGAAGTGTACAAGGCACAGATGACCTTCTGTTGGCTGAACACACTTGCTGCCCAGCTCGGTGAGGAGACTTCAGCAGGATGCCTGTTACTGTTATTTATTGATTATTGTCCAGTTACATTTCAACCTCTGAAAGGCAGCTTTTGTTAATGACATTGTGCGACTCTTGTCTGAAGTTAAGGCACTATTTCACTAACTCATATAGCAATAACTACTTGAGGCCAGGGGGAAGAGAGCATAATTTTCTTTCTTTTGAAAAGCCCATTGAAGGCAGCTGGGAAATTGCCTGGCACCAAGTTGTTAAAGCTTTAGCTGAAGCTACTGAAGTAGCAGGGTTGTTAACAATTCAATGAAACATCTCTTTAATAATGAATTGTTGAAAGCTTGTGTGTATCTGACCACCCCATTTTATTTGCATTCTTATGTGCAAAAGAAAATGGGCTTTTCTAATATTTGTGCTCTGAATGTTTAGAGGAATATTGGGAAAGTTTCCTTTTCTGGACAATAATGCTGTTGGAGTTCAATGCTGTTGGGGTTCAATACTGTTGGAGTCTGTTCTCTATTTTCTGGAGTAGATCTGAGACTTGAAGAAAATAAATCTTCTCATGCTAGAGAGCAAACACTTCCCAGATCCTTTTTGTTTAACAAGAAGAGAGCATGTTACTTATTGACGTTAAATGGTACTAAAACAAACCTCAGCTGTGTGTGGCAAGTGAACATGGGAGTGTGCATGGGCTGCCAAAGCACTGGAGATGCAAGAGCACAGCGTCAGGGTTGGGGACAGGGACATACTGCTACCATATTGAGGCAGTAGGGAGGGCCATAATCCTGACTTCTTATTTGCACCTTTAACTCATTCTGGCATTGGCTTCCTGCCACACCGTGTTCTGACCCTGTCTGGTGGGCAGAGTCAGCACCACCTGAGTGACCAGGGTGCGCTGGCTCAATTCTGCTATGCTGCAGTAGGATCAACAGCGTGTCCATCACCCACCTCTTCCTTTGAGAATGCCAACAGGGATATATTATTATTTTGTGCCACTTCAAATACATGTATCATTAACGTTTTATGTACTTAGATAACAATGTATAATTTATGGTTATGAATCTTGTGCTAATCTTGAATATTATAAAAGTTCAATTATAAATGTAAAACTGCAGTATCCACCGTGTGGTTCTAGTCTTACTATTTTGGGTGTGGGGACTGGCTGGTAGTAATACACTGCCACTCATAGCATCAGGTTTCTTAATCTGACAGTTGAGGATGCCAGGCAGGAAAAGGGAGATTTGTGCCAAGACACGTAACAGGGAAGGCCTAGTAAGTAACTTGAAGGGAGTTGTGGTCACTTCACCAGACACATAGGCACACGCTGTCACATGGGGAGGGTGTGCTGCAGGAGGCAGTCACATGTTCTCATGCTTTCATTCACGGGGCTGGGAGAGCTTCAGTCCTGTGTGGAGGGAGTTGCTGCAATGAGAGGGAGTCTTGCTCTGCTGAGAATACATCAGCATAGCAGTGGTCTTGGTAAGCTGCACCCTTTCATACTGAGTCCAACTTTGAACTGGGCAAAACACCTTTTAATGCAAACCAGTGGAGATTGTCAGGGTTGTGGAATCAGTAACAGCAGACTGTGCTTTGGCACAATTTTAATTGTGTGTGTTTAATTGAGTGTATTGTCTCCTTGGTCACCACACCACAACAGCGTTGGCAAAGGGATGCAGTCCTTCCTGATGGATGCCAGAATACCCCAAGTGTTGCTGTAACGTACTAACATCAACTTTGTACTGATCAGCACTCACAGCTCAGCTTGAAATGCTGGGCAGATAATGAGTTCAGGTAAATCTCCACTCTGTCCAGACTTGCTCATTACAGGAATTAGCCAGGTAGCTTGCCATTTTCCAGGAAAATAGTACCTCTATTTTGTAACCAGTTCCTTGTCAGTTGGAATAAATTGGGGTAAGTCAGCTGGAACTGGAGACCAGCGCTAAGATGAGTATGACTGTAGGACTTTCCAACCTGTCAACTTAAAAATGGGCTCTGACTTTATAGCATCAAGTGTAAGCCAATGGTAGAACACAGTGAAGTGTTAGATCAAATACTGGAAGAGCTCCTGACTGTAAGAGAATTGAGGTAGCCTGGGGATCCTTAATAGCCTCAGTCTAGAAATCTAATTACAGGAGTGACTGAGCTCCCAAGGAAAGCAAAGCTGCCAGCTCTGATCAACAGCTTTAGTTACTCTCCTGGTATTTAAGCTCTTGCTAAGTAAAATGGCTTTTTTTAAATTTTGTGATCTTGCATTCTAACATGCATTCAAAACACACTCCCTGCCAATGCAATGCAACTGTACCTAAAATGTGGAACAAACTCTTGTATCAAGGTACTTCACTGCTTCTCTGAAAGTGAAGTCATTCACAGCAGGAAATAACTCATTTTTTAGGGGTTAGGTGAAGGATTTACTTGATGTCATGAATTTGTAATGTCCAAGTTTTTGAAAACTTGGATAAGATTGTTTTGCTTTAAAGCTAAGCTTTTTGCTAATTCCCACCCCAGTGACACAAGGCTGGTGCTGTCCTGTAGAATGATCTGCTCATGCAGAACCTGCTGCATCCTACAGCATCTGGAAACCAACTTCCAGGTTTATGTCCAAAGGTAACTTGCTTGAGACTACATACAGGCTTTTACTGTCTCATGCTTTCACTGTGAGAAACAGAGTATGGATCTCCTTCTGTGTAATGGCTCTTGCTGTTTGTCAGAGATAGACTCTTCCCTGGGCATGTACAGATCTGGCATCAGAGAAGACAAATTCACAAGGAGAATTCGGGAGGAATACATTGCTGGGGTAAGTCCTGTTTGTTATTTCATGTAATGGTGTGGTATTTTACAAGACTTCCATTTCCCTTCCCCCTTTTTTTAGGACTAAATGGTAGCGTAGCAGAAGGAAATTATTTGAAGTAATTTAGCTCCTTAAAAAAAAAAATTCTTGGCAGATGAAGTCTGTTGAAGTTTGTGCATATAATAGGCATGATACAGTAAAGACAGTAGTAACTGTAGGGTCAAAAACCTAATTCTGATTTAATAGTCTTTTAGCAGCTGCAGTGCTGAGAGCTGGCACTTCCAGCACAACATGGATCCTTAATTGGGCTGTAGGAAACAAGGAACAACTTTTTATTTCTTTTTTTTTTTACCCTAGCAAATCCAGCAGCAATTACTTAAAAGCCTAAGAAATTTTCTTGGTTTATTGAACTCTAAAATTGATAAACAAGCCTCAGATGCCCACTCAAATGAGTGTGAGTAACTTTAGTACTTTGGCAAAGCTGAGTGTCAACTGCTTGTAATTAATGCTTATGCTTGGATGTGTGATATCCTAATTGGCAGGCTAGGCCTTGGCCTCTGAGAAATTCTTAGTGTTACTGAATCAGCATGACAGTTTTTCAATCTGCTGAAAAAAAAAAATGAGGCGAGAACTCTTGCAAATCTTGGGACAGATAGCACTGTATGTACCAGATTCTCATAACAAGCAGTTTATCAAGTGTATGTGTTACCTTGTGACAGTGTTATTTCTCATCTATAAAGCTTCTTGCAGACTTTCTGGGTCCCTTCTGTTCTGCTGTAAATGGATTGGCTTTGCACTGGGTTCCAAGCCAACTGTATTTCCTTTTTTTGATTTAAAGAGTACCCCAAGACTGTTTCAATCTCTTTTGTTTCCAGATAAGGACATAAGGCTGGAAAATGCCTGACGACACCAGAGTGCTTTGTGACATTCGTGTGCAATTAGGTTGTGGTTTGCCAAGTGAATGAGCCTTGCTATAGCAACCTGCAGGTGTAGCAGTCCAGTTTAATGCATCTGGAGCCATTATTGTGCACCATCTACTTCAGCAGGTGTCCAGCCTCCAGAGAGTTGTCACTAGTTCTAGCTTTCTCATTTTTCAATATTGTGCATTTTCTGTGGGCACCTTTCCAAAGGTAATGACAGATCCTGACTCATGTTTTACTAATACAACACTGCAAAATTCTTAGTATAGGTATGTGTTTCAGTTTGTCTGGAGCCTTTGCAATCTTCCAAAAAGGCAACAATATCCATCTGTTTTCTTCCTAGCTAATATAAAGTTGACAGCTTTTAAGCTTAAGATGAATTTGAACTACAGACAGTGAAGTCCTGTCTTTTATGTGTCAGAATTTAAAAGTCCTGAGTCAGGTTCTGAGCTTATTCAGTTATGCATTTCCTGTGTGGTTCAATGACTCAAGATTTTTTTTTTTTGTCTGTTGTTTTTAATCAAGATTGCAAAATTTGTTTGCCTAAAATGCTTAATTTCCCCTTTCACCCCAGTGGTTATGAAAGGAAGGAATTACAAAGTCTTCTGGTATGTTGTTTTCCACAGCACTAAATTCTCCAATATTATGCAGAGCACAAATTCCCTAAACACTGGTTATCCAGATGGGGAGCTAGGAGTGAGTTTGGGTGGGAGATGATGCTTAATAAATCTTTGAATTGCTCTCCTTTTGTAAGGTACTTTTTTTTTTTTTTTCCACTTAGGGGCTGGGGAAATGGCCTCATCAACTGCTAATAGAGTTTGTCAGCTGGAGTTGCTTTGTTGTGTAATGCATCCTGCTGTGAAGGATTCATGACTATGGCAGGGTAGCAGAATGATAATCGGTACCCACTGTACACGGGCTTCACTCTCTTCTGAGATGAGTCCGGCCCACGCAGATGTGAACGTAACAGGGACTTCTGTGGTGCTCATGAGAGGCTCAGTCCTGGTAATCTCAGTGAATAATCTTGTATAGCAACAGGAGCTCTTTCTGCATGTGTGCTTAAGTGGGAATCGTGTTCGTTCTTTGGAATAGCATCATCTTGCTTATAATCACAGTAGCTCCTGCTGCACACACTTCAAAGCTGGGGGAATGCTGACTCAAATCTGCAGTATTTTCACTTCTTGAAGCCAGTTATGTACAGGATCTGTTTTGCATAAAGGAATTGTTTTGTCTCAATAGGGAACCTGAGAGAAAATGAGTTTCTTATTTTATCATAAGACCGCAAGTGATAGGGATTAATAATGCATGGAAAGGTTTGTAGTAGTTCATGAGTTGTATCAATTGTGATAATACATCTGTTAATTCAGTGAAATGAAGAGGTTCTTTGATCCCAGGATATATAGTAGGAAGTTATATGCCCCATACTGACTGCTCACGATCTCTGAAACCATGGTGTGCTGTCTAGTGCCAGTTAAATAAAAGTAGTAATAATAATTTTAGGGAGGGGCAAGGGAGGAATAAGTTGGAACTAAGTGTCATCATGTAAGCATGTGCTTCTGAGGATCCAGAAAACTCTGGTCTGCAATTGCTGTTTTTTGAAAAAATAAATTGTGAAAGTTGCTTTCATTTTCAGTAGCTCTTTTAAATTCTGATTATTAGGGCCCAGAGAGGTGCCATGAGGCACACAGGCTGCAGTAGCACCTGACTACGTATTTCACAGTTCTTGTGTCTTTGTATGCCAGCAGAAACAAGCACCAGCCACCGGCAAGGGAAATGAGTTCAGATTGTCAGAGGGTTGTTTCCATGAAAATTCCTGAAGCAAGAGCAGTAACATGGTGGGTCTGATGTTGCTCTTCTATGCTTTGACCATGCATTTCTTTGGAGATGCTCTTGACTATGTGAGCCTGATCAAGTATTTACTTTCACATAACTAATAGGATTTAAAATGTCCTCTTGCAGCTCCTGGTGTTTCAGGGATTGTTTATCTTGTTTCACTGTTTCTCCTTCAGGCTTTCTGCTGACAAGTGGTGTTAGCAGCTTCTTGGAGGTCAGGTCCTTGCAGGAGATGGCTTGCAATCTGCATGTGATTAAATATGAATAATCCTTTCCCTGTTCAGCAAGGTAAGCACTGCTTAGAATCCCACTGAGTCTGATGTGAATTAAGCATGTGGTGTGGTATTTTCTTGGACAGGATGAGGCTGTGCACAGGCCTTGGGGACTGGGGAATCTAAAAGCCAGTGTTTGTTGTGAAGGTAATCATGGCCTCAGCACAGGCTGTACGTGTCCACAGGCAGATGTGAAAGCCATGATGATTTAATGGAATGGTATGAGGAGTTGCAAAGGTTAATCAGAAATCCAAATGCATTTGTTTGTTTGCCATGTTTGAAAGAATTTATCTTATCTTTACCC
This sequence comes from Taeniopygia guttata, assembly GCF_048771995.1. Taxonomy (NCBI): domain Eukaryota; kingdom Metazoa; phylum Chordata; class Aves; order Passeriformes; family Estrildidae; genus Taeniopygia; species Taeniopygia guttata. The sequence goes on along the minus strand of NC_133040.1, from coordinate 5,501,200 downwards.
TTCTAATAATGCTAACCTGAACATGAGTAGCTGCTCTGCAATTGTGACCAGGACTGTGACTGTTTCTTCCTTCCCTTCACATGTTAATTCCTCCTGTCCTTTGCTGTGTTAAAGGCTTAGACTCGGCATGAGACCACTCTATGCCTATTTTAACTCTGTTGTGAAACCACATACAGTTCTGATCTCACCTGAGGGTGAGTTTTGCAATGCAAGTATGTTTGCTTTTAACCCTGGCTGAATAAAGATGCTTCAGTTTCCCAAAGGCTTTTTCTGCCAGGAGCTCAGCCATGAAGCCAGGGCTGTATAGCTGCAGAGTGAGCTTTTGGATGGGGCTGGCAGCTGCTGGATTGCTGAGTCTTGTTAAGCAAAAACCATGTCACAAAGCACATAGAGAGCAAGTCTGGACAGGACCATGTTTTATGCATAGCTGGAGGTGACTTCTTGCACAAAATGCTTGCTCTTTTGAGTAATGTGGCTGCTCCAGGTGTAAGGGAGAGCACAGTTCTGGAGTACAGTTCCAGTGGTCCCTGGTTTCTGCGAAATCCTGGATGGAAATGAAAACAGTGTTGGTTTCTTTCCCTGCATCCTGTAAATAGAGTTTTTGGACATAAACTACAGCATAGCAGTCTTCCTCTGTCTGCAGATAAAGCAAAAAAATATCCTAATGCAATTTGCACAGCCCAGTCATTGAGAAGCAATAGCTAATACACCCACCCCCCCAAAAAAAACCAAACAAACAAACAAACAAAAAACCTACACAAAAAAAAAAAACAACAAAAAACCACAAAAAAAACCCTCCCAAAAGCACCAACCAACCTCGGCTAAGCCCAGACTGTCATTGCACTCACAGCAGCCTTTTAATCTGAGAATGTTTTTGTTTCTCTTCCGCCTCTGCTGGGCGTTCATATGTGCTTCCTACCCCGGGAGTTCCTGGTCTCCTTTCCTCACTGAAACGGAAAGGATTCCAGCCAAGGGACTGAGATGAGCAAACCTTTCCCCTTTCCCTCCCCTCGGACCGTCGTAACCGCGCAGGAGCGCGCTGTTGTGTATCCTCGCTGACCGAGGGCTTTGGGGTGGTTCAGAGCTAGTCCTGGCCTCAGCGTGCCCGGAGGTGCTGATGCTGCTCAGGAGAGGAGGCACCGCTGCCCACGTCCCTCCCTCCGGCCGGACCGGCATCTCTCCGAACCCACACGGAGGCTTTTCCCGTGGATTCCTGGGAGCACGCTGAGCAAGCCCCATTCCCGCAGCACCGAAGGGCGGGCTGGGTCCCGGTGCTGCTCTGCCGCCGTCCACCCGCTGCCCACTCCCCGCGGAGCCGCTCCCGCGTCCCCACGGGCCGCCCCCGCCCCGCCCCGCGAGGATGTGACGCCGCCGGGGCCGCCCCTCGCGGGCGCGGCTCTGAAATAGGGCTCGGCCGCCGCCGCCGGGCAGCCGGAGCCGCGGAGCAGCGCGGCCATGCCCGCCCCCGCCGCGCCCCGCAGCCTGGCCGCCGCCGCCCCCGCCGGCAAGGCCAAGCTCACGCACCCCGGCAAGGCCATCCTGGCAGGTAAGGGGCTCCCGGGGCTCTCCTGGGGACGGGGCTCGCCCCGCCGCTGCCAGCGTGGGCATCCGGCTGGGCGGGGGCTGCCGGGCCCGCCCCGGGGCGGTGGCGCTCCCGCAGGTGCTGCTCCATCCCGGGACTGCCGCCCGCCCCTCTCCCGCTGCCCGTGGAAGGCGACCCCGCTGGACCGGGGTTTCCCTTCAGCCACAGCCAGAGAGCTCCCGCAGCTGCATCCCGAGCCTGGAGCTGGCTGCGGGGCTCCCGCTATCCGCGGAGACCCCGGTTCTTGCCAGGCTGTTTCTGCACCCGGTGGTCCAGCCGGGAAGGTGCTGGTGGGCTCGGACATGACGCGGGGCGAGCGGCACTCGGGGGTTCAGCAGGAGGGAGCGGAATTGATGGGAGAGGCTGGTGGCAGCAAGGGCCCCACATGGCCCCCCGAGGGTGTTGAGGGACAGGGCTGAAGCAGCAGCAGTCGGTTGTCCCTGCCCCAGCTGTGTCCCACAGGCTGCGCTGATACAGCTGCTCTAAAGGCTGCTTGGTCCCTTCTTTGTGTCTGAGCATCAGTCTCTTGGATCAGGGCGTGTTTTCCCGTCCAGTTCTGACCACTTCCATGGGATCAAAACAGTAACTGCACCGAGTGCAGCAGTAACTGCAGAGTTAATGCTCTGCCTCCTGCTTGTGGCTGTTTCAAGCTCTGAGCTGAATGGAGTCCAAGACAGTCGCAGGCTTGTTAAACTCCTTTGTAGCTGTTCATTAGCTCCCTGGTTTCTCCTGCCAGTCGCAGGACAATTCCCGGAGTGAAGATTAGCGTCTTTGTTTTGAAATGAGCCGTCGCAGCCTCGACATGATTGGCATGTTTAGAGCTTTTGTGTTTTCCAGCCAATTCCCCCTCCTACGATTGTGCCTTTGTCTGTCCAACTCCTTGCTCCCCTCCAAGGGCAGAGCTCCAGCCTCCAGCAGCGGGACCGGGGAGCAGCGGGGCTCTGCCCGCACGGGGAGCGGAGCCGCGGCCGCTCCGGCGCTGCCCCCGCCCCGGCGGGCGGCCTCGCTCGCAGCACCGGAACTGTCGGACGTGGATGCGGCCGCTGGAGCGTGCAAAGGGTGCGGAAGCTTCCCAGGGTCACGTCTCCGGGAAGGGACTTTGCCATCACTCGGTTGCCTGGCCAAAGGGCTAGGGCACCAGGAGGAGGGAGGCAGCCTCCAACGAGAGGGTGCCTTCTCATTCAAGTGAACCCTTCGGTGAGACCAGGCTCCTCCAGAGCTCTGTGCCCCTCCCTGCTCCCCTACCTCAAAATGGGTTGGTTTTTTCAGGCCTCTTGACTTAAAGGTCTTTTAAATAGGATTTAATCCAATTTTAGGATGGAAATGATAGGATGTTTCCTTCTTGTCCACCCTTCCCAGTCTTTCCCAATTTGCTGTCCATGTGCAGTGAAAGCATCAGGTTGTCACTGACTGGACCAATGTACCAGGATACTTTCGTAGATCTTGTGTAGATCTAATCAGGATCATCAGCTTACCAGAATCAGCCTCCTGCAAGAGAGGTTGCAGCAGACTTGCAGAGATAGAAGAAGGACCCTATTGAGATGCTGGTCTTCTCCTCACAGGCTGTAATCAGAGTAATTGGTTAATGGGCAGAAGTCCAGCCAAGCCTCTGTGGCATCTAATTGTATTAGAGAACCACAGAAATGGGAGAAAGCTGCTGTTAACTCCCTGTGCCCTGGTCTGCTCAGCCCTCCAGCCCCTTGCTGGGGGATGCAGTGCTGTTTGTGGCTGTCTCTGCTGACTTTAAGGGGTTTGCTGACACTCTCAGAGTTTCTCATCTGACATCTGTCTGCACAACAGGCATGTGTACTCCATGTTCTGGTGAGCTGGAGATGTTAAGATGGAACATTCCTGCTGTGCTTTATCAGCCTGTGCTGGTGGAGTTAAATAAGCCATCATCCCTCCCTGGGTGCATATCTGCTCCCAGACCCTGTGTATAATTGGGATCCTCTGCTGGGGAGGCACAGCTCCCTTGGCTGCCCAGACCTCAACAGGCTGGGGTTGGCTCTTTTCTGAAGAGGTGCAAGTAAAGCTCTGTCTGCCAAGATCTCTTCTCCTTCAATTGTTGCAATAGACAAAATGCAAGGTTAAAAATTAATTTGCTAATGGGCCTTCCTTTGTCCAAGCAGCTGTTGTGTGCCAAGGCAGCACTTCACCTTGCAGTGACAACGCTGCTGGTGCTGCTGAGGCCACGTGTGGCCTGAGCACATGAAGGCAGTTCAGCCTCTTCTGCTGGATAACAACCTGTTAGCAGGTGGGCCAGGAGTGCAGCCCTGTCTCCAGCCTCCCACAGCCAGATTTCCTGTTTTGTGCTGTGGTTTCCAAACTGCCCACCAGACTCCTGTCCCTCCCACCAGCATACTGAAGGGCTGGGTGCTGCTGGTCTACTGTGCTCCCAGCACAGGGCCACACTGCAGTGTGGAGCTTGAAATAAAGGCAGTTTAGTGGTGAGACAGGAATGCTGGTGGCAGAGTCATCAGTCACCTCTGGCAATCCTGAGAGTGCTCCTTCCCTGGCTTTTTGGATGCCATGTTGGCAGCTCCTTTTGATGCTGTTGGGTCAGCTCAAGTCAGCCTGCAGTCTGGGCTATTTCCAGCCCAGCACAAATGGTCTTTGCCATTTGCAGGCAAAGCCTTGCACCTCTGCCCTCCTCCTGAGAACTTTGCTCGTGGTTATCGGTTCTCATTTCATGAAAGGCTTTGCCTGCCCTCGCCAGAGTTAAGTACAGCCTTATTCTGTTTTTAGCCAGCTTTGAAGCCTGGGGTCTGCTCCCTCCCACAGAGAAGCTCACCATTGCTTTCTGTATGGTATCTCTGCTCACCCGGGGGCTGTTGCACAGTTGCTGTTTCTACCTACACCTAATCCTGCCTGGCCAGGGAGGTAGGATGCCTGGATGTTGTCCTGCACGGTGCTGGATTTGGAAAGAGTTCACAGGGCTTGTGGCTGCTACCCTGGTGTTGTGCACCAGGGTCCTAGGAGGAACATGGGCAAGGGAGGGGGACTGCAGGGAGAGGGTAGGGCATAAAGCAGTTCAGCAAGGGAGTCCAAGCTCCTGAACAAAGTAGTAATTGGAGCTTCCTCTTCTTTGTTAATCCTTGATATTATCTTTCTTAGGAAATGCTGTACCTACAGAGGAGAGGAGTCAGGGACTGGGTGTGAAAGCTGAGACTTGCCTTTTGTAGAGCAGGTCTCCTTTTCCAAAAGTCCCAAGTCCATCTGGATTTCCAGGGCCATTGCTCTCAGGAGAGGGTGTGAGGAAGGTTGTGCTGCTGTGAATGGCTGTGGTCCAGCACACTCCCTGGTTTTGAGATAGATGTCTGGTGCTCACAGCAGGATAGGGGATGTTTCTCCCTTCATGCTGAGTCAGGTGGAAGCCAAGCACAGCCAGGGGTAAAGATTGGAGAGCGTGGAGGGAGCCAGTCCTGACAGGTCTGCTGGCCCTCAGTACATCACTCCTGGCTGTGGTTTCTCCCTGCAGTTGCCTCCTGGCTGTCATTTATTTGGGGAGTGGGGCACAAGGACCATGCTAGCCTTGAGTGAGTCCCTGGCTGCCTGGGAGCCCTCATGGGTTGCAGTGGAAAGCTGTAAGAGCCTCAAAGCTCCTGCTTGGAGGAGGATGTCAGCCCCAGGGCCAGGAAACCACCATTTGGTCTGAATGGATTCTGCATGAGCTGTGGTTAACCCTGGGCTCCAAAATGTGAGTTTCTGAGATTTTTTACGTGCTTGATGTTCTACTTGACATTCTGCAGGCAACCATTTTCTCTGGGTTGATGTAAATGATCGGAAGGAGTCGTCCGTCTTCCCAAGACGATGAGCACCATGAGCTGACAGCTTGGGGATGTTGCAGCATCTCTCAGCTCTGATGGTGCTATGTGGTGCATGCAAATGCAGCCTCCCTGCTCCTGCTTGTTCCCTGAGGTCTCAGGTCATCCCTTGACAGCAGGGATTGTTATTTTTTGGCCATCTTTTCTCCCTCTCTGTGCTCCAGTGCTTGGTACACCGGTCACTCCCCTTTGCTGGGGGCAGGGAGATCAGAGCCTGTCCCCAGAGAAGTCTCAGTGCTGGCAGTGGCTCCTTCATCCAGTTACTGGGCTGTGCTGGAGGAGTCATCCAACAGCCCTGGGCTCTGACATCAGCTCCCTGTTGCCTGGGCTCCAACATCGGCTCCCTGTTGCATGTCTTAAAAAGAGTTTTTAACACTTGAAAAATTGGTGTCTGAAGTTAAATGGTGGGATGGCCAGGAGGCAGCTCATGGTGATAAACCTGGGACCTTGAGGTGTGCAGGGCAATGGGGAGAAGGTGACTTGAGCAGGACAAAGAACCTGGCAGTCCCCAAAGGTGGAATCAGTGCCAAAGGCAGAGGATACTGTGACTGCGACACAGGGAAATGGCTTCTGCCATCATACTCACAGCTGAGAAGTTTAAAATGTAATAATGATTAATTGTCATATTGAGAAGGAAACGCAAAGAGGTGATGAATGAGTGAGTTGTGAAAGGACAGCCTGTTCAAACAGGACAGTTCCAGTAAGATTCAGGACAAACGGTCTCATCCCATCCGTAGCGTTATCTGCAGCAATGTTTGCACGGGGCTGTTTACCCACAGTGGCACAGGTACAGAGGGGCACCTCTCATGTTTGCCATTCTGTTTCATTGGGGGTTCAGACTGTCACCAGCCTGCCTGTAGCACACTCCCGTGACCAAAACAGCTGTGGATGTCTGCTTACTGCTGGGCATGTTGAACCCCTGTGCTCCCCCCTGGCCTTGCTGCTGTCAGATGGGAGACCCTCCTAACCCCAGCATGGGGACAGACACCCTCTGAGCCTGCTGACCTGTTGCAGGATATGTTTTTTCCCTTCTAACCAAAACACAGATAAACTTCTGGCAGTCTGGTTTGGGGAACCAAACCAGCACTCATCTCAGCACTGAGTCAGACTTTTGGTGGCAGAGCTGCCCCCGCGGTGGTTTTCCACAAGAATGTGGCTGCGGATGGGTGGTGAAGGACTGTCCGTGGCCAGAGGAGGTGCCTGGGTGAGGACAGCAGTGCTGGGGCTCTGCCTAGAGGTATCTGTCCTGGAGAGCTGCAGCCCCAGTGAGGCTCCTGCCTGCTCCGGAGCCCCCAGTTTCACAAGATGCAGTGGGAAGTGCCGGGAGGGTGGAGCTGTTAAACCCGTTTCACCGCTGCAGGCAGGCAGGGCAGGATTGCTCCATGGCAATGGATGGGTGAATGGGTGAAGAGCAGCCTGGATGGCTGCCAGGGGGGGTTGGTGTCTCGGTGAGGGGAGCAGGCGGCAGTATGGGCTGCAGAGACCTGTCACAAGCTGCTGATGGGTATTTCTGCCTTCCTGGTTTGTAGCAGCTTGATGGTCTTTGGTTCTTGGGGTTTTTTCTTCCTTATTTCCTCAGCTCCAAAAGCTATGTTGGCTAATTAAAAGGGCACCAAGTCCCCTTGTGAGAGTGGTGCATACTGTAAGCATAGCATCCAGGAGTAGGGCAGGATTGCACCCTGTGCCCATAGTGTGTGATCCGTGTCAGCTGCGCAGCTCACCCCATCCAGCTGCACCTTCTGCACATGGGCTGGGAGCCCCCAAAATGGGGACTCAGGGCTCAGCCTGCACTGAGAGCCTGTTTGTGCCTTCCCACCATCCTCAGGCACCTGGCTGACAGAATGGAGAAGCTCCAGGCATGGGCCCTGGGAGAGCTCTGCTGCTTTGCTTCCAGACCCTTAGGAATAATTTCCTTGGGCCTGAAAGGATCCTAACGAATTTGAAGTTAAAAGGTGCTTTTTATGGAAAAAAGTCAGGTGGTGGTATGTCAGCATGTGAAATTCCTCTTAAAATGGAGAGACTGAAATTGCTCCCCAGGTGCTCACTTCTCATCAGAGCCGCACAGAGACCTGCTGCTCCATCACTCTGCATGAGCAGGATGCTTTTGCAGGCACAGCCACTTGCAGGAGTGGCAGAAGGGCCAGTGCCACCCCCTGCCCCTCTGTGGCTCCCAGATCGGGCAGGGGTGTTCATTGGGGCACTTGCCTGTGGGCAGGAGTTTGCACAGGGTGGCAGTGCCAGTCCTGGCTGTGCAGCCTTGGTTTGTGTCAGTCCCGGGGCTCTGTTTGTCTTCCCCATCGCAGCAGCCTCCTCCCACCTTCAGCGCTGAGTCTGGAGCTGGGGTCCCTGGGTCAGGGTGTCCCTGAAACTGCTCATGGACCGTGTGTGGAGCCAAACCTGCGTGTGCTGATGCCATCCTATGTTGCGTGAGCATTGCAGGGGCAGCACCCTCCCACTGTCCCCAAAAAACCCTCTTCTCCCTCCTGCTAGCTCTCCCTAGCCGTGCCCAAGGCCTGCAGGCGTGTCCTCAAAGGACGGCCTCCTCGGGCCTCTCTGCCGGGAAAGCTAAACTTTTTCTGGGAAAACTATGCCGGGGTATTTTTCCCTGCTCTCCCTTCCCGCTGAGCCTGCAATGGCAGGATAGCTGGCAGCTGAAGCACTTGCAGCTCGCTGCAGGCAGGGAGCAATTCCTGGTGCTGGGAGTGGGATCCCCCCGCCGGGGGCACCTTCCCTAGTGCCGGGCGGAGCGACCTTCCCTGAAGGACGTTCCCTCTCCTCTGGCTCTGCTGCATCCAGCGAACAGCCAGAGCCTTGGCCCGGCATCTCAGCTGCCCCTCGTGCTCTTTCACCTCCTGAGTGCTGCTGTTCCTGCTGACTCCACGATGTTGCAAGAGCTGGAGCTGCTGTTTAAAGTCCGGGTAAACAGGTTGCAAAGTCCCTGCAGCCCTGGAGAGGAAGGGGATTGGACAAAGCTGCTGCTCGTGGGCAGTGGGGTGATTTATTTGCATAGAATGATGTTTCTGCTGGTGTAAAACTGTGTGGGGAGAGATGACAGCAGAGCAGGACCTCTGATGGGTCTTGCTTCCAGGGGACTGCAGGGCAGCTGGCTTGTGCCACCCTGTCTCTCTGTGGGCAAAAGAAAATGGATTAAAGTTGCCACAAGTCATGGAGTTTGTCCAGAGTCCCTGCTCTCTGTGCACCTTCCCATGGGATTTTAGGCCAGAACAACACTGGGGAACAGGGAGGGGATCTGGCAGCATGGGTGCCCTGTTCCTTCATCCTTGGCTAGGGCAACCTCATTGCCCCAGAAGCTGCCAGGTCCCAGGAACAATGTGCTGTTCCTTTGCTGGGCTCCTGTGGATGGCATTGCCTGTGGGATGCTGGGCAGAGCCTCTGCCTGCCCTGCATGCAAGTGTGACCACTGAGGCTGTGAGCAGGTTGCAGGAGGTGCAGCATCTCTCCCTGAAGCATTTGGTGTGGCTGCCAGGAGCTGAGGTTCTGGTTGGCCCTGGACTGCTGCTTGCCCTGGGTGCCTCCCTGCTGTCTGGCTTCTGGGTGTGCTGGGGCATCGAGAGAGAACAAATATTTATGGTGCTTAAAACGTCCAGCACTTCAATTCTGCAGTGTGGAAGGGAGGGAAGTAGCCTTGGCAGCACTCGGGGTGTTTGTGTGGCTGTGGTGGCGCAAGGCTGGTGGCACAGTGGTGTGTGGCAGTGTGGAGAGGTGCCAGCTGGTGCTTCGCTGTTTGGGGACTGTTGCACCCAGCTGGAGGGCATTGCTCCTTGTCGAGCTGCTCTCTGGGGCCTGCCAGCTGCTCCTGCAGAAGTTGTTTGTCTTTGCAGGAGAAATGAGTGTTCAGCCAGCCCCTCTGCCATGGGACCACCAAGGGTGGGAGAGGGTTAAAGGGGCAGCAGGGGTGTGCTGGGGACTCTGGGGTTGGTGGCTGTCCTCCTGTGATGCCCCAGGGAAGCTGTTGGCTGGCTGCAGTGCCATGAGCTGACCCTGTGTTTCCTCCCATGCCCCCAGAGCAGCGGCTGCCACGGAGGCGTCAGGGCTGGCAGTGGTCACCCAGCGCCGCCTCCTGAGAAGTGCCTGCCTGGGCTGGGCTGGGCTGGGCAGCTCCAGCCCCCCTGGGAACACAGTGGGAAACAAGGAGCCTTTGTTTGCTGTGGCAGAGCCGGGCTGGCCTCACGCCCTGTCCCCACGGGGCCGGGATGCTGCCCAGCTGGGCTGGCATGTCCTGCCTTGGGTACTCGGTGCCACGGAGTCCCCATCCCTGCCGTGTCTGTGGGAGGAGTGGGAGCTGAGCTTTGCATTGCCCCAGCTGTGTTGAGGCTGGCCTGGCTTCTTGGCTCCCTGGGTAAGAGGTACAGCCTGGTGCTTTTTGTGTCTGGGAGGAAAAACCATCATTAGGCTGTTTTAGGATGGGTGCTGCTCAGCTGCTGGAAGGAATGAGGGGAGGCTGCTTTTCCCTTCCTTCTAGAAGGACTGGGCTGAAAGGAGACAGCAGTGCTCACAAGGATGCCAGTTGCCAGTGGCGCCGACAGGGGGGAGCTGGCAACACCAGAGAGATCTCTTGCATGGGCGGAGGCCATGCAGAAGAAATACGACTTTGTGAGAAAGTCTGCTGGACCAAGGAGTTGGTGCTGCCTGCTGTTGTCACAGGGAGCAGCCTTGGGCTGTGGTGTCCCCTATCAGAATCCCTTCATGGGGGTACTTTGGGGGGTGCTGATAAGCAGAACTGTGCCACGTGGCAGCAGGCTGTGCTTCACTGCAGAGCAGGATAACAACCACTGCACCCACTCCCAGCCTCTACTACAGAGGCAGTGTGTTCTGTGCTGGGGTGTCCCCTGGGCTGTGGTGGGGCTCCAATCCTGGCAGCGGGGACCACAGACCTGCTGAGTCACACCAAGGACATGGCCAGGCTGGAGGAACCACTGGAGGCTGTATAGGAGACTGGGAGCTGACAGCCCACCTGACCACACGCTGTGCCCAGCCTGTGGGCTGGAGCGTGATTCAGCTTCCCTGGGCAAGGAGCAGGGAGGTCCTCGGGGGCACTCAGCGTGGTGTTGACCCCAGTGGCAGTGCCCTGTGCCCTGTCCTGGGCGGAGCAGGGTTGGCCCTGTGAGACCTGAGGGAGCTCAGCCCGGTGCTTCCTCCCAGTGCTGCTGGCACAAAGGGCTCCTGCTGCTCGCCAGGACCGGGCCACACTTTGATGCTGTGTGATCCATCATGGCCAGATGGGCTGAGCCCAGCTCCCCCAGCACAGCTGGGTCCAGCTGCAAGGGCTCCAGCCGTGCTGAGGGGAGCCCCAGAGCTGAGAGCCAGCATCCCTTGCTGCCCAGGCCATCAGGAAAGGCTGCAGCCAGTGTAATCAGTGCCCAGCAGCCACCGCTGCGGGAGCTCGGGACAGCCAGACAGGCTTGATGATAATTGTGCTTCCTGCCAGCACAGCCATGTCTGCAGATGGGCTCCTGCTGGTGTGGGGAGTGGTGTGGGCAGCACCGCTGGGTTCGTACATCCCAGTGCTGGCAGCTCACCTGGAGGTGTGAGGCTCTAGAGGAGAGGTGCCTCTGAGGGGCAACACACCAGATAGGCAGCCATGGGTGCAGTGTTTTGCCCTGTTTTCCCACCCCTTTGCCCAGTGTCCTCCCAGCTCTTGCCATGGCAGGGCAGTGATGCCCATGCAAGGCACCAGGTTGGCACAGGGCCCTGCTGCTGCATGGACTCCTCAGGATTTTGATGAGGACATGGATATCTTGTCCCAGCCCAGACCTGGCTGGCAGAGGTCCCAGGCTCAGCCATCATGGAGCTGGGAGCAGCCATTGTGGCACTGAATGGGCACAGTGCTGCTCCTGCCTCAGTGTCCCTTCCTCTCCCATGCAGGTGGCCTGGCTGGAGGGATCGAGATCTGCATCACATTCCCCACCGAGTATGTGAAGACGCAGCTGCAGCTGGATGAGAAGGCAAACCCTCCCCGCTACAAGGGCATTGGTGAGCAGCCCCTCTCTGTGTCTGGGGCTCCTGGGGAGCCTGGCTGGTGCTGGGGGGATCTGGCAGGGCGGTGGGGGGTGGTCCTCGGCGTGGCGGGTGACAGCGGCACCGCTGGTCTCTGCCGCAGGGGACTGTGTGAAGCAGACTGTCCGTGACCATGGCATCCGGGGGCTGTACCGGGGGCTCAGCTCGCTGTTGTACGGCTCCATCCCCAAGGCTGCCGTCAGGTATGTGCCCCCATGGCAAGGGGTGAGTGGGGGGGACCCCCAACAGCAGCAAACAAGAGGGTGGCTTTGCCATTGGTGTCTCCGTTGGTGCAGCTGCTCCTGGACCCAGAGCAGGGGGGTGCAGACCCCTGTCCAGGTGCCCAGGGGTTGGCAGTGTTGGCTCTTTTGCAGGTTTGGGATGTTCGAGTTCCTCAGCAACCAGATGAGAGACGAGCAGGGGCGGCTGGACAGCACTCGGGGCCTCATCTGCGGGCTGGGGGCTGGCGTGGCTGAGGCTGTGGCCGTGGTCTGCCCCATGGAGACTGTGAAGGTGGGTGGCTGTGGCTGCCACTGTCCCCTGCCTTGGCACCCCTCGCTGGCCTGGGCTGGGCAGGGGCAAAACCCAGGGATGCCCAACGAGGGCTGCATGCATTTGTCCGAGACAATTTTCTAGGGGTGGATCTGATGCTGGAAAACCCTGTGGAGATCAAGTCAGGTGGCCCTGGCCCCTTCCCCACTCCAGGGAAGAGCCCCACACCCAGGAGCTATCTTGTCACCCATTTTATGAGTGTAAGGCCAACATGGCTGCTTGCAGCAGCAGTTTCCCAGGTTTTCCTCTGCAAAATGCACTGCTGGCCATGGGCACAGGCTTCCCCTGTGATCTCTCCCAGAGCTGCCTGGCTGCATGGGTTGGCTCTGGTCTTGGGACTGTCCCTGGAACAAGGCAGGAGGTTGCTGCCAGCCCTTGGGGCCATCACATCTGCATTACCTCAGCCAGGACAAGCACATCATCTCCTTGTAGGTGAAGTTTATCCATGACCAGACCTCTCCCAGCCCCAAATACCGTGGTTTCTTCCATGGCGTCCGGGAGATCGTTCGGGAACAGGGTGAGTCCCAGGAGAGTGGCACCCTGACTCCCTGAGTACTGCCATGCTATGGGGACAGGGTGGGAGGTGGTGGATGGGCACAGGCTGGGACAGGTGGCCTGGGGAGATTTTTCTCTGCCACTTGAGGCTGGTTTCTCCTCCAACATGCTCTTCTTGCAGGACTGAGGGGGACCTACCAGGGCTTAACTGCAACTGTCCTCAAGCAGGGATCAAACCAGGCCATCCGCTTCTTCGTCATGACCTCCCTCAGGAACTGGTACAAAGGTATGGTGCCCTTGGCTCCCACAGGCCACCCCGGCTGTGCCTCTGGCTCCCCAAGCACCCTTGGGAGCTGCGGTGGTTTTTCCATCCACAAATCCCCTATTTCTCATGGCTCATGGAATGGAGGAAAATTAATACTAGGGTGGGGTGGCACCAGCTTGTGGGGCTGATGGGTCCTAGTGCTGGAGCATGCCTTTCACGTCCACCCTGAGCCCCGTGGTGCAGCGTGGGCTCCATGGGGCAGGTGCTGCTGGACAGTGCCCAGCTCAGCACTTCCCCTGACCACAAGCAGCCAGACCTGGGACCTTCCTTGTGTGTTCCCTCGGGAATGTACGTGGGAATCCCACCACCACTCTGCCCTGACCCTCTCTTCCTTCCCAGGGGACAATCCCAACAAGGTCATGAACCCCTTCGTAACAGGGGTGTTTGGAGCCCTTGCTGGAGCTGCAAGTGTCTTCGGCAACACCCCCTTGGATGTGGTGAAGACCAGGATGCAGGTACAGTGCCAGGGCCCCGTGTGGGACTGCTCTGCCTGCAGCAGGACGGCAGCACCCACTGCCTGGGAGCTCTGCTGCAGTCCCTGGGGCAGGCACATGATGCCTGTGAGGTTTGCTTTGGGAGACGTCTGGTATTGCTCCTGAGCCATGGGGAGGGTTTGCACAGAGGTGGGGACATCCCTGTGGGGTCTGATGTCCTGCAGCAGTGGAGAGAGATCAGTTCCTCATAGAACACCCCCAGCTCTGTGCCTCTCCCCTGAAATCCCCTAGATGCAACCCTGGCTCTGGCCTCTGATCCTGCTTTTCCCTTCCCACAGGGGCTGGAAGCGCACAAGTACAAGAACACCTGGGACTGTGCCTACCAGATCATGAAACACGAAGGGCCCCTGGCGTAAGCTCTGCAGTGGGGGTGGCTGGTGGGGAGGATGGGCAGGGAAGGGGCTGTGAGGGGACCCAGCCTCACGGCCCTCCTTTCTATGCCTGGCAGGTTTTACAAGGGTACAGTGCCTCGCTTGGGCCGTGTGTGTCTTGATGTGGCCATCGTCTTCATCATCTACGATGAGGTGGTCAAATTCCTCAACAAGGTGTGGAAAACGGACTGAGGGGCCGGGCCATGCAGCCCCTGCCTCCTGTGCCCCACAGGGCTTCAGCTGGAGAGCAGAGACCAAACCCACCCCACCTGCGGCACTGCTGGGGCCAGGTCTGCCCTGCACACCTCAAACCTGGCCACCTTTATCTTTAGGAACAGGCTCTGGAGCAGGTTAAATTACTAGTTGTGTGCTGCAAGGAGCAGGGAGGGAGCTGCATCCCAACATCCCAACCCCCAGCATCCCCGTCATGCCCACCCCAATGTCCTGATGACACTTTCCCCCAGCCCCACATCAGCTGTGTATGATGGTTATCCAGGTTGACATGTCCCTTGGACAGTGGCCTTGGGGCTCCTAGCAGCCAGGAGCTCCTGACTGCCTCTGGAGCAGCTCTTTTGGGGGCTGCTGAGAGCCCCCTCGCACCATGTGAATGCAATGCCAAACTGTCCATCACAAGCCAGACTGATACCACTGGGTATCAGTGGGGCTAATACCACTGACAGGGTCACAGCAGCTCTTGGAGGGGGCCCAGCAGCCCTGCACCCCCTAGGATGGGAGAGCAGTGATCCCCTGGTGTGACCCCAAGCTCCCTCCTCTCTCCCTGCCAGCACCAAGACCACTGGCATGCAACATCCCATCCCATCCCTGCTCAGCCCCAGGCTGCTGAGCAGCAGTTGCCCAGAATTGCACATCCTGCCAGGCCTTTCGTTCTGCTCACTGTGGGCTGGGTTGGGGTGAGCCGGGTGCCCCCTCAGCTGCCGTTTACAGCCGAGACGTGCGTGCGAGCTGGGGCGAGGAGGTGCAGCCCCAGGCCGCAGGCTTGGCCCCTCGGCCAGGGGTGCAAGCCCCTTTCTTCTGCCACATTCCCCGCATCTGCCCTCCCGCCGCGTTTCTGTGGTGCCGTAGGTGATCCCGTAGCTTTTGGAGCTTTAGAGCTTCACGCTGACTCACTAACACCCATGGCCGTGGGGCTGGAGCCCTGCCCTGCCCGTGCCAGGCTGGCCCCACTGGATTTGTGCCAAATTTCTCCCTGAGGGAGCTGGGGGTGCAAGAGCCAGGGCTCAACCCATCCCTCCTCCCTCTTGTAGCCAGCGATGAGCTCAGCCTTAACACAGGAGGATGAAGGAGGAAAGCCTGGGCACGGTTTACCTGCGGCTTTTGGCTCTGAAGCCAGTGAGGGTTGCATTAGGTTTTTTTTTTATTGTTATTCTGTTTTACATTCGCAATTTGAATAAAATCAGTCTGGCTTTAGCAGCTGCGTTGGCGTCCGGGCTGTGCTGAATGGGCAGTGAGTGGCTCCTGCCCTGTGGGTGGGGGACGGGGCTCCCCATCACGCCGAGATGGTGCTCCTGGGGGAGCATCAGCTCCTACCCAGCAGTGCCCAATCACAGATGCTCTCAGGCAGGGCTGTGCTGTCTCATGCACAGTGCTTTATTAAAAACCCTGGTTAATTGTATGAAGTCCTTGCCCTTGCCATGGAGCCGAGGGGCGGTGGAGCAGAAGGGAACGGGCTTTGTCCCCCCGCCCAGCCCGGGGGCGGTGCGGCACGGCCGGAGCTCCCACCCGCACAGCCGTCGCTCCTCATCCAGTGTCCGCTGGAGCAGGGCAGAGCCATCACCCCGCGGGGCTCGCAGGCTCCGGTGCCATGCGGGGCCCGCTGCTCTGGGCGGGCTGGCTGCTGGCCGCCGGCTGCCTGGTAGGAGCCACGGGCAGCTGCCGGCAGCGCTGCTGCCCCGGCAGGAACAACGCCTGCTGGGCCCCCGGTGCCCCCCGGGCTCGCTGCTACTGCGACTCGTACTGCCAGAGGACGGGAGACTGCTGCCAGGACTACCTCACCTCGTGCCGCCGTGCCGGTGAGTGGTGAGGGGATGGCACTGGCCGGACCGCGGCTGGGGACGGCAGCCTGTGCCTCTGTGCTCGGTGGTGGGTGTTTGCTGTTACCTGTTAGCCCCGGACTTGGATGATAGCAGGATGTGTCTGGGATGCTGGCTGGGCTGGATTTGTAGCAATGTTCCAGTTGTCCCCTTTTTTCCACGCTGAATGTCTGGGTGGCCCCAGTGCAATGAGGGAGCTCCAAGGAGTGGCCTCTGGTTTGTAGCTGATGGTAGCACTGTCACTGCAAGCCTGAGTGGTTAGTGTCCTGGACCCAGCAGGACAAGCCCCGGTGTCACCTCTGCTACTGTCACAGGGGACTGGGGAACTGGGGGCTGCACTAAGGGTGCCAAACAGGCTCATGGGCTTGGGGAGTGCAGAACCAGCCTGCCCTGGGGACCCAAATCTGGGTAGGCTGGTGCTGGCCACGGCCCCCTGGACAATTGCAGCAGTCAGCCCTTCCTAATCTCCGGGGAGATTAGCAGGGTCCCAGCTCAGCGCGATGCACACAGGGATAAAGTCCTGCAGAAGCAGCTCACAAAGCCCCTGCACTAGCAGGGGTCAGGGGAGAGGGGCTGCTGGGGTGACTCTGGCCCTTGCCCTTGCTCCTCTCTCATCGTTCCCTGTGCTGCATCTCCCCTGCTCTGCTCTTTCCATTGTTCGTGACACTGAAACTCTTTCTTCTCCCTCTCCTCCATCCCTGGCAGCGGTGGGCTGTGCTGTGGGGCCCTGGGGGCCGTGGAGCGGGTGCAGCTCCCCGTGCGGGGTTGGCAGCAGGGCCCGCAGCCGCCAGGTCACTGTGCCGCCCCGGCACGGGGGCGATCCCTGTCCTGACCTCAAGCAGCGCCGCGGCTGCCTGGGGCAGCACCCGACCTGCGGGACGGCCAAAGGTAACTGGGCTGCGTGCTCGTCCCCATGTGCTGCCGTCCCGGGGTGTCTTTAATCATCCCCGTGCCCCTCACAGCTGCTCTTCTGCCAGAGGTAGCCAAGATACTCCCCAACTCCTTCAGCCAGGACTTCAGAGATCCCTGGCGAAGAGCTGTGCTGCCACTGCCGGAGGAGCCCTCTGGGTATGTGTGGAGTCGGGGCCCCTCCGTAACCCCCCTCCCCAAAGCCGGGACCCCCCTGCACCCCCTGTGGTCATGGGCTCTTTGCACCCCCAGGCCCAGGGCCTTTTTGCGTCCCCCAGACATTACTTTTCTCCCTGCACTAAACCCCGTTGCACCCCCATACAAAACCATGGCCCTCTGCATGCCCCACAGAACCGCCATCCTTCCCACCCTCCAAACCAGGATCCCTCTGCACCCCCCCAGAACCATTACCCTTCTCACCTCCCCGGCCGAGGCCTCTCTGCCACCCCCCAAACCTACATCCCTTTATACCCCAATCCATCAACAAACCACCGCAACTTCTGCCCTACCTTCCGACCACCATTTTCCCTTTTTTCTCCTCCCATTTTCCCCCTCCCCAGCTCCCCTTTCCCCAGCTACTGCGGCTATTTCCGCCTGACGCAGGTGGGACCCCCGTGCCGCGGGCGCGCCTGGAGCCGCCGGCTGCAGCGGGACAAGCAGGTGTGTGTGGAGTGCTGGGGGAATCTGCCCCACCGCCGCCCCCACTGCACTGGGCACGGGCTGCAAGGAGCCAGGTAGGTGCTCATCTGGGGCATCCCCACCATGGGATCTCTCCTAAGGAACATCTCTCCCTGTCTCTAAGGCATTCTTCTTTTATATTGTACTTATAATATTTGTGTACAAAGCTGTAATTATGTTAAAATATGCCACAATGTATACTATAATATTATTAAATGAATCAATAATATATCCTATAAATCAATATTATAATAGAAAAATAAACATATTAAAATAGAATAGACTATCTCTGTTGGAAGGGACAATGATCATCTGGTCCGACTGCCACTATTATATATATATATATAATATAAACCCATATATAAAACTATATTTGATTTTTTAAAAATGTATTTATTGATGGCACACCCTAGTTTTCACTGATTTTCCCTTCCAGGACATTTTGGGTGGCCGCTTCTGTGGTGGGGTGCCAGGGCTCGTGGGTGCAGGAGAGCCTGCAGGAGGGGTGTGTCTGCTCCCCACCAGCTCTCATCTTTGTGTAGGATCCCCCTGGGAAGGTGAGCTGAGCCCCCCCATGGCACCACTCCTTGCTGGGAGGTGGGGAATGAAATAAAAATGTGGTCTCTTTCATAATTTCACCCTCCTGCAGGTTTGCTGTTCACCCTTGGTGCCAGCTCCCTCTGTTTTTCATTAAATATTTTGCTGAAGAATGGAAAAACCCTTCTTATAAAGACTAGAAATAAGGGAATTGCTGAAGTGTGGTGATTAATGGTAGAAGAACAGCATGATGAGGTTAAATCTGGGTGAGAAGATGATGTGGCGGTGACACGGTGTCATGATGTCATGCTCAGCCATGACGTACTTTCCATAAGCTGCAACTGGCAAGCAACATGAGGATGGAGGGAGCATTCCTCCTCTTGTCTGAGCTCACTCACTGCAGTGTCAGGTGAGCCAGGCAGGGCAGTTTTGCAGAGATATTTAACAGACACCCAAAAGGTGCCAGTACCCAGTTCCAGCCGTGGGGCTTGGCAGTCCCATTGGAAGGAATGAGGCTGGGTGCTGCTGCCCTTCTCCAGTCCTTGCCCACCATGACATGACCTTGCTGGTGGGGTCCCTGCCCCAGCTTTGAGTGGTACTACCACAGCCTGTGGTGGGAGCACGTGCCATGCCAGAGCTGGGTCTTTCTCCACTGCAGCCAGTGGCTGTTGTCTGTTTGCTGCTCAGGACATGTTTGGCTCCTGCAGCTTGCTCTCACACCACCCTCCTGGGCAGCGGAATTAAAAGGCTTCAACACTGGGAATGTTCTTGGCCTCTTTATTTGGGGTAAAAGCCCACGTCGGCCAAAGACCAAAGTGCTGGTTAAAAAAACAGGTGGCGAGAGTTGAGTATGAGGGCATGTGAGAGTTCTGGAGCACAGGTCCCCTCCTGCCAGCCAGAGCTGAGGGCAAGGAAGCCATGGACATAGGCCAAGGCAATGCTGCACTGGAGTCCTCAGCTGCAGAATTAGAAACTGGGAACAAAAGCGAGTGTGTCCCACATTGTGAGTGGGGTTCCCCTGAGTTACACCACCAAACCTGCAGGCCTGGCTGCTGGTCAGAGAGAGCATCCAGGAAATGGAGGGAGATGGCTGCAGGATTCCGTGTCACACTGCTGCATGCTTGGAGCTGTCAGTCCCCAACAGTGGTCCCAGCTCTCCTGGTGCATTGTCCTGATTTGGCACAGGGGCCAGGCCATGCTGCACCAGCAGCCCCTGTACCAGCTCCAGCTCCTGCTCCAGCTCCTGGGAGCCACAGCCCAGGCCTGGCATGGTGGTGGCACTTTCCCCCAGCACCCGCAGCACCCGTGCCACCAGGCGGGCCCTCACCAGCAGCACGGCCAGGGCTGTGTGGAGCTTGGCACAGCCCAGCGCCTTCATCCCCCAGCGGACAGCAGCCCCTGTGGAGAGAGCGGGGAAGGAGCCGTGAGTGGGGCGGGGTCCCCATGGGCAGAGCTGGCCTGGGGAACAAGGACACTGTTTGCTTGTCCCAGGCACTCCACGCTCGCCATACCTTGGCTCCAGCAGCGTTTGCAGTACTGCAGGTCCCTCAGCACACCGGGGCCTGTGGCTTCCAGCCACTGCAGAGCCAAGGCATGGAGTGGGCTGCCAGTGGGAGCCTTCTCCAGGAGCTGCACCAGGACAGGGAGCAGCTGCTGTGCCAGGACAGCTGGCTCTGCAAAAACGTTGGGTTCGTCCTCCTTGTACAGGCTGGCAGCTCTGGGGAGAAAGCAGAGGTGTGAGTGAAGCCAAGGGCTGGCCCTGTGCTACCCCACACTCCCTCATGCCAGTCCACAGGTCCAGCAACTCACTTGTTGGCCTCCAGCTCCTCCACAACACTCCTGAGATCTAAGATGGGGATATGCTGAAGTAGTGAGTCGAAGGTCTCAGGGTGCCCCCCGAACTCTCCCAGAAGGAGTTCTAGGAGCCTCTGGAGCCCCACGTTGTCCTGCACAAAGATGCAGCCATCTTGGAGCAGCTTCCCTGGGCTCTGCTGCAGGAGGCTGGCAAAACCTGAGGCCTCATGCCGGACCTCCCGCTCCTCATCTTGCAGAAGGCGAATGGCCATGTTTATCAGCCTGAGGAAAGGGAAGAGAAGGGAAAGGAAGCATACTGCATGCCCTAAAGCATCCCAGCCTGCTTGGAGGGGAGGATGACACCTCAAAAGAATGCTTCTCTGAGGGCCTTTTTTCCTGGACTGTGAAAGACACAGCCACCACCCAAGAGCTTGGAAAGGTAGGGGTTGTGCTGGGGATTGAGGGACTCAGCAATGCCATCTGCTGCTCATAATGGACTGGCTGCTTGTATTAAAATGCCACCCACACTTTTTTTTTTAGGCTGTGAGCTCTTGACTGCCCGTGATTTTTGAATGAGTGGGGCTTTCCTCCATACCCTTGAGTTTTTGCAGGGGACACCTTCTGCAGGGCCCATTATCTGCAGCAGGCTGGGGCGGGGGCTGCAGGGAGCAGTGCAGCAAGCACAGCCATCCCCAGAGATGGGCTCAGTGACCTACCGCAGAGCCACGGGGCCGAGCGAGGGACGGGCAGCACGCAGGGATCGCCGCACCACACCGGCCCCCGCCAGCTGCAGGGAGCGGGCAGCCGCCAGCCGCAGCAGCTCGGACCAAGAGGACTGGCTGCACTCCTCCAGCGCCGCACACCAGCGCTCCACCAGTGCCACGGCCTCGTCCCCACACCTGCCAAGGCCAGGGAAGAAGAGTGATTTCAAGCACACCTTGCTGCTCCATTAGGGGACCAAAGGCTACTGGCTGCCCTGAGATTGCAGGAGCCAGGTGCAATGCTGTGATTTATGGGAGAGAAGTCATGGCTGTTTCTAGTAAGGACTAAGGAAGAATCTGCTGGAAGAATTGGGCAGCCCCCCAGCAGCAGCAAGGACCTACTGGTGGGCAAGCAGCAGGCTGGCAGCACACAGTGCCTGGAAGAGGAGTTCAGGCCCAGGACACTCAGCCTCCACCATGTGCAGCAGCATCTCCAGGCATGATCTTGAGGAGCCCTGGAGCTTATTGGAAGCTTCCTGGGACCATGACGAGGGATCTCTGTAAAGATGCAGCAAAGCCTCAAGGTACAATCTCAGGAACTCTTTGTCCCTTCTCTCTTGCAGCACCGACTGCAAGCTCTCCTAGTTAACAATAGGAAAGAAGGTACATGGTTAGTGGTCCTAGCACTGCAGGACCAGGCAAGTGCCCTGCATCCATGCACCCTCAGCCTGGGGAGCACCAAGCTTCTCAGCAATGGGATCTCAGGGGGTCCCATCTGCGTGGTGCACTGGGGCCCCTCTACTTGGTGAATTTTGAGCCCCATCATACCAGCAATGTCAGCCCAAGAGCGTTCTCCACCTCCTTGCATGTTCCTCGCTCCCCATCAGTCACCCAGCTCAGGATGCCAAGCTGGATGTCGGGGTTGGGCTGCTGGAGAAGTGAGCAGACAGCAGCAATCCGTTTGCTGTCCGCCAGCCGGGCTGCCTCGCTGCACATGAAGTGAGCCATGGTTTGGTGGAGGACGGCTGAGCCCACCTGCAGGAAAAGAACAGAATTCCCCTCCCAGTGCTCAGCCTGGAGCAATGGCTCCCCCTGTCCCTGCCCAGGCTCACTGGCAGTCAGGCATGGCCATGATTTTCCTGGCAGGAAGCAGTACCTGCAGCTCGGCACAGCCTGACGTTTCCCCCTGCAGGAGGCTGCCCAGCTCGGTGCTGATGGTGTCATGGATGTACTGGGCGAAGCCAGGGCTGAAGGATGTGGGCAGGAGGGCGAGGACCTGGAGGAAGGCGGCGCGGACGAGGGGGCAGCGCTGGGCCGGGGTGAGCAGCCAGCCCCGCGTCTCCAGCTGCAGAGTCACTGGGTGCAGCGCCTCGGCCGACAGCCTGCAGGGAGACACAGCCTCACCACGGGGCAAGCGCCGAGATGGAGTCTTCTGTGCCCAAAAGGCTGCACTTGGCACAGTGACCCCAGCTGGGGCGACAGCGTGGCAACACTCACCCCCCGGCACCTGTGGCGGAGCCCAGCAGTGCCCGCATCTGCAGCAGGTGCCCGTGGACAGCGTTGTGAGAGCGGATCTCTCCGGGGGCTGCAGGGAGCTGCCGGGCCAGCTGCAGGAGGAGCCTGCAGCGCTGGGGAGGGGGCACAGCGGGCACCAGAGCCTTGGCAGCCATGGCTCGCACAGCGTAGATGGGGCTCTCTGCCAGCCCCAGCAGTGGCCCCAGGAAGGGAGCAGAGGGACTGTGGAGCAAAAGGGGCAGTATGTAGTGATGCTCTGGCTGGAGTAAAATCTCACAAGAGCCAGAGCCAGCCTCAGCACCATGGGAGGAGCCCTTCCCACTGCAGGAGCCCTTGGCTAAGGCACAGCATCCCCACTGCCCCCATACCTGCCGGGACTGTCAGCACCAGGCTGCAGCTGGGCCAAGAGGGTGAGGATGGCGTGGAGTGCAGGGTGCAGGCGGGGCCCCCCTGATGTGGGTGCTGTGGCCACCTTGAGCTCTCCGAGCAGCACAGCGCCCAGCTTTGGGTGCTGCCCAAGGAAGGCATGCAGGCTCAGCCCCTCTGATGGGCAGCCATCCCTGTGGCTCCGCGGCTGTCCCAGCAGCCGGGATGTGAGGGCACCTGCAGGGACAGAGAAGGCAGTGTCAGGTCCCGTCCAACCCTGCCAACCCCCTGCACTTCAGCCCACACAGGCCCCGAGCCCTGGGGGCTGTGGGATCTCTCTCTGCCAGTACTCACTGAAGAGCTGGATGGCCGCGTTCCTCATGGCCCAGCACGGCGAGCCCAGGCCCTGCAGTGCCAGGGCCATCATGGGTGTGGCGTGGCACAGCACTGCCCCGCCCAGCCCCGCCCCACGGACCAGTGTCTGCAGCACGTGGAGGGCACACACCTGGGGAGAGCACAGGGGGCTCATGCTACCATGTCTGGGGAAGAGGGTAGGAAAAGACAGGGGAGCCAAAAGGCCATCAGCTCCCAGGCTGGACAGCACGACCAGAGCTGTAGGGTTTTGCTCACTGAGTTCTCACAGTCTCACACTGGGTACCTGGCACAGCTCAGGGGACCCAGCACAGATCACCCTGTCCCCAAAGAGGCTCCAGCAGCCAGGAGTGCCACACTCACCTGCGGGAGGTCGAGGGTCTGGTCCCAGTCCTGTGGCAGTGCTGTGGCAGCCAAGGTCAGCAGGGTCTGGATGCAGCGGGTCAGGAGCGGCCGTGCCTGTGCCGGGGCCTCGCCGCTGACGATGCAGAGGAAGAGCATGGGGAAGCCGGCAGCACGGCGCGTGATCGAGCTGCTCCGGGGCCCACTCAGTGCTTCCAAGCCCTGACAGAGAAACAAAATCCACCTGAGATCTGGCTGGAAACCTGTCACCTGGAACCTGCAGCTGCCCTGCCAGGAGGGTGCTTGCCCCAGGGAGTGCAGAAACGCCTCTGGTGCTCCCTGGGGCACACGGGAAACAAGAGGCACAGTGAGTACTGTACCTGCTCCAGCACAGCCCGTGGGATGGCCTGCAGCTCTGGATCCGGGTGGTTCAGCAGCGCAGCGCAGAATTTGGTGAAGCCCATGCTGCAGCCCTCCACTGCTCCCTGGGGCAGAGCAGTGTCAGGACAAGAACCCCAAAGGCTGCACCCACCAGCTCCCCATGGCCCAGAAAACTCTTTGCAAAGGGGAAGATCAAGTGAGAAGATGTGATAGGGTCTGGCACTGGGATCCCAGCCAGGGGACTTCCAGCCTTCCCCACAGCAGACCCTGCCCCCCTGCCCTCACCTTCCTTCCACCCCAGCATGCCAGGGCAGGGCTGGAGGGATGGCCAAGGGCCCAGACACGCTCTTACCCAGTGTCGGCACCGCAGCAGGATCTCCTGGAACACCCTGGTGGCCATCTGCAGGGTGGGGAGCGGCAGGAGCGGCCCCAGTTCAGCACACAGTGCTGGGGATAGCAGCAGCTCGGCCAGGCCCCCCAGGAGCAGCCCAATCTCCTGGGAAGAAGAGGAAGGTCAGCAAGAGTGGCAAGGAGGAAGAGAAGCTGGGCTGGGTGGCAGCAGGGCTGCAAGCCAGGTAGCCTGGCTCTGCCACAGCAGGGGACTATCAGTGTCTGGGAAGAAGCTGGGCTCCATAAGGGCAGGGAGGGGGCTGCTTTTGGGGAGCGTGCTAGTTGAATCCTTCCTGGAAGGGGGTGAGGACATCTGTGAGAGCACTGAAGTAAGGACAGAAATCCTCCCATGTTCATCCCCAGCAAATGTCCCAGGGGGAAGTGAAGCAGCAGCTGGGGTAGGGTGGATGATGGGTGCCATGCTGAGCTGCCCCTCTCCCAGTGCCATGAGGAGTCCCCACCTTCACTGACACCCAGCAGCAAGTCAGGATCAGGTTGTGCTCCTCTGACAACAGGACTGAGTCACCCTCCTCTTCCTCTTGCTCCTGGGCCTTCCCCAGCATGATGAGGGAACCAATGGCATTCCCCATCTCTGCAAATGATGGGGCAGCAGCTGCAAAAGGAAAAGCCAGGTCTGAGCACAGTGGTGGAGGGCAGTGGGAGGGGGATTGCTGCAGGGGTTTGGGAGGACCTGCTGTCCCCCTGTCTGAATGCACACAAATGGCAGTGGCTCCTTCCCTGCCACGTGCCCCACTCAGGAATGCAGGTGCATTTTTCCCACTGCTCTTTCCAAGGCCTATAAGGGCTCTGCCAGCCCCTCCTTTCCCAACTGTTTTCATCTGGCAGGTGCCTCACTGCTTCTGGAAGGCTTTTGCTTCCAGGGCTCCTGTTCTCCCATGGAGTTGAGAAAGGGACCCAGCCCCACCATGGTCCCCTGCTAGAGGAACTGAGCCCAAAGCAAGTGCATTTCCCTGGGGCTGGAGGGCTGCTGGGCTAGGAATGACTTGATGGAATTGCCAGTGGTTCCCAGGCATGGATCTCAGGGCTGGTTCTGCCCCCATGGGGACACACTCACCTTGCTCATCAGCACCGGGGCCTTGCTGGCTCTGCAGAGCCCCCAGGAGGAGGGAGGTGATGTCTTTCACTGTAGTCAGGAGGCAGGTGAGGAGCTCCTGCCAGCTCTGCACCAACTCTGCTGCCTGCATGGAGATGGCCACCTCCGGCACCTGGAGCAGGCACCTGCGCAGGGCTGCGATGGCTCCTGCAAAACACCCACCTCTGCTCACTGTGGTGTCAGCACAGCCCTGGCTCTCCACCTGAGCCCGCGGCTGATGTGGCTCAGGGACACGGGAGTGAACAGGGCCCTGGGTGAGAGGTGTGCAAGGCAGGGGCAGTGCCAGAACAGGGAAACCAAGGCAAGGATGTGGCACCAGCAATGAGCTGTGGTCTGAGTCCTGCCGTGGTTCTGGCCTGCTCCAGGTCCCAGGCAGCTGCTGCAGGAGCTGCTCCCTGCCCTGCCCTGCCCAGCTGGGGCCATACCATGCATTGGTGCGGTGGCTGCTGCTCGCAGCAGGTCCTTGCATGCCACCTTGTACTGGGCTTGCAGCACGTGGAGAAGGTGCTGGGCAAAGCACAGCCCTCGGCTAGACAGTGTCAGGGCTGCCTGAGCCTCCAGGGACAGGCTCTTCATGGTGCCACTGTCTGACCTGGGGAAACAGGCAGATCCTGCTGTGAATACCAGGGAATTTCCCGCCCATCTTGTGCTATTCGGCTCCTTCCTCCCCCATGCAGACTCCTGCACCTCACCCCTCCCCAGCTTCCCACCGCAAGGCTATTGCAAACCCCACCCATGACCACAGACTGGTGAAGCACCAGTGCTGCCAACACACTCTTGGAGAGTCCTGTGCCACCACAGGGAGAAGGAAGGGCATGCCAGGAGCTCATACTTCTGCAGGATGGTCTTCATCAGCACAGCTCCAGCTTCAGCCTCCTGCACTCGGGGGCTGCTCAGGGTGTCCTGGGCCAGCTGGAAGAGAGCCAGGGCAATGGGCTCAGGGAATGTGGCAGGGAAGTAGCGGACAAGCAGCTCCGAGGCCAAGTCTCTGATCTGCCAGGACAGAAAAGACATGGGGAAAAGTGGGACATGGGAAAATGGGAATCATGGTGGGCTTCTCCTCTGAGCCTGCTTGAGGCCAAGGCAGGCATCTTTATCTCCTCCCCTTGGCTTTACAAGGCTCACCTCATTAGTGCTGTCCTGCAGGCAGCTCAGCAGTGCCAACAAATTGGGCTGGGAGAAGAAGTCCCAGCAGCCGCTCTGCCTGGCGTAGCTCAGCAGTGTGGCCATGGTCCCTGTGATGGGGACACAGGGCAGTGGGATGGGATTGGCTAGGAGTATCCCCACAGCTGCAGGTGATACTCCAGGTACCTTGCCTGTACTCACGTGGGGGCTGGCCTTTCTTCCTGTCAGGGCTCCAGGTGTCTGTGCAGGTCTCCAAAACAGCAGCCAGGAGGAGCAGAGCCGTCTTCCTCCTCTGGTAGTTGGAGCCTGGGCTGAGTGAGGCGATGCTGAGCTGCAGCAGCCATTCCACAAAGCCTGTGGGCAGAGAGCATGGCAGCAAGGGATGCTGAGCACGTGTGAATCTCCCAGGGCTGTGGTGAAGCTGCTCAGGGCCTCCTCACCTACTGCCTGGGCGAGCTGCTCAGCTCCCTCGCCCGGCCCGGAGCGTCGCGGTGCCTTCCCCCGCAGCTGGGCCAGCGAGCTGTCCCGCAGCCGGACCAGCGCCTTCCTCACCGCCGCCTGCAGCAGCTGCCGGAACGAGGAGGAGTCGCAGTTGAGGTTGAGGGGCAGGAACTCGCGCAGCAGCTGCACCTCGGTGCCCGAGAGGGGCTGGTTGGTGTTGGGGCTGCAGCAGAGCAGACCCAGCGCTGCCAGCCGAACGCCCTCCTCGCAGGTGCCCAGGCAGCGGGAGAGCCGCTCCAGCGCCTCATCCCCCAGCGGCAGGGCCCCTGCTACACTCTTCTGTGCCTTCAGCACTGACACCCAAGCCCGCAGTGACATCGTGTCCTGGCCACCAAACTGGGCAGCCAGCAGTGCCTGGGTAGCCGGGAGCTGCCGCAGGGTCCAGGTGAGGAGGTGGTTGGCAGCATTGGTCTGCAGAATGGGCAAGGGAGAGCAGAGGGCCTGGGAGAGCAGGGGGAGCCAGCACAGTGCCCACTGCTCTGCCAGGGCCACCTCTGTGCCCTGCTGCCCATCCTGCCACTCGCTGCACTGCTGCCGCACCAGGACCTTGTAGACCTCAGCAGCGGCGGGACACAGGTGGTTGGTGGAGAGGCAGCTCAGGAGATGCTGTGGCAGGTCCGGGTAGGCATCCAGCACCTGGGAGAAAGGCAGGTGACCCTCATCTCCCTGTTGGGCTGAAAGCTGCACTTGGGGAAAAGACAGATGGGTACAGGCCACACTGCAGTCACCCCTGGCACTGAGCATCTCCTCAAAGCTGCTTTTGGGGAGCTTTTGGTGGGCACTGACAGGCAAAGCTTCCCTTCCCGCTGGCACTCCCCAGGGATGCACTGCTGTAGCTCACTACCCCAAGGATGCTAAAATAGCCTCTCTGGGTGGGAAGGCTCCCTGCCCACACAGCTGAGCTTGGTAGAAGGTGACAGGCAGAGGACAGAGGCTGTGCCACCTCAGCAGCAGAGCCATCTGACACCAGGACTGCCCATACCCCTGCCTTCCCTACCTGCTGGCTGCCCATGTAGGGGACGATGGCACACAGCGGCACGTATCTTGCTTTGATCTGCCAGGGCATTGAGACCACCCTCTGCAGCATCTGTTGGTAGAGGGGTCTCTCCTGGTCCTGGAAGTGCTGGCACTCCAGATGGTAGATCTCCAGGAGTAACCGGAAGGAGCTGTGGATGAACTCAGACACACCTTCCACCTGTGGGAGAAGGACCACAAACAGGGGGTTGGGTGGGCTCCCTCTCATGTCTTGCTGTCCTGTGGCAGGTGAAGCACCAGGACATGGCCCTTTAGAGCCTGTGTGTGACAAATGCCAGGACCTCAGCAGTGGGACTGCCCTGCTCTGGCAGCTGCAAGCAAGGGAGTCTATATGGCTGATGGAGCTGAAGCAGGCAGGGATGTGTTATGGGCTGGGAACAGCAGCTGAGCCAGGTGAAGGAAGAGCTGTTCCTGGCTGCCACACTTGGTGCCCTTTGGCACTGTGTCCTTACCGGGGTCTCTGCATTGTTCCACAGCAGCTGGGTGACCTCCTGGAGGAGCTCAGTGTCCTGGGCCAGGATACGGGTCCCTGTCAGGTGCCAGAGAGCAGCCAGGCCCTCCCGCAGGCGCTGCAACCACAGTGCACAGGCTGCCAAAACAGAGCTCTGCTGCAGCCCTCACCCCAGACCCACCTGCACCAGAGCCTGCACAGGCTGTGGCCTTGAGGACCTTGTGTGCAGGAGCAGCAGCACCCCCGTTAGGCACACAAGACCCCAAGAGGGTAAGTGTCCATTGGGCTGGAACAGAAATTAATAGCAGTTTCCAAACCAGCCACCAAGACCCAGAAAAGCATCTTCCCTGGGAGAAGATGAAGCACATGGGGACTCTATGCATCACAAACACAGTGAACCTTTCAAACCTCCCTGCCACGGCCGGGTCACGTCTCCTACCTTGGAAGCAGTAGTAGTGGCAGTCCTTCTGCTCCCTGGTCAGGGCACACACAGCAGGAAAGACCATGTCCAGCAGCAGGCAGGCCTGCAGGGGTACAGCAGCTCAGGGAGAGGGCAGGCACAGAATTTCCAGGAAGAAAACCCTGCCCTGAGACAGGCAAGGAGAGTGCTGCCTGCTTCTCCTGCTCTTACAGAGCACACCTCTGCTCCCTGCCAGAAGTCCTCAGCACTTGGGAGAGACTAGAGCTGGGCAGAGATGGGGCTGTGCTCTGCAGGGACAGCCCCAAGTTCATGCCATGGGAACACAGGGTGAACACTGCTTTGCTTGTGCAGGGGCTTTTGGCAGCACTTTGTTTCCCAGCCCCCCAGGAAAGAGAAATCCCTGCTGGGATGTCTTTGGAAAAAGCTCTTTGGCTAACTGGCTGTGCTCAGCAGGATGCATGGAGCTGCTGGCGTAGAGGGGTGCAGCCTGGCCTCATCCCCCAAGGACCAGCAGGCACCACAGGCATCTGCCAGCCCTCTCCAAGGGCTCCCTCAAGCCCTGTCCACTAGGTTTGAGCTCTCCTACCTTGTTGGGGAGGCCCTCCAGCTGGCAGCTGAGGATGTCCATCTTGCAGCACGTCAGCAAACCTCTGGTAAGCACCAGCTTCTCCAGCCCATCTGGTTCCAGGACACGGGGCACTACCACCACCAGCTCCCCAAATTTCAGCTCCCCAGTGCCTGCTGGAAAATGGCTGCACTGGATGGAAGGAAGGTGGCAAACCCAAATGCTGCTCTGAGACCAACCGCCATGGCTCATTCCAGAACATCCATGGGAGGTGGCTGGAGACAGCTGGAGCTCCCAGACACCAAGAGACAGGCACAGCAGCAGAGTCCAGCTTGGCACCAGCCTCTGTCTCCTCACACCCAAACACGCCTGACACCCTTTGCCAGAGGCCTTCCTCAGCTCAGGATGGAGCACGCACCTTGGCTGGGGAGCTGGAACAGGGTCAGCACAGCACTGGCCCCGTCCTGGGGCTGGGGGGCCGTGTTCACCAACATGCTCAGGGCTGTGCCTGCCAGCAGCCTCGTGTCCTTGTTCAGGGCCTGGACTCGCAGGGAGGCAAAGGCACAACTCAAAACACCATTTAAACCCCAACAACATTTAACTGCACCTGCAAACAGCTACATGGGGTCTCTCAGACATACCAGACACTCTGCAGGCTTGCCTTGGGGAGGGGAATGGGGAAAGCACCCGGGAAGAACAGCACTGCTCTGCTCCTTGGGACAGGCAGCTCCATCCCTCCCAGGGCTGTACGCACCTTCCCCCAAGCCACCTCCAGCAGCAGTCCCAAGAGGCTCTGCAGGGTCTCACTCTTTCCTGATGTGCTCCACACCAGGGGGGCCACATCCTCTGGCAGCACCTGGAAGACCTGGAGGCAGGCCTGGAGGAGCAGGAGGTGCCACAGGGATGATCAGTATTCCTTACCTCTGAAAAAGCAGCAATGCCCCAGGAACGGCCATTCAAAGCAGTTACATCCCTCTGCACATTGCTGCCGGTGCCCAGCCTGTCCTTGCAGGTACTGATCCTTCCCCCACTGCCCAGTCTGGCTCCTACCTTGATGACCAGGTAGCCCCACGTGCTGCCAGGTGTGGGCTGGCCCTGCAGCACCCAGTGCAGGGTGCTGGCCAGGCGCTGCAGCAGCAGGGCCAGGTTCTGGCGCCAGTGCTGCCGGCCCAGGCTGCTCTCCTCCAGGAACATGGACACTGCGGGCAAGGGGACAGCATCAGCCCCAGCCCTCCTGCTCCCAGTCCAGCCAAGGGCACTGATAAGTGAGGTATGAATGGGGCTGGGATGCAGGGAATGCTTGGCTTGTCTTGTTTCCAGCTGTGGGTGGGCAGAGCTGGACCTCTGCAGAGATCACACGGATCTGGCTGATCCCCGCTCCCCTCCCATGAGCACAGAGTACCCAGTTTGGGTTGGCAGGAAATGTTCTGTGCACTCATGGTGTGAGCTCAGAGGAAATCCCAGAAGGTAAGGAACAGAGGCTGACCTGACTGAAGGTCCTCAGGAGACAGCACCTGCAGGGACAGAAGGGTAGTTTGTCCTGTGTGACAACATGCTGATGCTCAGTACCTTGGGCAGGAGAGTTCTGCCAGTGCCAGAGGCTGCCCCAGGGATGAGCAAACGGCTAGTGTGAAAGGCCAGCCCTTGAAACATGTGAACATATGAAAATGTTGACAAAATATGAAAATGAACATGTGAACATGTGAAAAGCCACATGTTACCAGCTGCAAGCAAGGGCAAATCCCCAGAACCATAGGAAGTGAAGAGAAGGACTGGAGGCAGCCCAAACCATGAGGTGCCTGTGATACATGGTCTCCAGACAAGTCCCCATGAAAGCCAGTGACACTGCACAGCCGGGGTTCTCTCACCTCTCCCTGCAGTGCCAAGCCAGCCAGCAGTGTGTCCACCTCCTGGGCCAACAGGGCTTCCTTCCCCACTGCCAGTTGGGTCACCATCTGCCAAGAGACACCCAAGTCAGCTGCTCTGCCCAGACCCCTGGGACACACCAGCTGTCAGGTGCTACTGGGGGAGCCTGCACCACCTCTGAGCCCCTTTGCTGGTAAAGATGCCGGAAAACTCCAGAGATGTGCCAGGAGCGGGCAAATTGCCTTACAGACCTGTTCCAGTTTCTGGAAGGAGCTGCAGCTGCTGGTTGCCTCCATCTGGAACGCCAGGACACAGCGGAGCAGGGGTCGTGCCTCTGCCTCCCCCAGCGCCTGCAGACCCTCGCTCAGCACCCGTGTCAGCTGGAGAGCCTCCTCCAGGTGCTTCTCTTTGCATCTCTTGGCAGTACTCCTGGAGCAGGACAAGGATAGGGGTGAGGATACCTTGGCCCGGTGAAGTTTGTAGCGGGGGAATACCCCGACTCAGTGGGATCTGGGACTGGGGTGCCCCAGCGCGGTGCTCCTCTCTGCCAGCCGCACTCAGCATTTCGCTGGAGGGACAGCGCGGGGGAGGGGAGCTACACGAAATCCTCAAAGCTCAGCGCACTACAAACCCTTGGTGGGCAGAAGGGCACGAAAACCCTCAACACTGCAGCCCTGGGAAGGAATGTGGGGCACGCGAGCGGGGCTCGAACCCCTCGCTGGGCATCGATCTCCACACGCTCCCTCCCTTCTGCCCTCCCGACCCGCGGGACGCACGGCCGCTACACACCGGGGGCATCCCGATGCAGCCGCCGCCGGGCACACCGGAGCTGCCTGCCCGGGGCCGCGCTCTTACCCCGCGAAGTGCCGCAGGCAGCGCAGGCAGGAGAGCACGGCGGGGGCGAGGCCCCGAGTGCCGTAGAAGGCGGCGCAGGCCCGCGCCTCCCGCTCGGCGCCCATGGCGGCCGCGCCTCAGCCGGGCCCGCTGCGGCGCTCGGCGGCGCCCCCTGGCGCTGGCCCGTAACAGCACCGCCCGCGGCGGCGCCGGGACCCGCGGTGCGTCCGTCCTTCCTTCCCTCACCCGGCCTAGACCCGCTGTGCGTCCTTCCTTCCTTCCCTCACCCGCCCGGGACCCGCGGTGCGTCCGTCCTTCCCTCACCCGGCCGGGACCCGCTGTGTGTCCGTCCTTCCTTCCCTCACCCGCCCGGGACCCGCGGTGCGTCCGTCCTTCCCTCACCCGGCTGAGACCCGCTGTGCGTCCGTCCTTCCTTCCCTCACCCGGCCGGGACCCGCGGTCCGTCCGTCCTTCCCTCACCCGCCCGGGACCCGCGGTCTGTCCTTCTTCCCTCACCCGCCCGGGACCCGCGGTGCGTCCGTCCTTCCTTCCCTCACCCGGCCGGGACCCGCGGTCCGTCCGTCCTTCCTTCCCTCACCCGGCCGGGACCCGCTGTGCGTCCGTCCTTCCTTCCCTCACCCGGCCGGGACCCGCTGTGCGTCCGTCCTTCCTTCCCTCACCCGCCCGGGACCCGCTGTGTGTCCGTCCTTCCTTCCCTCACCCGCCCGGGACCCGCGGTCCGTCCGTCCTTCCCTCACCCGCCCGGGACCCGCGAGTTAAAAAGCGTCATCGTCTCGAGCTGTTTCCGTAGTGGGGGAAAAGGGGGATAACCCAGAACTTCCGTGTGCTGCCTGCCGAGCACAGAGGGATTTAAATAGCATGAGGCGGTGTAAGATCTCTGAAATGCCCACTGGAATGCTTCAGGGTGAAGCATTTGTCTGATTCCATCGTGGTTCCTTGCAGAAGAGGAGGTTTGGTACCCCACGGTCCTGCTCCACCACGGACACCATCTCTGACAGCCAGCACCACTATTGGTAGCATCCCTACTAGAAGTATCACTAATAACACTACTACCCAGTGGAGAGATTACACTTCTTCCTGTGGAATGAAATGGCCTTTGAAGAGAGAGACAGGTTTATTGTAATTATCATCAAATCAAAATGAGTTTATTAGTGCTCTTAATCTTAGTTGGCACAGGGTTGAACAATTTTAATTGGCACAATTAATTGGCACAATTAATTGGCACAATCTTTAAAGGCCTCTTTCAATCCAAACCATACAATGATTTTACGATTTCTGGTTTTTTATTAAACACAGTTTTAACACCTGACTAGCACATCCCATTGAATTTCAGCTACACAGAAAATGCTTCTTGTTTTTGATCTTGAAGGATTATTTTTACCCTGGGTTCTTTCTCACAGTGGTTCCGGATTGAAGTGACGGGCATCTGCTGCTTGGATGATCATGGGCAGCCCAGGAAAACACAGCTGGCATGCACCAGTGGCTCCACTGGGTGGCCAGGAGGGCACTGAGATGTGGATCCCGGGCTGAGCACTTCCCTTGGGGATGGAAAGCCCCCAGACTGTAGTTTTTCCGCAACATTTGTCAGCAGCCTCCATCTCTGTTCTGCTTTAGAAATCAGCCTGGAAGCCCAAATCCAGCCAGGGGTCCAGGTTTGCCCTGACTGCTGTCAATATCAATGAGTGAAAGAGTGCAAGATTTGTCCCAGGTAAGGCAGAGGAGTGCAGGAGCATGGTTACATCCCTCAGATCTGATCCTCCTTTTGCTCAGCATCAGAGCCACCCCACTGGTGGTGATAGGGTGATAGGGGGTGGGGAGAAGCACTGCCAAATGAGAGCTCCCACAGGTGCCAGCACACAGGCAGGGGCAGGGCAGAGGAGGGTGCTGCCATGCTGTAGGGTTTCCAGTGTTCCTATCACCTTGTGCTGCCTGCAGAAGGGAGGGGCAGAGGAGGGAAAGGGGGATTTTTTTCTTGTTTCACCATAGGAAGGATTTTCAAACCCTATAAATTCACTTTTGACAAGTGAACAGCTAAAGCAGATTAACCTTTTTGCTAATCCTCTATAATGGCTTTGGAATCTCCTTAACCAATAAGAAAATTATAAGAACCTGTTTCTTTTCTTTTTATCTATATCTATATTGTCCTCTCTTGTCTGCATGTTCTTTCTTGTTTTATTTTCCTTTCCTTTTCTAATATGAAATAGCCCAGCGATCCTATCTCCCAGAGGCTCAGTAAACAGTACATCAAAAATCCCTTTCCTTTATTCCTCTCTGGTAACAGGGTGCAGAGAAGTGTCTGCCGATTGGGATTTGATTACCAGCAGCTATCAAAAGTCTCTTTGTACAATCTGGGTCCTAAATCCCATAATTCTTTGATAAAAGAAGTATTACCAGTCCATTTTCTGTAGTGAAAGGTATGGGAGGAATGAAAGAAAGCAATCAGTGGAGATCCTAATAGGCTAAGTGCATGTGTGGTGGGAAGGCAGGGGTGGGACAGGATGCCCAGGGAAAGGCATCCTTTGTTAAGGATGAGGAAGGAGAATTAATCCTCTTCAGCCATATGAACAGAGCTGGTCAGATCCTGCACCTGCCCTATGGCCCCTCTGGACCAGCACAGGGTGGGGAGCAGAACCTGGCCCCACATCCACCCCTTGTGTCAGAGTTTGGGTACATGCATAAAAGCTGGGAGCAGTTTTCAGTGACCTCTGGAATTAGGGCATCCCCAGTGCCTCTCTGGAGCACTGACACCCCCTCCTGTGGATTGCAGCTGCCAGACCTTGCTGTTTGCCCAGGGGAGGGGGCAAAGCCAGGCCTCCCTCCCTGTCCTGAATCTTGGCCATAGCCTCTCCCCAGTTTCTTTGGCTGGGCAGGAACCAGGAATTGAACAGGCTTTGGGAAAGCCTGGCTGTGGCACTGAATCCACACTCCTGCCTGGACGGCTGTGGGACCTCACTGAGAGCACACAGAGGCAGCAGCAGCAACAATCCCCCCTTCCCTTCCCCACACAGAGCATGGCTCAGCTGCATGGGAGGTGGGTACATGCCGCTAAGCTGCTGTGCAGAGCTGCTGCAAGCAGCTCGTAATCTAATTTATTAAGGTCTTTGAATCCTTACAAAGAGTATGTTGGATACATGCAAAGCATCTGCATTATTACAGTGATTAGGGCAGCAGAGATGGGGGAAAGGGGAAGGAGCGAAAATACAATTTCTCTGCTTTCAGCAGAAAATGAATCAACTTTCACAGAGAATTCTGGCAAAGCCAAAGGCTGTGCTGTCATTAAAAATGATTTTTTATTAAGCTGAACTCTCTCTTCTCCCATATTGTATGATATGACAGCTCTCTTTTGATGGGAAAGCTTTCATTTGACCAGAGAAAGGGATAATTTGCTTCTTTTAAGGAGTTAATCCTCTGGTCCATTTCCGGGCTGGGAACAGCTATCCTCCCCCTTCCTTGGATAGGAGGCTGCTGCACAATGGAGATCATAACCACCTCAAATCTACACCCGAGATGGAGAAATCAGATTTCCTTCTCCAGTCATTTTTATGGGATTAGCTAAATCTTAGATCCACACTAACCCTTCACAAAGCTGCCAAGATTAGTTAGAATTTATTTTATTTGCAGGGGGGTTTACGGTTTTCTTTCCAAAGGGATTATATCTCTCTATACATATATATATTTAGAGTGGCTTCAGTCATAACACAGCTAGGTCAGAGGGAGGAAAAGAGTGTGTGTGTGTATAAAATAAAAACTCAGCTGCAAGCATGACAGCCACTTGAAACGCCAAGACAGAGCTGTGGTTCTGGATGGCTTTGCCAGTCCATTTTAAAAGCCACATGAGCTGTCCTTTCCCTAGCAAAACCCCACCAGGGAGCCAGTGAAGGGAGAGCACAGCCCCCAGCTGGGCTGCCTGCTTCCCCAGCCGCTGCTGCTGGCACAGGATGTCTTCAGAGGCAGCACCAGGGGCTGACGCCGGCAGGCGAGGCCTGAAGAAGCCACGTCCGTTCAGCATCGAGGACATCCTCTCCAGCCCCACGGAGAAGAGCCCCCAGGTCTTGGTGCCGCTGTGCCTACGGAGCATCTTGGACTGCACACCCAAGCGGCTGTGTGAGCTGGAGACCATCCCAGCCAGCTCCCTGCAGGAGGAGGAGGAGGAGGAAGAGGAGGAAGAGCTGGAAGGGGCAGGCTGCAGTTGCTGCTGCTGTTCTCACACGAGTGCCCATTCCCTGCAGGACCTGCCGGCTTGGCTGGGTGAGTGTTTGGTTTGGTTCAGGTGTGGGGCCTGCAGAGGGGCTGGTGCCAGTGCTGTGGGCAGGGCAAAACCTGGGTGTTAAGTGGCAATATGGCATTTGGCCACGGTGGTCTTGGGCCTGAGGCCCAGCAATCTGAGCTGTTCTCAGCAGGGCTCCGAAGAGTGCTGCTAGCGTTTGAAAAACAGAGGGTGCCGACTATTACTGGGTATTTCTGGTTAGTGTGAAACTCCTGAGAGAATGATACTTCTAGGGGTGCAAGATCTTTGTGGAGTGGGGCCCCATGTGCAGAGCTGTGCCTGTGCTTCCTGACAACACCAGCCCTGAGGAACCTCACTTATCCTTTAAGGAAAAGGGTTTTGGCTATGTCAAGCAAAATTACTGTGGAAAATAAAAAGTAGCAAACCCTTAAAAATGCAGTTCAAGAGCATCCTGAGAGTTCAGAATTCCCTCGTGTCAGGGCTGAAACACAGATCTTTGCCGGGCTGTGAGTTTGCAGTTATTTTCTGGAGCTGACCATAGTGCAACTGGTAAGTGAACAAAGAAAACCCAGCCAGTGCTCACCACCTGCATCCTTCTCCATGTCATGCCCCAAACTCTTCTCCCACGTGCATGGTGACCACTCAGCTTGCCACCCACTCCAGGTGACTGGCTGCCTCTTTCCAATCAGAAGCAGGGATGCAACGGGTGCCTGAGCTGCCTTGAGCATGGCGAGTGTTTGAGCCCCACACCTCTAACACTGCTGTCCCCTCGCAGACGCCCGCTTCCCCTGGCCCCTGCAGCTCTTCCACCCGGCAGTCAGGGTCTGTAGGAGTTCCCAGGAGAAGCCAAGTGAGGTGCAGACCTTCCAGCAGATGCAGCGCCGCACGCGCCGGCACCGCACCATATTCACCGAGGAGCAGCTGCAGGCGCTGGAGACGCTTTTCCACCAGAACCAGTACCCGGACGTGGTCACCCGCGAGCACCTGGCAAACCGCATTCACCTGAAGGAGGAGCGGGTGGAGGTGAGGTTCTGCCCCTTGCTGAGGGCAGGATTCTGGTGTTCCTGCAGTCCCCAGGAACACAGAAGGGTGCATTGTGCTGTCTTTTTTTGGGGGCCTGCACACCTATGGCCTCATTTTAAAATCCATCTTGTGCATTTGACAAAAGATTGTTTAAGTCTGGCAAGCAATGGATGAATATAAACCATTTCAGCTGGGCTAATTTGTACTGGCATCTAGTCCCACAGACTCACATGATGCCTCTCTCCCAGAATCACCTGTCACACAGAGACATGCCCAGCTCTGCTGCTCATCCCCTGCACCCAAGTCTGTATTCCTGACATAAGTGACCTGCGTGACTTCTGAATTTGTCATGGGGGGTCCCAACTCCTTTGTGCTCCTCACATGTACCCGAGCAAGATTGCAGCAGAGGGACTGATTACATTTTATATCAAGCCTTTCTATTACAGTACCTCACAGCCCAGGAGGGCCACTGCCTGTCCCCCTCCCAGTAACACTTGACATGCAAAAGCCCTTTTCTTGTTTTGCACTTTCTAGGTTTGGTTTAAAAATCGTCGGGCGAAGTGGCGGCATCAGAAGAGGGCGACTGCCTCAGCACTGACCCTCCAGCCCAAGCAGCCCCTCAAGGAGAGCTGTTAGCGCTCACAGGCTGCAGAGAACACCAAGGGCACCCACTGCCGTAGCTGACAGGCTCAGGGGGGTAACCGAGGGGGTTAATGCAGCAAAAGGGAACCTCTGTGGTTCACACAGGAGGAGGACGGGTAAAAGCACACACTTTTTGGCACTTTCACATGCCTCTTCCAAACCTAGTTCATGTGGCAAATAACTCAGCAGGCAGGATGTGCAGGGGACAGAGCTGTACCAGTGTTAAATGTGTGTGCTTTAAGAGAAGGAGAAACTCCCCTTCGTGTCTTTACTCTGTGCACGTAGTATTTGTGCTTGTTTTATTGATGTAGATTTGCAAAATATCCTGCAAATGAATGTGTCCTGTTTGCAGCACCTCAGTGGCATCTGCAGTTGCTTTTGGGGTTGAACTTGCTGGACAAGCGATTTGTTTCATAACAAAGAAACACGGGTTTCTCCCCGTAGCCTGGGGAGAGGTGATGAACGTGCTGTGCTGAGAGGGTTGGCACAGGCAGCCTTCGCCTTCAGCCCTGCTGCCAGCCAGTCCCTGTCACAACGAGCCGTGTCCGTGTTCCTGGCGGGGCCAAGGAGAAGCCAGGAGCTGGAAAGCGGCGAGATCAATAAAAGTGCCCCGCCACCCCGCCCAGCAGCCAGCCGGGGTCCGCTCCGCGGAGGCCGGGGTGTTTCTGAGGAGGTCTGAAAAGACCGTGGGGACGTTGGGGGGGATCCGCCCGGCGCCCATCCCTTGTCTTATCCCGGTTCCCATCCCAGTTCCCATCTCGGCTCCTATTCCGTGTGTGTCCCAGCTCCTATCCCTTGTCTTATCCCGGTTCCCACCCCGTGTGTATCCCGGCTCCCATCTCACCGCAGTCACGCCCGGGACCGGCCGGGTCCTCCGCACCGGCAGGGGGCGCGCGGCCCCGCAGCTCCCGGGGCGGGGCGCGCTTTGCGGAGCCGCGGCGCGGAGCTGTGACGGCACGGCCGGGCGCGTTCGCGGCGGCGGAGGAGGGGCGGAGCGGCTCCGACGCCATGGAGGCGATACCGGTGCCCCCGGCCTCTCCCGCCGCTCTGGTGCCGGCTCCCGCCGCGGGCCCCGTCGCCGTGATGGGGAAGGAAGTGGTGTCGCCAGCTGCGCGGCACTCGAAGAAGATCCTGGATGAGGAGGCCTATATCGAGGTAAGGCGGCGGGCCTGGGCCCAAGCCCGGGAGGCTCCGCTCCGCCGGTGCTTGGGCCGAGCGCTTCCAGCGCGGCGGGGCTTGCCTGGGGTCCGCCCGGCACGGCCGGCCCGCGGGTGCTGCCCGCTGCCACCGCGGCTGCGGGTGGAAGTAGCGCCGGGGCCGTCCCTCGGGCTGCCGGGGCCCGGGGCCGTCCCTCGGGCTGCCGGGGCCCCTGCGCTCGGCTGTCCGCGCTCGGCTCTCCGCGCTCGGCTCTCCGCGCTCGGCTGTCCGCGCTCGGCTGTCCGCGCTCGGCTGTCCGCGCTCGGCTCTCCGCGCTCGGCTCTCCGCGCTCGGCTCTCCGCGCTCTGCCGGGGCCCGGGGCCGCCCGTGGCTTTGCGCCGCTGGCCCCGAGCTGAGCCGGCGCTCCAGGTGTCCCAGCGGGGCATTGCAATTGTCTCTGTCTTTGCAGAGCTTAGAGAAGATCATCCAGCGAGACTTTTTTCCCGATGTGGAGAAGTTGCGGGCACAGAAGGACTATCTGGAGGCTGAGGAAAATGGTGACTTGGAGAAAATGAGACAAATTGCTATCAAGTTTGGCTCTTCATTGAACAAATCGTCGAGGGACACACCTGCACCCTGTAAGAACTGGCTCTGTGGGGCATCAGGGGTGTGTATCTGATATTGCTGCTCTGCTTTATCTAACTTCGTGCAGACAATGCTTATCTTAAAGATTCAAGGTTGATGTTGCATGAGAGCTAAGTGTGCCAGTTTGGGCAGTGTCTGGTGGCTCATGCTGAATTTCTCTTTGATGGTGTCTAATAATTCTGTGAGGGAAGGGTTTTGGGAAAAACAGCCATCTAAAAAGCATTCCTCATAGGCATCTTCTGCCAAGTTCCTGCTCTCTAGGGCGTGTTATGTGCTCTCTACTATGAGAAACCCTAAGCTATGTTTTGAATCCTTATTTTAGTTTGTAGTTTTAGGGGTTCTTGTTGCATCTACAGATATTTGAGATTCTCATGTATCAGGGACAGAAGAAGCTTGTGGTTATCAGAGGTTCCCACAGCAGGTATCCAGTGTTCTGTTTTATGTTTTCTTTCACTTCCAGTTTAGGTGTTTCCTAAAGCCCAGCCTCTGGCTGAGCTCTTGCAGTGGGGTTTGGGTAAGCGGCTTTCTTGTAGCAAAGGGCATCACCAGGTGGTGTCCCTTGCTCCCCTGCTGCAGGTGCTGGCCCTGGCCTGGGCTCAGTTTGATCTGCTGCTGCTTTTGTTGGCAAAATCAGGGCGTAGGGTGACTACACCCTGGGCTGTGGCTCTCCTAGGAATTTCTCCCAGCAGGAGAAAAATGTCTTAGATGAGGCCAAAATCTTGTTTGGAGGTTGAGACAGAATTCAGTAGAACATTTTGGAGCTCTTTTCACAAGTTTTTAATTCAGTTTTTGTTCTTTTGATATGCCTTCTGTGACTTATTTGGTACCGCATACTTACAGGAAATCCTGTTGTGTGCTCCAGTAACCAGGTGATATTTTTTTTTTAATGGCAGATGTTACCCCAGCCACATTTGAAACCCCAGAAGTGCATCCAGGTGGCCTTCCAGTGGGAAATAAATCTAAGGCTGGCATCAAGACAACAGAGGAAGGTAGGAAAATTGTTTCTCCAGCTGAATTCTTCCAAAATTAAATTGTCTGCCAGCAGCTGGCCACTTGTACATTTCACCTTTAAAATAAATTGCTATAAACACCATGAAAGGGTTTACTGAAAGCTGGTTATATATGTTCCAAACCTGATTTATTCCTGCACCGCTCTGTGGATCTGTGTCTTTGGCCAAGCTTGATGGCATTCCTGGTGTGTGTGTGGAAGGCTTGCTGCCAGCAGGGTTAGGAGGTAGTTACAGTGCTCCCCTGGAAAGGGAGGCATTAACCTTCCTCAGGCTTCTTCCCTTCTCTTGTTAGGAGAAGCAGAAAAAGATGATAAAGATGCTCTTCCCAGCCTGGACACCTTCTTGGCAAAGCACACGAGTGAGGATAATGCTTCCTTTGAGCAGATCATGGAAGTGGCCAAGGAGAAGGAGAAGGTCAAGCACGCCTGGCTGTACAGCGCGGAGGAGGAGTACACCCGGGTAGGGAATTGCCTCAGCTCTGTCCCTGCTCTTCCAAGGGACAAAGCAGGGAAATACCATTTCACTGGCTTTCTGCTAAGGCTCAGTTTCCTGCATCCCATGACTGCTCTTTGCTTCCCTGTGCAGTCCTGCTTTTCCCCCTTCTGTCACACAAGAACAGTGCTGACTTAGTTACTGAGGCTTAGTCTCTGAAAGCTTTGAGGCTGCAAAGCACTGCACAGAGTGCAAGTATTGCTGTCCTTGGCAGCCTGTTCTGTCAGCGGCAACACAGTTCCTGCTGTTTGTCCATCAGCCCCTTATTATTTGCAGTTTGCCTGTCTTATTTCAGTTTTCAGTTTCTGTTATCAGTAATAACCCACCCAGCTGCTGAAGCACAGAACTGCATGAGCACGGCTGGCTGTGCTGCCTTCCTCAGCTACCTGCAGGGGAGGTGCAAGTGCTGTTCTGGGCCTGCTTTGTCAGTCTTTAACCATCAGCAGTGAGCAGCTGGCACATTGATGGCTGTGGGATGCAGTGCCTTTTCATGAAGTTTGGCACTGACATGTGGGTGTTTGCTGCTGTTGTTTTGAGGGAGTGTTATTTTTTTTTATCCCTACTGTCCCTCAGACTGTTACATACCTTATACAAGGTGTGTATAAGGCAGATGGCTGAGCTTTTGACTGAGTTCTCCAAGTTGTGTCTGCCTGAATAAAAGATTGCAGGAGGCTGCTTCAGAATTTTTTTTTTTACCTTTTAAAACTTTTTTTTTTTTTCCATCACCCTTTCAGCGACAGAATGAAAACCTGGCACTTCCTTCAGCCGAGCAGCAGGCTCTGGAGAATGTGAAAGCTGGGCTGGATACCTGGGAATACACAGCTCGGAACACCCTCATGTATTATCCTACAGGTGAGGCACTGGTTCCAGGTGGGTTGGCTCCAAACAGTGCTTACAGCATTTCTGTACATGACTGAGCAGCTCTTACAGGTCATGCTGTGCTTTTTCTTCTGTAAATTTGTTTTTAAACAGTGTGGTTTTTTTCCCTGTTTTTCTTGGCCTCTGATTCCAAAGTTTGATCATGTTCTATTTGCCATTGAAAAGCTCATCTGTATTACAGAAGTACCTGTTTTCAGCAGCCAAAGCTCTTTCCTGGTCTGTCTTCTTTATGATCACTTGTTGTCATCTTCATTTGTTGTTTGTTTCTGCTCAAAGAATCCTCCTTGGACTTGTCAGTCTGTTTGTTCCTATAGAAAAATAGATATTTTTGTAAAAGTAGTTTTCTTTTTTGTCTGTAAATGTACAATTGATAACTTCTGTGAACCAGTGAAGTAAAGAGCTCTTTTTTAAAAGTCACTTTGCTTTTCAAGGTGTACCTGATGAGAGTGAAGTTTTTAAGAAGCCCAGGGAAGTTGTGCATCGGAACACCCGTTTTGTGAAGGACCCTTTTAGCCAAGCTGTGAGCAAATCACAGCTCCAACAAGCTGCAGCCCTCAATGCTCAGGTTGGATAATTTTACTTCTGACTCAAATTGTGTGGTTCATCCCCCAGAACTGTGTGTGTGTGCTGGATGCAGCTGACTCTCACCTTTCTCCACATTGTCTTTTATTTCAGTACAAACAGGGCAAAGTGGGACCCGATGGGAAAGAACTGATACCCCAAGAGTCTCCAAAAGTGAATGGGTATGGATTTGTGGCTACCCCCTCTCCTGCCCCAGGTAAGAGGATTTTCTTATTTCTTCTGCTTTAAGAGGACTATTACTGCGCTTTCTTTGATGCTGTCTTCAACACTAGGGTGTCATTACAGGGTTAGATGAGGAGGTAAAACCTCGTGCTGCGTATGCCAGCAGGATGCAGGGCTTAAATCCTAGTCCAGTACACTGGTAGGAGAAGTCACCCTGCATCAAGAGACTCTGAAGCTGCTGTGCCATTGCTCAGGAATCATCTAGCTTTGGGCTACTTTCAGTTGGAACAAACTGAATATTTTAATTCGAGTTGAAACATGGTAACTGAATTTGTAGCTGTTCTGCATCTGCCTCGTTGTTTCTCTGTGCTTTTTGTGGTTAAGTCAACGCCTGAACATGCTGGGGCTTTCCCTCTGGGAAACCTGTAGGTGGCGTTTGGAGCACCTCCTTGTTCCATCGTAAATGCCTTTTCCAAGCCCTGGATATCAGGATTTTCCAGCCAGAGACTTAATCGGGCTCTTAGGATCCTTTCTACACCTGTAAGACAAGGTGCAGTCACTGTTTGGTACAGGCTGCCCCTGAGATGATTGGAGCGTACATTTGGCTATTACATGTCCTTAAATCTTCTGTCTGTTTTCTTACTTTTAAAGAGTTTCCTGTGTTCAAGGAGTTTTCATTTAGCAGCAGAGGGGACAACTAGTACTGTAGAGGGAAAAATGAAAGTATCACTA
Organism: Taeniopygia guttata; assembly: GCF_048771995.1. NCBI lineage: Eukaryota > Metazoa > Chordata > Aves > Passeriformes > Estrildidae > Taeniopygia > Taeniopygia guttata. The sequence continues at coordinate 5,458,038 of NC_133040.1, read as the reverse complement.
ATCAAAAGCTTAGCAAATGGAAAAATGAAGACATGGAAAGGGTGGTGCTTGGTTGTTGTAACTGAGAGGGTGACACAGCTACGGGCAATCCCTTTTAATGGGAACCACATGTTCTCATTGGCTGTGATTTCCTCTGCAGTGGAGGGGCTCCTTTGTTGATTAATTTGCTGCATTTCTTAATTTGCTTCTCTCTCCCTTCTTTTTTTTTGTGATGAATGAATAACAAACGTCTTGCATGGGCATAACTTGCTGAATTTGTTTTCAGGTGTCAATGAGTCACCTTTTATGACATGGGGTGAAATTGAAAGCACCCCTTTGCGTCTGGAAGGGTCAGAAAGACCATATGTGGACAGAACACCTGGCCCAGCTTTCAAGGTATTTCATGTCAGCACGACATTCTTTTCTGGGGGGGAAGAACTAAGAAGGGAAAGGCAAGTGAGTAAGGAATAGATTAACATGGAGTGTGACACATCTCTGGGTGGTGTTCCCTGTCCTTGAAACTAATAATCTAGTTTGTGCTTGGAGGGTGGAGGTGAGCATGGATCCACATGAAATCTTCTTGGTGGAGCTACCTGAGGTTGGAACACAGGTAGGAACTGCTGGCAGGACAATGAGATTCTGCATTTGGTGGTGGGCCCAGACAGAAGGGCTTTCAGAGGAAGCTGAAGAGATGCTCAATTTTTCTGATTTTAATGTGTGAATAGGTGGAAATTTTAGCATTTCCCTCTGTCTTTATCTTCTGGCTGTTGCAGCCTGAGTCAGATGTATTAGTTGAGAGTAGAAAAGACACTCTGGCTTTGCTAATGGCACCTAACCCTGCATGCTACTTATCTCCTGCTGGTGTCTTTGAATGTGAGATGTCTGAGACTCTTAGTTTAAGAAAGGTGTAATTTGCTGTATGTGCCTCTGTTTTGTTAGACTCTAAAGGCCTTGACTGGTTCTCCTGCTGTTTAAGAATGTCTGTGTATGCCTGAGAGCAGGCTGGCTACAGGCCAGGCAAGACACAGGTGACATTGTTTGTCTAGGAGAAACAGCAGGAGGAAATGCCAGAGGTAATGGCTGCTTCCTTGACTGGACTAGTTTTACAATTTTTGTTACTTGCTTAGGCAGGTTGAAGGTCTCTGTGTCCTCTCTGGCCTTTATGCAGCAGAAAAGAGGTGTGGGCTGACCCCACTTCTCCCTGCTTTAGGTCCCTGTACATTGGAATCCAGCTTTGAAGGTGCTTTGACTAATTTTTTCAGCACTCTTGAGTGCCTTGGCAAGTGAACTGTGTGATGCATTTATAGATCCTGGAGCCCGGACGCCGTGAGAGGTTGGGACTCAAGATGGCCAATGAAGTAGCAGCTAAAAACCGAGCAAAGAAGCAGGAGGCACTTCGAAAAGTGACAGAAAACCTGGCCAGGTGAGACCTCTGTTTTGACAGCAAACCTGGGGGTGGCTATTATGTGATGAGATGTAAATCAGCACCTGTAGAAAGGGAGGAATGATGGTAAGGAAGGATACTGGAATCAGGAAGAGGTGCATTTGGACTGAAAGATTTTAAAAATTAAAAATTTAGAAATTAAAAAACTTAATTCCTGAGGGAAAGTGGCTGATGGCCATCCCTGACACTCTTTGTCAGCATTACTGCTCTGCCCTACAGCCACCCAGCGATGCCTCTGGATCAGTGCCTTGCCTTATTACAAAGAAAAGACATGATAAGAGTTGCCTGGGGGGGTCACAGGAAGGACAGAATGGGCTCAAAGGAAAAGTCAGGCCATGCCACTCAGGTTTGGGAAGGATGCAGGAGGTTTTTCTGTCACTTGTTTCTCTAGAGAGACAGGCTGCATTTACCTGCAGGCAGAATGACTTCTGCAGGCAGTGGGTCTTCTCTGTGGGGGAACTCACGTAGGGAGGCAGTATTGCTTTTCCTAATAAAGGCAGATTTTTTTTCTGTAAAATCTCTTAAAGCTTTTTATTCTGTTTCAGCCTTACTCCAAAAGGACTAAGCCCAGCAATGTCACCAGCTTTGCAAAGACTTGTAAACAGGACTGCAAGTAAATACACCGACAAAGCCCTGCGAGCCAGCTACACTCCCTCCCCAGCCCACACAGGAACTCCTGGTTACAAGACCCCGGCCAGTGGGCCTCAAACCCCCCAGAGCACCCCACAGTCTAGGACAGTATCTCAGACACCAGTATCTCAGGATACTACATCCATCACGGACAATTTGCTGCAGCTTCCCAAAAGAAGAAAGGCATCAGATTTCTTCTGAACATTCCAGTCACCACCAAGATGATAGTGCTGTGCTTGGTGAACTGCAGACCGGTTACTGGAAACTGGGGAAATTGAGATAATTTCTGAAAGATATATTTCTGTTTTTAAGAGCGCCGTGCATTTAAATTAATTTCTGTTCAGCTGCATCTGTTTCTTAAGCAGGGTAAGCCTTTCTTAGAGGCTGAACTTGACTTGGGTCCAACTTGTCAAACTTGTTTGAGTTTGTAGTTTGCAGAAGAGGGGACACAACCATGTGCATACTGAGGCATGACACAGAATTTTAGAGAGGTTCTCTTTAACTTTAATTTAAACTGATGCAGTTCACAAGTTTGACTAACTTTGTGATCTTGTTAAAACCAGTGTTCCTTAAGAGGACTCCATTTCCTCTTCCTCTGCTTACACTTTGCAGTATGGGATTTACCTTGCTGCTTTTGCTCAGACTTTTGTTCTGAAGGGTTTGGGCTTGCCCTGTTCTGCAGCTGGCAGAGGGAAGGGATCAGATTTGTTTTGTAGCTGCTCTGCTTGTGACTCCGGAGAGTTGGATGATGATGATGCAGGGGCCAGAGACAGTCCTGTGTCATCCACCAGGATGACAGTGCCATTCTGAAGGACAGAAATTATACTTCTGATAGCCACACTGGGGCTTTTGTTTGGTGTTTTTCTCCCATTCTTTGAAACTTTTGGCTTTAGTTTTTATAATTGGCCGAAAAAAAGAAAAGCAATTTTAACCACACGTGCTGTGGTTGCTGCATATGAGCTGACGTTTGTGTGTGGGATGAGCCCTTGTGGGATGTGATCCAGCTTGGAGAAGCACTCACTGTGCACTCTTTAGAAGGAAGCAGGTGTAGCCAGGTGTTTCCACTTCTTGCACCTCACCTGAGTACAAGATAGCATGTGTAACACTTGCCAGTGTTGGCATTTGCTATAGTCAGGTGATGTTTTTCTGAGGGAACATCCATGGAAAGTCTTACCCAGCAACTTGAGGAGTGTCTGCAGCATTCTCTGAGGTGTGGGGCATTGGGTGCTGTGTTTGTCTTGGTGGAGAGCTTTCTTTTGTGTGGTTTTCTCTCCCACTTCCAAAACTCGTGTCCCTGACTGAAAAACCCTTCCGAGGAACTTTTTATAGTGCACCTTGTAAAAATAAATTTATCAGCATGGCATTGCTAGGAATCATGACTCAAAAATTTGTAATTTTTACCTTTTTAATCCAGAAATACTTGAAGGCTATATTTTTATTTTAAGAAAAAAAATTATTCTCAGGTACTCATGAATTAATGTAAAAGGAGTGCATTTACTAAAGTTTTCATGCTTTCAGAATTGTTCTTTTAGGACTGAACTGACTAAATATGAACCTAGTTCTTAGGTAATTTCAAATACTAGTTACTTATTTCACAGTGAAATGCTTGTCTCCATTAAGCATAGGACCTCTTTGTTAGGTACACAGGCAGGAGGTCAGACCCTGGCCTGCAGTTTGGGTCACTGAGCAGACCAGGAGCGAGGAGTGGATCTGGGATTCCTGCCCATTTGTGGGTGCAGAAGCTCCTCTGAGCGTGGGATGCACAGAAAGGCTGAGCAGCATTCGAGGCACTGCAGATGGGGTCCACACATGGATCAGGAATGGCATGTGGCATCTCTGTGCCACAGCATTTCTAACTGGCTGTGCTCATACCAGGGTGTAGCTGGAGTAAGAGGGGAATGTGATATCTGAGCATGGTTAGTTCCACATTGTGCAATTCAATTTGCTCAGACTTTTCTTCTGCAGGTTTTGGGCTTGCCCTGTTCTGCAGCTGGCAGAGGAAAGAGATCCCCCCGGGTTCCTAATGTCAGTTTGCAGGGTGTGCTTGGGACTGTCAGGGCAGCACAAGTTTGAGGTGGGGGCAGCTTGGGTCTGGGACCTTCGCCGTTCAGATTTTTTGGAGGCCCCTGGGCACAAACACCGGCCATTTTCCCTGTGAAACCAAACCAGACTGCATTAAATATTCTGTGGACAGTGTTGGTTTTGTGTTTGCCCTCAATTGAATTAACCTAGACAGCCACACTAGTGGTGATTCTACCACTGACACGCCTTCACGTGTTTTTTGGAAATAGAACTTATTTTCAGTTACATGCTGTAAAACTGGATATGTTGGAAGGGCTGTAGTGCTCTTCAGGTTGGCTGTTCCTGTAATGCCTGTTTTCCGCTTCCTGCTGCAGTTCAGCCTCTGCTATCTGTAATTAGCAAATCAGTAAATTTTTCATGGCCAGATATTTTTGCTGCTGTAGCAATGGCAGATAAAATGCCTTACAGGGCCAAATCCAGTGTAAAAAAACATCTTGGTTCTTGATGACTGGTGATTTTTTTTCCTCCCATTTTCAGCGTGTTATTTTTCTTTTGCTGTTGCAATACATCTGCATTTTCCCATGTGAAGGCCCAAGCACACTTGCTCCCTCAGCTATAATAGCATCTGTAGCTCTGATGCTGCAGAAGTAGCTGGCAGTGAGCAGTGGTGGCCCCAGACCTCTCCTGGGTGGCCAGGCTGGCTGTGGTGGGTTACTGGGTTCTTGGGAGTCGTGGTGGACCTGTGTCCATGTGGTATGAACACCATCACATCCAGAGGCTGTGGGGGCTTGCTGTGCAGCCTAGACCTTGGCTTCTTGCCCCAGGCAGGAAAGAAGATGGGAGACCACAGGAGATTGTTGTTCTTGTAAGTCTAATCACTGAGCCCCAAGCTGGTTCTCTGAGCCCTTCACCTTCAGGGCCAGGAGCCTCTCCCTGGCCCAGGGGTAACCATCTGCCGTGGTGCAGGGACTGCAGCTTTTCACCCATCCAAAGGCAGGTTCCAGTAGGGAACTGATTATTTAGGTTAAAAGGGAAGCTGTGGTTGGAGATACTTGTTGTTTTGGAGGATTGGGCTATTTCTTTGCAGAAATAAAGGAAATGGGACCACTCACTCAGGGGAGAGGGAAATGGAGCAACTCTCACTTCCTCATATTTGCACGTGTTGCCTCAATCCCAGTTCATAGCTGCTGGCCTTACAGCAGCTGGTTACAAGCTCCAGCTCAGGGTCAGGCCAGGGCCAGGGATGGATTCAACCACCTCACCATGAGCCTCTTCCCCCACCTCTCCCTGCCCCACCAACTGACCTGGCACAGTCTGGGGCAATGGGCACCTCTCATCCTTCGCTTTGGTGCTGCTGGGCCATGGGTTCATTGCTCAGGGGTGCTGAGGGGCTGCTGGACACATGGGTGTGCTATGGGCCCCCCTCTCTTGAGAGCTGGGGTGCTGTGGGATGTGGCAGGGGGGAAATGAGACCTGCCTTGCCTTGGGACTAGAGCCAGGGATATATCACCAGTATGGTGCAATGCCCTGGCCCTGGGGTGGATAAGGATACCCTGGATCAGGCTGAAGTTGGCCTGTGAGCCTGTGCTGCAGGAAGCCAGGCTCAGAACAGTCTGTCCCCACAGCATCCCATGGGAGGGGCAAAGCTGGGGAGTTTGATGCTCACACTTTGTGCTGGAGGATGTTGTCATACTTCAGGTCCCCACAGGCTCTTGGATCAGGACACTGTTTGGCAGCACATGAGAGCTGGGAAAGTGGGTTTTGGCCTAAATCTTCAGGCAGTCCTTGCTGCTTGTGACGCACTGCAGCGGGTCCCCAGGCACGTTCTGGGCACACAGTGCTCCTGGGGCCCCAGGGCTCACAGCTCCGAGCTCACGCTTGCTGCTCCCTCAGCTCTGGGCAGCTCTTGACAGGCACCAATTTCCCCTCCTATGTTAAACTGCACATTTAGGTTTGAAAGAAGCACCTCCCTGGAGCTACTGGCCTGAGCACAGCATCAGCTTTGTGGGGGACAGAAGCAGTGAGTGCTCAAGAAATCCCACAGAAGCCCCTCTTCACTGTCTGCAGGTTGGCAGCTGACCCATGGGGCAGTCAGTGACTGAGAGGGAGCAGGAGCCATGAAAGGAAAAGTAGCTCTACATCCATCTGGAAAACCCATGAGAAAAGTTTGCTGCTGGGTATAGTGAGTAATTGGTATTAACTGGGAAACAGGGAGTGGGTTAAACTGGGTCAAAATGGTCCTTATTGGAATTGCAATGTTTTATTTGAGAACCACAAGTTGTAGCAAAAGAGTAGAAAACATCTCATTGTAAATATTAAAAATAAATAAACATTTCCAGGGCAGCTTCCCAGGTTTTGATTTTGAATAGGTTGTACTAAAAGGCTGGAATTCCCTGCAGAGGAAAGTGACAGCTCTGCTGATGGTGGGTCAGCCATTGGGTCTGGCCCCTGGCTGAGCCTATGTCCTGGTGCTGCCCAAACACTTCCCCTTGTCAGTGGAAATTCCAGATTAATTTGGGAAGTGGATCTTAATGCTAAAACTGCCTTTGATCCCAAATGCCACCTAGGTTGATCTCCATCCAGCACCAGGAGAGTTGTGGCACCGGGCCACTGTCTGCAGCCAGGGACAGCCACCACCCTACCCGGTTGACATGCAGCAACACCCAGGGTCAAATTCCTACAGGCACCTGTCACTTGCAGGGCCACTGGCAATGAGCTGAGCCAGACAATTAATTTTCTTTATGCATTTCCTCTCTCTCTGGGCCCAGGAACTGGGAAGGCAATATTTCCAGGAGCTATGGAAACACCTGGCTGGCTCTGGCACTGCGAGGTGCTGGCTGTGGGAATGCCCCAGCCCTGGGTGCTGCTTGTCCTTGTCACCCTGAAGACATTGGAACAGGGACTGTCTCGTCCTGCTGTGGGCAGGGGCGACCAGAGTAATGAAAAAGCAAAAGATGATCAACCTGGAAGCCTGCTGGGGCTGGGAAAGTCCAGAGCTTTGTGCCTCTGCTGTGGGGCAGGCCAGGTGGTGGCACTGGGAAGTCCCTGCAGAGGCACAGAAAGGCCATGGCAGCAGAGATGGAGGGGACCTGGAAAGGCTGTCCCGGGGTACAGAGGAAACTGGTTGGGGCTGTTCCAGTGGGAACGGGAAAGGCTGTCAGGGAGTGATGGATGCAAGTAGAAAAGGACATTCCAGCTAAGGACAGGGAAGTGCTGTTCTGGAGAGAAGAGGGGACTGATAGAGGCTGCCCGGGGGAGGTAGAGCGAACAGAGCAAGAGTTTTCCTGGGGGTAATGGGGCCTCCATTCTGCTGAGGACTGAGGGGGCTGACAGAGGCCGTGCTGGGGGCTGCGGTGGCCATCAGTGGCCATCAGTGGCCATCAGTGGCTATCAATAGCCATCAGTAGCCATCAATGGCCATCAGGGGCCATCCCCTGAGGGACCAAGGGGCCGGCGCGCAGCCCCGGGGGTCGCGGGGCGCTCGGGGCCGCCCCGCCAGCGCCCCCTGCCGGCGGCCCCGCCCGGCCCCGCCCAGCGCCGTAAGGGGGCGGGGCGTGCGCTGAGCCGCGCGCTCGGCCCCGCCCCCGAGTGCCGATTGGGCGGGCGGCGCGCGGCGGGAGGGGGCGTGGCGGCGCGGGCACGGCGGCGGGGAGGCGCGGCCGCCATCTTGTGCGCCGGCGGAGCCCTGCGAGCCGCCCCAGCGCGGCCGCCAGACCCGCGCCGCTGCCGCCGCTCCCGCCGCAGCCAGGGCCGCCGGCTCCGCCCGGGGCGGCGGCCAACGGCGGAGGGAGGGCAGGGGAAAAGCTCGGTGCGGACCGGGGCCCCCCGCGGGCCCGGCGGCGGCCCCTCTTCCCGCCGCTCCGCGCGTCCCTCCCCGCGGGTTTGTGGCGCTGTGCCGGGGGAGGATGAACGGAGGATAAATGGTGCCCAAGGCGGACAGCGGCACCTTCCTCCTCCTCTTCCTCCTGGTGCTGAGCATCACCGAGCCGCTGCGGCCAGGTAGGGGCGGCGTTGGGGCCGGGATGCTGGGCCCGGGCGACCCTGGGTGAAGCCCCCGGGGTGGTTTGGCCCGGGGCTGGCCCCGCCGGGAGGTTCGGGCTTTGCTGCCGCTTTGTGCGTGTGAGCAGAGCCGGGACGCGGCCGAGCATCGGTCCCTGTGCCGGCTGCCTGCATCCGAGACAGCCTGGGTATACCCGGGGAGTCAGGGCAAAACGTTCGTGTCAAAGCGTGAAAGCTTGGCTAGAAATCTGCAGAACCCTACGGGTAATGAGCGCGGAAAATGTGGTGACTAAGTTTTAAGGTGCTTGTTGCCTACCTGCTTTTATGTTGTGGGCCTTTGTATGCCTGCACGGCCAGACAAAATGCTTGCTTTCGAAGTGCCATTTAATCCTGCCAGGAAGAGAGAAAAAAACCTGCCGCACTTGGTTTGTCTTTCTGGTTCTGTTTGTGCTTCTTTTAGGGAAATAATTCAGCGATGGAGTTGGTATGCTAGCTGCTAGGAACGGTGCTTAAAATCTTGAGATGATTAACTTAGGAGAAATGGTTGGTGTTTGCGGGTAGAAAACTACAGTTTTTCTAGGTATATCGCTCAGCTGGAGTTTCTTTCTGGGTGTTGAACTCTCTTGGAGCTTGGCAAAGCTCTCGGGTATCATGGGCAGCTCTTTGCCAAAGAGCACCAGTAGCCAAAGCATGCGGCTGCCTGGGGTGGCTTTGCAGGTTTGGGAATCGCTCTCCCATCACACCAAGCGACTGTTCCGTGCTCCTGGTAAATAGGAGAGTAAGAACCATGGTGTACTTTGAAAGCCCCTTGTTCTTTCTATTCGAAATAACTTTTATGACCCAGACTAATAAAATGTAACAGTATTAATGAACTGCATCTAAGTGAGTTCCCAGCAGAGCTGAAACACAATTGGGTCAGTGTAGGCAGAGTTATTGAAATAACTAACTTGGGTGTTGAAACGTCTCTGTGTCTGCCTTGTTTTGTTTTAGCTTGTTTTTTTGGCAGTGTGATGTATGTACAGGGCTTATGATATGCACTTAAGTAGCCAAAAAGCCCTCGTGTTGGTAGCCTAGCATTATTACAGCTAGAGACTTTTATGCCTGAGAAGGTACTATGTAAAACTGATTTCAAGCAGTTCCTTTTTGCTGGCACTAAGTGCTGCAGGCTGCTGGCTTGCTGGGGAAAAAGGTTCAGCTTATTCAGAGCTGTCTGTGTGCTTTTATAGGTGGGTGTACTTGATCCTGAACTCTGATGGTGTTGAGCATTGTAGCCTCCTAGACATTCAGAAATGGTGTTTTTCATATTGTGTCACATTTGTCACTCCAGTTTGATATTGTACATCTGTCAACAGCTGATGCTTGGTGGATGAACACAAGTTTTTAACTTAGATTTACTTTGTTAAGATGAAGGATATTTTTCCGCTGGTGCTGTAATGTGCCTGCTTTAGAAGTTTGTGGTGCTGTAGCCTCACTGGCAGAAGTGTCCTTGTGAGCAAACCTTTACTGATCTGCTCAGGTTCTACACCACTGGCTTTGAAACACATAGTGTTAGAATTCCCCTGTGGCAACTCCATAAGTATTCCATTAATTTTGCTCAAACCATATGTATTCCTGAACTCAAGGTGATGCATTTGGATGTAGTGTTGCAGGTGGAATTCCTTGCTGTGTGAGGAGTTTTTGAGTTCCATTTGGAATATACTCATCCATCCTGTTTACGTGGTGGCTGAGCTGTCCATGGTGATGCCTCTCCCTCCTCCTCAGAGGAGAGCCCATCACTTCTGGGTGGCCTCACAGCTCTTTGCCGATGTCACCTGGCTTGTTTGGTTTGCTTCATTTAGTATCTTGAATCGGCTGTCTCAAACAAATCACCGATTTGATAGATTAAGAGCACAAGGTGTGATCCTGAAACATGAGGTGCAAGTAAGGAAAACCTGGCTCATGCAAGTGTAGAGAACATGCAGAACCAAATTTGCCGCTTTAATCAGTGGTAAAAAAATCTCCCTAGTCTCCTCTGGGGAGAGACAGCAGAAGAAGAAGAGTACTTGGACTTAGAATTTATTTCCCAGGTGGTGTTTGCTTTACGTTTTACTTCTTTAAACCTGTGTGTTGTAGCAAGTGTCTTTTTGGTTTAGGAAGGACTCCTGCAGCTTGCTTAGCTTCAGTCTGTACTTGGAACTATCAGATGAGTGCTGCAGAGCCCTGGGAGGTTTTATGTACTCGGAGATGAATGTGTAGTCCCTTCACAATTCAGTCCCGGCAGATCAGGCATCTCTTTGTATTTCCATGTTAATTTGACACTAGCTTTGTATCCACGTTCTTGCTGTGCTCTTCAGACAAATAAAACCTTCTTTTAAACCTCCTCAACTGTAGTATCTTTTCATGCAATCTGAAAGGCAGTGATTTTACATGGACCTATTTTTTTTCTGCATTTAGGGTGAGGTGGGCTTTAGTAAATTAGGAAGAAATTAATTAAAATTTCTTTTTTTCCCTCAGTTTTATTCTCTCTTGGTTACATGAGTCTGTTTTGTGCTACTGTCATCACTAACAGCACCAGGTACTTTCAACATACCATGTCACTGGCCTCTGCTGTGCAGATTTGGATTCCTGAAGGCACTGTGGGCAGTTGGATTTTTCTGACTGAGCCTGTGGACTTGTAATGGTAATTTTGAGCCTTTGAGAATTGCCGCTTGGATTTTTTTTTTTGTCCCAGTGTTCCATCTTTCTCTTTCTGTTTTGGCCATATCCTTCTTCTTTTGACTAATTGCCTGCTTTATAGTGCATTTTTGAGAGTGTTCTTTTTTTTTTCAAAGTAGGGCATTTTTCCTTGAGTTGTGTTACTCACTGTTTTTGGAGTCTGCTAATGTGAATCGAAGCTGAATGTATCAAAGTCTTCCAACTATATGGGTGTAGAGTGAAGGACTAACTTAATATTTCCTTTTAACACTTGCTGATTTTACTCTGTTGCTTTTTGGTGATATTTACTGCAGTAGGGTTTAATTTAATAAAATCATTTCAGGACAACTCAAACCCATCTGCTTCAGGTTATCTGACTAGGTGGCTGAGAGAGCTGATGTCTTTGTGTGAGGAAATAGTTCAGTGATGTGTTAACTGAGTTGCAATAACATATTCTGGTCCTAGTTTAGATTTTGCCTGAGTTTCTGAACCAGTGCATTTCTGTTGATTGTTGGAAGAGTGTCAGAGATGTAAATTATTATGAATTCAGTCTTTCACAGTTTGAGAATGCTTAAGAAGTTTCTTTTTCTGTTAAGATCCCAGAGCATCCCACTGAGAAGCAGAGGTTTTGGTGTCTTTGTGTAGAGTTGAGAGCTTAAGCAGTCGGGAATGACCACGCTGACATGTTTCAGAATACTATTTAGAGGATTAATTAAGATCATAATCACTAAAGACAATAACATGTTTTCATATTTCTCTAACAAGATACTGCTGCTTGCTAATGGAAAACACTTAAACATGGTCAGGCTTTATATTGGATTTTGTAATAGTGGTTTAGTACAGAGCCTTGTGAATGTAGGTCATTGGGCTTTCTTATTAGAGCATTTGCCAGGCAGCTAAAAGCCAATTGAGTTCTTGTTCTTGCAGCGTTTTTTCTCCACTTCAAAGCCAGCTAGAGGAAGTAATTTTATTACCCAAGTTCTGTTTCAAAAAGATATTGCACAACACACTTAATCTGCAATGCTTAGAAAGACTTGCCAGTGCAAGTGGTCTGGTTAAAACCCCACATCCAGCTCACAGCTGGAACTTCCCATACACTGTGGAGCCTGCTGGCAGCTGTGGCTGTGCTCTTACAGGTGGGGTTTTGGTGTTTTGACACGATACAACTGACAAGTGTGTTAAATTGCTAACTCTTCCTTGGCTTCTAGTCAAGAGGTGTTGGTCTTAAGTGCAAGGCAAAAGTCATCAGAGTAGAGGTCTAAGCAAACCCACGATCAGCACAGTTTCAAGGTGATCCACTGGTGTGCTGTGACTGGATGGGTCTGGTTTTGTCCAGTTGAAGTCTATTGATTAATTCAAATGGAGACCTAAATATATCGGTCATAAAATTTGCTCTGACCAGTGTTCCTCTGCTCTGGAGAGACTTTTTTGGTAGGCAAACATGAACCCTTATTTTGCTCTTTGTTCACTAGGTCCACCTTGGTGAGAGCTGTGGTGAGTGATATTTATTCAGGTTCATGCCATTGCTAGCTGCTGTTCCTGTGTGTTTATTTAGGTGAATTCCCAAGAGGAAGGTTCTAGGAGTGAGGGGTAGAAGGGTTTTTATCACACTTCCTCAGTTAATTTTACTGAAAGTAGAGCTTGGCCTCTCTTCCAGTCTGGTGTATTTCCCCCTCATCCCTTTGCTTCTTAATCTACTGGTTTTAAGTTTTATTTTTCTTCCTACTGTTACCTAATACTGAGTTTATGTCCTGATTTTCCTTGCTCTGCTGTTTGTTGTTTTTACAGCTGCAGAGCGAAGCTGATGGATGCAAAAAAGCTTTTTTTGTGGCTGAGCTCAGTGAGCAGAGACACAAAGCAGAAGGTATCAGACCTTATTAGCAGGTCTGATACTTTAAGACTGGTAATTCCTGATGTTAATTATAAAGCAAAATTTTTGAGGTGCAAGTGTATTTACTGCTAGCTGTGTCTACAAAGTAAAAGAGTAAAAAGGAGTCAGTAGGCAGGGCTGTTTGCATTGCTTTGGCTCTGAGAAGTAATAAACCAGAGGGGCACCTTGGGGGCTGCAAACACATGACTTCTATGTCCCTACAGGAGGTTTGGGAGCAGGGGTAGGTTGGTCCAGAACAGCAGAAGTGATGGAGGATAGGGCAATGTCGCAGCCTCTCTCTGCAGCAGGAGGAGGCAGCTGTGTTTCTTTCTTGGTATGTGAGGGGAAAGGCACAGCTAGACTGAAGAGAGAGGAATTTTAGATACCAAGTATGAAAGATGTAAAATCCCCTGGTGAATGTCAGAATGTCAAGACTTTGTGAATCATTCTGTCCCCTGGCATTACCTTTGTTAGGGCTGGTTTTGATGTTGAATTGTAATGTAAGAGTAGTAGCTGCCTCTGTGGTCCATCTTTGAGTAATTGCCTGGGTCTCTGGGTTTTTACGTGGTTATTTCTTGCAACTTTTATAAGTTCTTGTTTGATGCTGTGAGGTGCATATGAATAACTTCTTTTGTGATTAGCAGAACTTCTCATTGTGCAGACTTGTGTACCCTGAGTGGAGCTTCTGATACCTGAAAGTTCTGTCTGGAGCAGAACCTAGAAGGAACTGAGTGGAATCACAGCTCCTCCCCTTCAGGTCTTATTGTGTGTGCTCAGGGTTGTTCTATATTTTGAAGTGGACGTGTGCATTGGGTTCTTGCAGTGATAGCCTGGACAAGGAAGAGCTTAGATAAAAAGGGAACAGAGTACAGCTAATGAGAGACTCTGCAGATCTTTTCCTGTGTAATCTGAAGGGTTAACCTGTCATGGGAAGAGCCTTGCTAATCTTTTATTCTGTAGGCTGATAGAAAGTTATGGCTAGAAGGAGTATAAGAGATGGGGTCACCTGTCTTCCTGTCCCAAAAGAAAATCTGGCAAACCCCAGCAACTCGTGAAGGTGTTTATCGAGCACATTGTTAATGATTTCCTGTGATAAACTCCACACACCCGATTCTTTTGGTAACTGTAGTGACCAGTCTGTTTGTTCTGCAGTTACAGCTTAATATCTGTATAGATGCAGTCTAATGCACGAGTCCCTCGTAAGCTGTGGCTTTAAAGAACAGATTCACAGTTTTCCAGGACAGTTCGGTGCCAGTTTTTGTGCAGCACTAAGTGTGGTGGGTGCCTGCCAGTGCCCAATCCTTCCTGGCTTTCCACTCCCTGGAAGGGTTTCTGTTTCATGCTGGATCCTTGCGTGTCAGGCTCACATGTCTGCACTGCAGTTCAGTAGTGGTTTTGTGGAGGATCCCGAGTCCAGGAGGAAACATGGATCTGTTGGTGAAGTTGTTGATTTACTGCAGCAGGACTTGAGCAATTTAATTGTTTAAAAACATGAGTTTGGGATTAATCTTTAATCCATATTCCCTGAACTGTGAAATCCTCTGGCATCTTGTGTTTTCCTGTGAAACATTAAATTTTTCTTTGTTTTAAAAGGTCAGCCTGCCAATTCTGGGTTTCATGAACAGTGTTTTAATGGTATTTGCTAAATGGATCTCCTAAGAAAGTTATTAGTACTGTTTTCCTGCCATTCAGAGAATTTAGTAATACGGTTTTAAGTTTAATGGCAATTGATAGTTGCTTCATTATCTATAACTAAACAACATTCAACTTCCTACTTAATTAAAATTTAAATTGGTTGGTCTAACACTATATTTAACTTCTGTTTAATCATTATTGTGCTTGAAAATTATCAGCCAGCTCAGGTGGTGGAAATGTAGAAGTAGTTTTTGGTGGCTGCCCTTGGAATATTCCCTGCTCTTTTGTCCTTTAACTGATTTTTCTTTGTCATATTTTCATTTGTGTAACTCTTTTTTCCTGTGTTTCCTTCTCTTTCATACACTGCTTCTGTTGTGCTTCCTCATACCTTTCCCACTATAGGACCAGTTACTTGGGGTGCCCAGTGGAATTATTTGAAACTCAAAGCTAGTAGAAAAATGGGATTAACTGCCATTTCTAGTAGAATGATTCTGAGTGTTTTGGGCTGGCTGCAAAACTGTTTCTGTTATCCATTAATATTTCTGTGTTTGGTCTGTGTTAATATTTCTTTAGCAATGTAAATAAAAAGATTTATTCTGATTTAAAAGTAACTGGCCCTTTTATACACTTTAAAAGAAAACTACCTACTGAGTTTGAGTTTGTGCACAAGTAGCATTTTGCTTTGTATATGTTAAACCACTAAAACTCATTGCAGCTTATTTTAATCTAGGAAGGGTTAAAACTGCATTTGTGTTTTCTCTCTATTAGATTTGTAGAGATTTGATTCACTTAAATTACTCTTCACTAGTTAAAATCAGTGACATAAGAGTACTCTATTAATGAGGTCTGGGAAAATCTGCATGAAATGTTGGGAGTCTTGTTAGGAGGGAGATCAGAGACAAATAGAAGCATCATGCCGCCTCAATTCTGGCAGTAAGCAGGTTGGAGGAAATTATTCAAGAATGCTGTAGTGCCCATCTTTGTCTTTCTGAGCAGTAATGGAATTGAATGTAGTTTTTCTATTGAGGTGGCAGCTGAAAAATGGCAAAGATCAAATTTTGTGACATAGTACCTGACACATGGGCATAATAGATGTTGAAGAGTGCTGGCAGTACTTGAGTTGTTAGAAGGTGTGGGGGATGAGAAGGCGACCCTCAGAAGGTTATGTGCCTTTTTACAGCTGGGTTGGATATGTATTTGCTGACTTCTGGTAGAACTGTTAAATTTAGGAGTTCGATATGTGGACTTTCTCCTCAGGTATTTGTTTTACTGGGGAAGAGGGAAGCACAGGATCTCATCCAGTGAGGACAGACAGAATGTGGCTGACATTGGCCACATTCCTGCTTCAGTGGAGCAGGGGAATGCTATTCAAAGCATGAGCATTTGCTCCAGTACACAACAGCCACTACACCAGCTCCTGTGAAAAGGATAAAACTGGGTTTCTGTATTTGAGGTCATAATATTAATGTGTATTGAATTTTTGCTCTTAAGTGTTCTTGGTGCTTGCTCGTCGAGTCTTGTACAAGATATGAACAAAAGTGAAACAGGAGCAAAAGGTTTTTTTAGTGTGACCTGCATTTGAATAGTGCTCAGGCACAGCTTTCTTGTCTCCCTGAATTGTTAGATTCTTGTTTAAGACCTGAACTTTCTTAGGGCCCTGTAGAGAACTTCTTCCATGTTCATTTGGTTTTAAAATTAAAAAATGATGTTAGTTTTTAGAGAGTGTTGTAGTTAAAAAATACCTGGTTTCATAGGTAGAACTTTGTCACCTATTTGCTTTAAAGACTACAGCAGTTCCTCATATTTTAGTTCAGCAAAGTTTTTAAAGTGTGTGCTTAGCTTTAAATTGTATATTTTCATTTGAGTTGTTAGGATTGCTCATGTGCTGAAAGTTTAAGGAATACGCTTAAATACTGCTGAATCGTGTACTTAAAAAAAAAAAAAGATGAGATAGGAACTTTTTTTGTTTTCCTGCAAAGAAGGAACATGTGTCGTCTTGCTAAAAGTAAATAGGCTTGCTAAGTAATACTGCTGAAATGTGGCAATTCCTACTGTAATTTAAATGGTGGTTACAAATTAGCCTTGATTGCTCTGACAGTTCTTGAATTGATGTTATCGTGTTTCATCTGGGTACTCTTCTTGTTGAAACGTGATCTAAAGAAAATACTAATTCAGTTCATGTAAAATTTTGGATATGAATTTTTCCTCTGAGGAGAAGGAGTTTCTGTAGAGTATTTGGTAGCTTTTAGTTGTTTGGTTGGGATGTTTTTTGTGGGCTTGGGGTGTGTGTTGGTTTTGTTTATTTGTTTGGGGATTTTTTTTGTTTGCTTGTACATCTATAGTTTATTTGGTCAAAGGGAATACAGCCTCTTCCTGTACTGACTCTTAGTGAAACTGTTTTGTATATGAACAAATACTGATCCAAACTGACTTGGTGGGATGTATTAATCTTGAGGATACAGGAAGAGGAGAAGAACCATCTCGCCTGCCTGGATGTTTTTGGGAGTAGTTCTGGGTGGGCAGCTACCAGGTAATAGCTTTGGATATAGAAGTACTTTGAGCTGTGGAACCCAGGTAGTTGAAGGATTTGTGGTGTGTGTGGGGATAATCCATCTGCCCTGACCTGGTATATGGATTGTAGGGAGAAAGCACTGTTGTTGATGGTGCCCTTTTCTGGAAACAATTGATGACTTGCTGAGTATATCACTGCTGATGATGTTCTTATTGGACTTTTTCTCTGTTGCTTCATTTCTTGGAAGAATTAGTATGTTGTGTGTGTGGCTGTGTTTAAATTCTGTGTGAGGAATAGTGCTGTTTACTTAGCACCATTTCCTGTGAGCTTCTTTCATAAGCAGTGGGGCTTAATGAAACCTGGGCTTCAGTGGGCTTGTCTCTGTCCCTGTACCTCCTCTGCTTGGCACTGATTTAATAAGGCCAGATCTTGCCTGTGTGCCTCTGCCTATCCACAATACATTCGCTGGCATGAAAAAGCTGGGGATACTGCAGGGTCTCTTGGAAAGGTTCAGTTACCCCAGCTCGCCACTTCCCTCTGTGACACCCAGGTCTGCCAGCAGGCTGGCACCTGCTGAACAGTGCAAGCCATGTGGGGTTTCCTGCCCTCTGAAGCTCAAGAAGGTTATAATTTCCTTCCCTTGTGCAAGCTTTGGAAAGATATACACTGTCTTTTCCTGGTTTTGACTTCTCTCTAGCTTGCTTCAAATTGTTTAGTGAATTTGTGAGGTGTGATTGGCACTTTCACTGATCAGCTTTCTTTAGGGAAAGGGTTAAAAATTTGGTGCAGCATAGGTGTAAGTCACTTGTCACTGTTGTACTAAAACACTGAAATCCTGCCTAAGGCCGTACAAAACACTTGAGGCCCTGAACAAGGCTGTTAGTGTGGAGAAACAGTAGGCTTTAATTTTGAACCATATTAGAGGCTTCTCGAGTACCAATGACTTTGGTTTTGTTTGTACTGACTGCTCTTTGTGCCTGTGCTGTATTTTGCTTTTCCCTTCTGCCTCTTTACTTATTATCATAATATAACAGTTTATTGGGGGGGAGAAGTGCAAGACTGTTGCTTAGCCTGGTATTCTCACTATGAAAATAAACTGGTTTTCAGTCTGGAATGCTGCATTGCCTAATTCACAGTATTCTTTCAGCTTAGTTCAAGTAGCAAGTTCTGTTTTCTCTTTGGTTTTAGCAATGCTGGAGAATAGGGAAATAATTTTTTTCTCTTTCAGTCTTAGGAATAAGTGCCCACTTTCATGAAACTCAAAGTCTGTATTTTCTAAGTCTTAAAAAATACTAGCCAGGATTCCCATTCAGGAAGCTGTAATGTTGTTGCTTTGGCTGAATGCTGTGTGTGTTCCCTGCCTTTGCTTTTTTATTTTTTTGTAGTTATTTTGATTTCTCTTTCTCTTTTCAGTCCTTCTTGGCCTTGAGTTTGCCCTCCAGACAAAGAGCAGACAATGAATTGCAGTGAATGACACTTGTGAGCAAGGAAAAACTGGGTCAGTTCCAAGCTCGAGCAGGGTGTAGGTATAATAAATATAGAATCATAGGATCATTTCAGTTGGAAAAGACCTTTGAGACTATCTAGTCCAACCATTAACCCAGCACTGCCAAGTCCACTAGCAAAACATGTCCCAAAGTGCCACATCGACACCTCTTTTACGTACATAGGGATTGTGACTCCATTTCTCTGGGCAGCCTGTTCCAATGCTTGACAGCCCTCTTGGTGAATAAATTTTTCCTAATGTCCAGTCTAAACCTCCTCTGATGCAATTTAAGGCCAATTCCTCTTGTCCTGTTGGTTGTTACTTGGCAGAAGAGGCTGACCCCCACCTTGCCAGCACCTGCTTGCAGATAGTTGTAGAGGGTGCTGAGGTGTCTCCTGGGCCTTGCTGTGTGGAAGGTTTTTTACTGAGTGAAGATCATGCCCTCTGAACTGAGGGCAGCCCGTTTATCCAGGAGAATGCTGCAGCAAGTGGTCTCAAAGTTTTACTAAAATCTACCGGGTAAATGACATCCACAGCCTTTCCCTGGACCACTAAGTGGGTCACCTTGTCCTAGGAGGAGATCAGGTTAGTCAGGCAGGACTTGCCTTTCATAAACCCACACTGGCTGGGCCCGATCACCTGCTTGTCCTGTGTGTGCCATTGGTGGGGGATGATCTGCTCTGTAACCTTCCCTGGCACTGAGGTCAGACTGACCAGCCCAAAATTCCCCACATCTCCCTTATGACCCTTCTTACAGCAGGTGGCTGGCATTCTTGCTGATTTCCAGTCAGGTGGGACCAACTGAGCTCCAGGACTGCTGGTAAATGATAGAAAGGGGCTCAGTGAGCAATTCCACCAGCTCCCTCAATATCCTTGGGTGGATCCCACCCAGCCCCATAGACCTGTGTATGTCCTAAGTGGCCATAGCAGGTCACTTAACACCTCCCCTAGGATTATGGGGGTTTAATTCTGCTCCCTTCCCCGCCTTCCAGCTCTGGGGAGTGGGTACCTGGAGAACAAATATGAAGGGAACTGACACCATCACTTACAGTGCTGTAAAATCTGGATGTTGAGGTGATCTAGCATAACTTACCATGACAGAACACTGAGTAATACTGAATGTTGATGAGTGTTGCTCATTAAGGATTTACAGTTTTCAGCTGGAATGCTGTCACAATTTTAATTGCTTCATGAGGTTATGCTGAGGTTATGCAAAAAATGCCTCTAACATGTATTATTAATTTATTTTTGGAACTGGTGCCTTCCTATTAAATGGGATTATAACTTCAGAATCTCCAGTTTTTAGGAGCTGGAATTAGAGTTGAGAATAAATGTGGGCTGTGTTTTGGCTATGAGCATATCATGTGGCCTTTTTTTCCTCCCAGGTTGTGTGCTGTTAGGTGCTGTTGTGCTTGCATACTCTCCTGCACATACTTAGGCCATGATGAACCAAAGCTACATGATCTAAAGGTACTTCTAAGCATGTTTTCAGTATCACGGATGAATCACCAAGCATTTTATCTTCTGTGGAATTGGACATGAAAATGGAATGCTCTTTCTCTTTAGCTTTTGCTTCTTCTGAAGGTTTTAATTTTAATTATTCTACAGGCTTTTAATTTGAAGAACAGTAAATAGAACAAGTTTTATTTAGAAACTAATAAACTGTGAAATGGATAATGATGGTGACACACGAGTTTCGCAAATAAGTTTTCTTCTCTGGAAAAGATTGGTGTTATAGTCTGCTTTCCTCCTACTGTGACTTTGTTATAAAGTACTGTATTTATTCTGCTACACTGAATGCAGCAGTGGGTGGTATAATAATAAACTCAAAAATACGTAATGGATGTCAGATTCACCAAGTGACACAAAGACTTGCTGGGAAATGAGTGGTTAGTGGAAACCTCTGAGATCCGGAGTTGAGGGAAATACCATTTACGTATGGCTTCTCTTCCCTGAGAGCAGAGCCCTTATATGGGACTGGGGGTACCTCAAAGACAGGTTAAGAACAAGAAAATCTGTGAAGACTGGGTCAGAACATCCTCGGGTGCAGTTCCTTGTGAGCTGCTCTGTCCCCGAGAGCTGTTCAGCAATCGGCCACTGTGAGCAGAGGCGGGGCAGGACGGCCCTGCTCCTTACAGGCTGGCAGATTTTCAGGAATTTTGTGACAGGTACACTGTACCTGCTCCAGTGAACTTCACCTGTGCACTTGGGAGACATCCAAGCTAAGAAAACTGCTTTTTAAGTACAGATGTTTACCTTAAGGACAGTTTTTTCACATATCTGCTGAGGACTACATTATGATAACCATCATGTTACTGTTGTGTTGGAAGTATATAAGAGTGTTTTAAAGTTTATGTTACTGCAGTAAATACCAGTCTACAGTAATATTGATTGTGTTATGCTTCCTCTTGAGCATAAATATTAGATAAAGAGCTGTATGTGTGTGTTTGGTGGTGGGCGTGGGTTTCTGGTGCTTGTTTGCAGGCATTTGGTGAGCACTGGTGCTCAGCAGAATCTCCAGGAGTGAAGGACTTAGGGCATTGGGCTTTTTGCTGGCAGGGACTGAGATCTGATCATACTCATGCAGTGTAGCATAGCTCAGGTTATACAGAAACAGTGATTTAAGAAAAAACAATTTTGAATTTTAGTAAACTTGTTCCTAAGTGTGTTAAAATATGAAAGGATAGTGCAACATGTAAGTACAGGTCTTCAGTACGTAGGTTGAGTATTACAAAACGTAAGAAAGACCTGTTGGACAAGTTAAAATCTGAATAAGAAGAGTTACTGGTCTAAGCACTTGTAGTTAGAGTTTTTGTTACTGCTTAATCAGCTTTTGATGACTGTAATTGCCTCTTGAAATCTGAACAGAATATTCCCTTACAGGTTGGTTCATCTGGTTTAGGACAATGACTGACTTACACTGAGAAAGGAGGAAGTATTTTTGTCTTTTGTTTTCCTTTGTTCTGTAAATAAAAACGATGCCAGAGGATCTACCATGTCCAATCTTGAGAAATGTGATCAAAATAAGCAAAAAGTAAGTTTGATGTACACGAAAACCTACCATGGTTCATTAAAAGCTTATGTGTAAAACCAAACCATGTACTTCAAGCTTATCTCTTCCAGTACAAAAATTTCAGAGTAAGTGCTTATAATTGAAATAACATTAAATGCTGGGTGTACATTTAATCAAGTCTCAATTTCCATACAAATGAAGCTCAGCAGACAAGAACAATTAATGTAGCAAATAAAAAATTACATTTCTTTGTGTTAAAAACTGAAATAGATTAAAATCTATACTTGCTGTGTAAACATTAACACCTAGTGCATCTGTAGTCTTAGCTACTAAAATACTATCTTAATGTATCAGGCTTTGTTAATTGGTGAATCCTTTAAGAAAAAAAAGTTCAGTAATTGCAGCCAGAAGAACCCAAACTTTCATAATCAGTGATTGCAGTCATTGAGTTTAATTTCTGTATCAAAACACTTCGCTGAATTGAGAGTTATGTTTTGGAGTCTTTAGTTTCAGCCTCTGGTTCCTCAACTGTACCTCTGAATTTGTGAATTGCTGTGATATCAAGGTTTTTGTACTGCTGGAGAGTTTATATTTTAGAGCTGGGAACGTACATGGGGGGAATGTTCTGGGATACATTTGTACTTTAGGATCTATTTCTCCTTTTTCCACAGGCTTCTGTAGTGTTAATCTTTGGTGTCTTGAAAATATAAGGTTGAAATTTAGATTTTGAGGACTTTGATGTATTCACCTAATGCTTTTCAGTAGGTGTTTATTACATGTGCCTGAGATAGGGCCTTGTCATTTTTATTGGATATAACATTTCTTCCAGCTGAATTTCTTCTGTGTCTCTGTTTTCAATTGAAGCAGGATAGATAATCCTGCTAAAACAGTATCAAAGTATTCTCATTTACCCAGCAGCTTATCTTTGCAGGAAATGTTTACAGCTGCTGGCTTTTGCTCATTGCCATGAGCTGTTTCCAGCCCTGCTCCTTCTGTCACCCCTGTGGTGTGTGACCTGGGACCAACCTTTCGTGCCTCAGAGCTGGACCCTGATCCTCACTCCAGGCTTTTCTGATGCCATGGAGGTGAAGGTCCCAACTGTTTAAATGTTTGCTGTTAGAACAAATATTTAAAGCAATAGACACATTAGTAGATGTTCTGTCTTTGGTGGCAGACAACTATTATGATGCCCCAATTCCACATTAATGGATACTGGATTTGTACAGCTATATTTCTGCTGAATTAGCTGGAGCATGCAATCTTTCTGGTTGGAAGGGGACAAACCAGAGCTGGTCTGGCTTAATGTGGACAGACAGTAGCAAATTTGATCTAAAGCTTGCTGTTTCAAACCCAACTGATCACATTCATTTAGGAAACTGAACCAGCAAGTTGAACTTGTTTTGAATCAACACTGTCTCACGTGTCTGTTACAGCCTTGCTTTGGCATTGGAAGCTCTAAAATGAGATATACTGTGTTGAAAAAGTAATTTCACATACTGGATATGGATTCTCTCTACCTTTCTTAAAAATAAAACAATTGTTTTGAGTAACCATTTATCCCTCATGTCTTGCATAAAAAGAGGGTTTAATAAAAAATTAGTTGCAGTTTAGATGTGAGCAGGAGGGTTTTAGTCCAAATGAACCTCAAAAGTCTTTAAAAATGATGCAGAAAATACAGGTTCCAGGAAGTGTAATGCTCAGGGCAGCTCAGTGACCAGTGTGCATCTGCTGCAGGAAGGATGCACTGCAGCTTCTCAGTGCTTGAGCTCCAGGAGGAAAATGTTCTTAATGACACCGAGGAAGTACATGAGGTTGTTAAACTTGAAAGGGCTTCCTGGATCATTCTATAGTGGCCAAAATATGTTTGTTTTGTGAAATACATGAAGCTGGCTGGAAATTAGAGGGAGTATGCGTGAGTGTGTGTTTTGTTCATCAGTCATTAAGTCCTTCCTGTGGATAATGTTTCTTGTAAATGGGTTTCTTTTTTGAGTACTTTGCAGAAAATCGGGAAACTATCTGCTGTAAAGAAAATTCAACAAGCTGGTTGACCCCTGTGTTGAAATACACAATGTGTTCTGTGAAACACCTAGCATTCAACATGCAGTGGGCAGAATCTTCAGAACAAAAGCTCTCTGTGAGCGTGTAAGCAACCACCTTGAAAGATTAGGTTTTTCTCATATGAAACCTCAGTTTTTCTGTTAGTTAAAAATCTTGGTTTGCTGCTAGCTAGCTTAGAAAAATATGTGACAGTCAAAGCAGATGAAGGCCTCTTGTTTATATAGCAGTGTTTAAATTGTTTTATAATCTTGTCATTTCTGGTTTGATGAACTTTTAAATTCCAAATTACAAGTCCACAACTAACTTTGGTAAGACTTCTTTCAGATGAGTGACTTGTGCATGGGTAATATTATCTAATAACATGTCCAAGCAAGTTGGTATTGGTTTTTTTTTTTTTGGCCTTCACTTGACAGTAAGTTTTATCTTTGGTTATATATTTAGCTTGTAGAATTAATGATCTGAATCTGATTTCAGTTTTTCTGCTCTTTTTTAATCAAGTTAAGGAATTCCTTGTTTTCTCTATCTAGTTTATAGTAGAGAAACAGGTGGAGTGTTACCAGAGAACACACTGTTGTTACTCAATATTTCTGATAGACATTTGTTCAGGTGCAGGTGTGCTGGTGAAAGAGAAGGTTGCTTGGGGTCTAGGGAATAAACACAGTGTTATCATGAAAGCATAGAACTAGCAGTCAGGACAGCTGGCTTCCTGCAGGTTCTCTTGTCTGTAGCCTTTGACAAACTCTTGAATTGTTCTGTACTTCATTGTAACCGTGGCATGAGGATGCACTGGTTGGTAAGATTGTTGAGGGTTAATGTTGAAATGCTCTGAGATAGTGAAATGAAGAGACTATCATGACACCTCACTGCTTCAAGTGTTCTCATGCTCTCACCCTGCTTGAACTTTGTGATGTTTTGTAAGTTTATACTCTGTATAGTGCAAAAACTACAGTTGCTGCTATTTTCAGTGTTTTAGTTGTCTCCTTTCTTCCCAGCAAACGCCAGATAAATTTAATTGCTCTGCAATAAGATTTCAGTATACTAAATTTCATCTTGTAGCATAGCAAATACTGCATCTGATGCCGAAAAGAAAAGCCTTTTATGTTAGAATTGCACATGTGAATCATTAACTGCTGATGTCACTTATCACATCATACGTGAATGCTGGGGGAGGTTGCATATCCACATTTTCACTTCAAGGCAATTGTTTATGCCCTTGACTTAATGTTGTCTTGTGCTTCTGCTCCAACAGCTGCTTGCTCTTAGCTGAACTTGTGCCATTACATATTTACTAATGATTTTGAAAATATGAAATGTTTCTGCATTTAACAGCTGGTAGAAAGTATGGTTTTAGTGCTGTGTGGAGGTGATAGTTTAAGGTACATTCTTTATCCTTTCTTGCTGTGAGTTACCATCAACAGTGGTGCACTTTGAGGGATATCTGGCTTTGAGGACAGAAATGTTGTGATATTTTTGAAATCTTTGCTATTCTTCAAAAGAACTGAAAGTATATGGGTGAAGAAAGTTTTTATTTACCACACCCCTAGAAGTACAAAGTCTGACCATGTGTTAAGTGATTACTTGCGTTCCAGGAAAGATGGATGGTCACATAATGTTGTACTATTCAGTAGTGCTCATGCATCTTCCTGACTCTTGTCCTGCTGCTGGCATTGTGACTTGCCTTTTCTGTGGTGGAGATGGGCTTGAGATGTTTTCATTTATCTGCTGTTTTAACTTAAAAATAGGCTACTGACATGAAATGTTTCACAGAGTTCTGGAGACCAGCACATGCCCTGTGCATCCTTGCCTCTCCCAGATATCTCCATTCTTGGGCTAAGTGTCTTACAGCTTTGTTATAGACTTCCATCTATTTTTGTCTGTATGTTACTGCTGATGGCTATGGGTTGGAATGGCTTAGGAGGGCTTATTGACAGAGATTTTAATTTCACAGTATTTCTTTGTGTCACATTTCGCTCCTCCACAGCAGAATTGCATAGCAGTTCATGTTCCTTGGTCTGAAATAATTACTGTATCTGACAGCATGATCTCCTTTGGGAACAATGGTACAGCTGGTCTGAAAGGTGTTTTAATAGAAATGTTTTGTACTCTTTCACGTATCCACATTCTTCAGAGAGGAGTGTCTCTAACACAGGAAGTAATGACATTACAGCATGTAGCTGGCATTTTTTTAATGCCCATAATGCTGAGATGGAGTCATCATTTTATCTAAACCAGTCATATGTAATTGTACATTAAATGGTAATAGCATGTATGAAACTGCAGATAGACAGAAGTATTCTTGACTGTTTTTCCCTTGTGCAGGTTGGCATTCCTGGTGGATGCTGCCTGTGAAGCCAGAAAGCTGCAGGATAACTTTGTTCACAGGGTGTGTTTGTGAATTCCATTGAAAATAAGCAGTGAAAGAAAAAATCAAATTTATTTTCAAGTATTGAATTTTGCCATAACTACGGGTGGATGCAGTGCAAACCTGGAGCTGGGCTGAGAATAGTCTTTGATGTGTTAAAAGATCTAGCACAAGCCCCACTGTAAATTCTGTAGTTGGAATTGTAGTAGCAAGACTTTCTAAGGAGCCTCCCACTGCGTCCTGACCTTGTGCAAAGCGGGGAAAGAAGCTGCAATCATTTACCAAATGGTGCTCTTCTTTGGACTTGAAATCTGAGTGCTTTCAATTTCAGCTTGAGGTTTTGTATTTGTTTGATTTGGTGGTTTGTGTGTTGTTGGGTTTTTTCCTCTAAGTTAGAAGGAGTTATAATTAACTCAAAGAGGTTAGATTTGAAATTACTTAGCTTAAAGATAGATTTAAAAATTTATCTCTTGCTATACCCTCCCCATTTTATTCCCCTTTCCCTCTTCAGGCTAAATAAATGATTTCATATTTTTTTTTTTTCTGAGGGGGAAGTCATTATGGCTGGTAATTTTATTTTTTTTTTCCATTTCCCCTGTCCTCATTCTCTGTTAGCTGTTTGGGCTGAGTAAAACTCTAAATGAGTGAGAATACTGTCGTGCTGTCAGGTCTGTTGTTGCAGTCAGTAGTCTGGCAGGTCCGTGTGAGTTCTTAGCATCTTGTGACCTGAATGTTTGCTCTGAGTAGGTGGTTGCTAAGAGGATGTGCCTGCTTTTATTTTTGTAGAAGAGCAGGTCTGTGCTTTACAAGGAAACAGTAGTAGGACTGGATTTTAGTCTAACATTGAATTAGAAGCTGTTACCCGTATGTTATACCAATTATCAGGTATACCAGCTTTTATTGAGAGTGCCTGGTGACTGGGTTTATTACGCCCAGTCACGTTGTTTGAACACTTAAATGTGACCTCTCTCTTGATTCAGCTTAGGCATGTGTTTCAAGAAGTAACAACTGCAATTACAGTCTGCTCTTACATTTTACACTGTGGATGAGAGAATGCACACCTATATTTTAAATTCTCTTTTAGTGATTTCCTTCTGCAAGACAGTTGCCTACTGGATCCATTCAAAATCAGTAGGTTATATATATAAACATTTTTTTCCTGTTTAAAAAGGTGCTAATTCTCTAGACATAAATTACATGGGATTAATGCAGCTCACTGAGAGGAAAATGTGCTAAATTGCTCAAAAACAATGGTTGGAAAATTGACAGCCATTGTCTAGAAGAAAAACGGGACAATGATGGTTAGGTGCAAAAGTGAGCCTGTGGATTGTGTTGGCACTGGCACACTGGATGTGAACAAGCTTAGAATTGCTCACTTTTGTAGACAGACCTTTTTATTCCCTGCAAAATGTTTTGAGGGACTTAAAATGAAGCTGAGTTATTAGGTTCTGGCATTTGAAAGATGGAATTGAAAAAAAAAAAGGTTATTAAAAAGTTGTACTTTTTGTAATGCTAATTAGGTGCGACAGTAGTGATAGCAAGTAGGCAGTGAACTCACAGAAGCAGGAGCAACATGTTTGCAGATAGTGACAGTTTCTACTAAAGGATATGTTCACATGGAGAAAGTCTACAAAAGATCTGAAGCTAGAAAGTGAAAACGGGTTCATGGATATAGATATTGTTTTACAAGTAGTTCTGTGAAATGTCTGTAAATCACATTGGGCATTTGTGCAAGTCTAGTGGGTTCTGGCATACACGGTGATTAGAATGGAAATAGGATTCTGAGGCTGTTGCATAATGCAGCGCTTACCTATCGAAGCGTATTTTTGTTGAAATGCAGCTCTGGAAAAATTGAACAAGCACTCCTCAGTGCCCTACAAGAAGCAAATGGGTCATGCTGTGGTAATAGCTGCTCACAGGCTATCTTTATCAGGAAGGTGTTACCACAGATGTCTTGAGAGAATTATTTCCCATACCCTCCTGTCTGTTAAAGCCACAAACATGCAGTTTAGGACATGAAGTGATCTGAACTGAAGGAGTTTTTAACAGGCTGAGTTAACCAAAGATATTGTCCATTACGCTTCAGTGATCCATTACATGACAGATGATTAATATATGTATAAATTTGCAAGAATAAATAACATTTCAAAGAAAGCACCATTTTTTTTCTTCTTTGCCAGAGCTCCGCTGCACCCCAGGGCAGTTTGCGTGTCGGAGTGGAACCATTCAGTGCATCCCTTCAAACTGGCAGTGTGATGGATGGCCCACCTGCGAGGATGACAGCGATGAAGTCGACTGTCCAGGTAAGTAAATCTAAGAGAGTGCTCAGCCCAATAGCAGCTTACTTTGCAGCAGTACTTTGACTCTTTTAGGCTGTTTTTTAATTTTTTATAATATTAAATATAACATTTTATTATTATATAATACATATATTACTATATAATACATATAATATTATTAATATTATATATTAAATATAATGTATTTATTTATATTTGAAATTGGTGATTGTTTGGTAGAACCGTACACATTATTAACAAAGGCTGGGTTGGCTTTCTCTTCATTTTTCTCTTCACAAGCAGTTTTTTGCTTGTCTGAATTATCCTTCCACTCTTACGGTCAGAGCAGGTATCCTGAAGATGAGGAGAGTTTGTGGTCTAAAAAGAGACTTTCCTGACAAGGAAAAAATGTTGCAGTTAAACTGAAATGACACATAAACCTGTGGTTAAATTTGGAATTATTGATTTGGTAGTATATCACTCAGACGGTGCTGGGTGACATTGCTGGACTTGGGTAGAGAGCTTGTTTTATTGCTCCCTGTTCTGATTATACTTCTTTTGCTTAAGTGGAGGACTTTGTTCTGCCAGACAAGCTGGTGTATTTGCACTTCGTAAGCTCCTGTGGCCATATGCTTTGAGGAGCCTGTCACCAGCAGTGGATCTCTGCTAAAGCTACTGGATACTGAGCTGTGCATAAAAACAAGCAAAGAAATATTGTGATTGTACAATCACAATGTACAATCGTGATTGTACAGTCACAATTTTTTACATTTTCAGTTGTTCTTGAAAAACAGGTTAGTGCAGCTCCTTCTGTGTGTCTTAAAAGTGAATTGACCTGTAATTTTTTTTCTGTTAAGAACAGTGAGACAAGTATCTGAAAGCATGAATTCAGCTGTGGCACAATTCAAAACTTTCTGTCTTTACAGTGTGACTAAATTACATTCAAAAACTGTTTTAAGAAGTTTTTTTTTCCAGTGAACGACTTGATTTTCTCGGCAGAGAATCACGTGAACTCCGTGGCATTGCCATAACAGCACTCATCATTCTGAGTTCTCAGCTATTTTAGAAAGGTGCTACGAAATAGTAACATTGATGTTTTACAGCAACAAATTCTTTTAAATTTTCATATTATCTAAAGCAATTACAGAAATAAATCTAACATTCAAACTTTGAAACTGTGCTAGATGTTAGCCCATCTCCCCGGTGTGTACTGTGGACAAATAATTAAAAGAATGTCAGCACTCTTTTAAGAAAACTTTTTGTTAGTTTGTATATGTGAATGTGCAGTAAAGGGGAAAAACAGTTGGTAGTTTCTTCTGACACTGAAAATTAAGCTGTGCCATTGATAGTCTATTTGAGGATATTCTTTACAATGTGGATGTACTAAAGAAAATTGCTTTTATAGCTGTGCTGTTATTCTTCCTTTTTAGCTAACTTTGGCCAAATGTAAAAAAGCTATGGACCTCATAAAATTCTAGAGTATGATGGAATTCAGTGGCTAGGGGAGGGCAGAGTCATGTTAGTGTTTGGATTTACTCAAAAAGCACTGACAACTTTGCTTGTGGGAACATTTGAACTTCCACATTAATAGAAAACTATTTTATCTTCTCCTGTTCCTGATGCATTAGTCAGTGACTTAAGTTATTGCCTGGAGTATGCACCAGGATGGTGTTGACTAAGGACTGGAGTTCCAAAGAATGTTTGGTATATGGATAGGAGGAGGATTTTATTGGAGTAACATTTCTCAATACACAGGTTCTGGTGTTGTGTTTGGGGTGTGGGTCTCACTGGACTGTCTAGCCTGACATGATAAGAAGAACTTGAAGGTTAAAGAAATGAAATGTGGGAGAGACTTGATTCATTCACCACCATGTCTGTGTGCAGGAAGAGAAGAATAATGTCTGTAAATACCAGAGGGGAAGATGCTGGACAGCAGAGAGAGGAAAGTATTCCACTTGATGAGAGGAATAATTAGATAAGTAATTGGTGAAATGGCTGTGCTCAGTAAAACAGCCAGAAAGCAAGTGTGGTGTTTATGAAAGAACTGAGATATTTGCACAGTAATGTGAGGAGTGCAGCCAGCAAACCAGAGGAACAAGAACTACTCATGTAGGATGTAAAAACTATTATACCTGTAACAATAAACTCGGTAGGATTGCATCATGACCTGCAGTGGGTATTGAGGGGCAGGTGTTATTCAGAGCTGTCAAGAATAAGAAGAGGTTGGTGTGCATGGGAATGTTGTGCTGGAGCATAAGGAGGAGTAGCATCAATGCAAGTAAACCTGAGGGCAGAAGCAGTTTGGAAGAGCACAGTGTGCTTGTGTTGATGAAAGCAGTACAGACGTGACAAGTCACAGGAGAGACTGTCTTGGGACATTGATTGGGGAGCTAATGCTACTAATAATAGTAACATAGTCATGCTCAGGAGTGGCAACTTTCTTCTTTGGCCACTGAATTAACAAGAAATGATGCAGCTTTAAATTTAGAAAATACCTTTGGATTAGATGAGCAATTGTGTGATGATTCAGCTAAATGTAAATACTTTAATTAAAAAGTTCTTCCCTTCAATAAAGTCAGTCTGAAGACTAAAAGAGGTAGTTAGTGAAGCCACCTGGACTTGTGAAACTTGGAGAATTATAACATCTTTAAATTAAAAGGCATGAAAACTCTCTGAAGCATGAAAAGAAAGCATGCAAGAAAGGGCTCTGAATCTGATTGGGAAACTTGTTAATCTTCAGTCTTTGAGCCACTAATGGCACACTCCAACATGAGCAACTGGGAACAGATCAATGGCAGTGAATTAGGGTTTTGTGGTGGTGTTAAAAGTGTATTTCAATGACTCCTTAGTCATGTTGGTGTTTTGGAAGGTTTATTGCAAAGCCATTGTAAGTTGTTTGCCACTGTTGGTTCACCTTTTTTAGGCCTAATTTCATTTGTGTTAGTAACAAAGGTGCTATTAAAAGAAGAGGATCCATAATTAATAAATTAGTTTGGTAATCATGTATTGGGTGAAGTGCAAGGAACATTCCAAGTTGTAGAGACTTTTTGTTTGAATTTCTTATGGCATTTTTTTCAGACCACAATTAAGACATTTAATTCATCGGCAATCTGAATAAGTGTATAATGCCTATTTTTTGCCGTATTTCTCTGAAGATTGTCATTACAGCTGTTACTATTCTTACTGTCTCTTATCACAATGACCATTTTATCTTAAAACATGGAATTCCTTTCAGTCCCAAGTTTTCCATGTGCAAAGTACTGTTCCCCCTGCCCTTCCCACTAGGCACCCATGTGTCAGAGGAATCTGCAGCAGTGATTACCCTCAATTCATCTCTCTGACAGACTAAAACCAGTGTCTGCCTACTCTTGTGAGAGATACCGAAATTGCTGGGAGGGTTTATTATGTAGCATGTGCCTGTGACCCGCTTCTACTTAAGCAGTGGAGCTTCAAGAAATTTGTGTCAACAATTATTGATCTAAAAATAGTTTATCTCAAAGTGGTGTATTTTATGAAATTGTAGAAACAGGCATTAATATCTTATACAAGGACTTTTAGAAATGGGAATTTATTCTTTCTAATCACTTTCTCTCATGTTTCTACACAAGCAATCAAAGCAGAAACATAACTTTTTCACCTTTATAAAAGTTCTGTATTTAAACCCATAAGAGGGAAGGGATCTGCAGTTTACCTTTTACTGCTTATTGGATTTCCAGCTTTGCTTCTACCAGAATATCAGATCAGCTTCTGCAGATATCCTGCCTTCTTTGCAGGCCTTCTGGTGTAACTCATTTTCTGGAGGCCAAGCAGAGCAGGGTTTAGTATAGCTCTGGCTGTGTTTTCCTCCCAAACTGTAGGCTTGATGTTTTTTTCTGTTGTCTATGAATTAAAATGGATGTCTTAAATTCGAGTGCCCTTCATAAATCCTATCCATATCAGTTTTACATCTTTCCCTTCTGATGAAGCAGCAGCTGCAGCAACCTGTTTTGAAGTGATCAAAAACAGCTTTGTGTTTTATTTCACCAAGGATGTTTTGTACGGTTGAAGTGACTCTTGACATTTGTGCACTTTTTACTGCATCTCCTTTTTCAAAGCTAGGTATTAATGACAAAAACCTCTGAGCATTTCCACACCTTTCGTGGGCCCTTGCTGAACTCGTGGTTTTTTTCACCCTATATCTCGGTGTTTAAATTATAAGCTGTTTTCTGCCAGTCCATTACCTTGAATAACACTCAGCACAGCAGGATGCTGTTCTTGCTTCGCATTGATGTCCTTGCACAATACAGTTGATAACACACAGCATGGAGCTGCTTGATCTGAGAAGAATCACTCCCCTCTAGGAGCTTCTGAACTGTATTTCCAAATATTGAGGCACAAAACTGGACTTAATCTTGAAGTTCTCTCACCTCTCAAACTGCCAGATGGAATTAGAAGCTTTCTAAGCTTTCAGTAGGTAATATGCTGGACAGAAAATTTGAAGCTTCAGGGACAAGGCAGGTTTTACGTAAATTTTGAGACTCTACGTGTTTAAACAGAAGCAACTCAAATCTTGGAACTAATAAAATATGGCAAGACCTGGTTGCTTCACAGGCAGTTTAATTTTGACGTCATTTGACATAGTACAACCATCCTTATGAAGGGTTTTGCTTGAGTGACTTGACATCTGTGACACAGTTTTCCAAAAGGTAGAAGGAGCCATCAGCATGGCAGACTTCCATTCTGAATTGGTAGCTTCAAGTTTTAAACAACTGAAAATAGCCACAGAATTACCACAGTTAGACAACTTTCTCTTGATGGATAGCCCTATACTCAGACTATAATTGTGCTGCAGCAAATTAGATAGCAGCTGTAAATTGGAAGGAGCTGGGTGAATACTAATCGTGACTTGATCCATTGGGAAACACATTGGAGGATGCTTGCTTCACTACTCTAATATTCAAAGGGTGAAAAAAAATAGTGCCCCATGAGGTTTTCCTTGAACCCATTTTTTCATTTTCTGCACCAAATATCTAGCCAGCAAATGACATTTCTGGAGTAATTGTATAAAGTCAAAGAAACAGATCTATATCTGGCTTGGCTAGTAAAAATACAACTGTTGTTATTGCCTATGGTTGTAGTATTTAGAAGAATAAAGATCTTGGAAAATAACTGATCTTCCAAAATTTCATCGCTTTCAGGATATGAAGTGTGCATGTAAGCACTGAAAATTGTGGCTTTTCCTTTGTGAAACATTGAAACAGGGTTAGGTTCTGATCTTCTGAGTTAAGTTGTTATCTAAAGATAAGTCCATGGCACTCTAATTTATTTTTAAAGATAAAATTATTTGTAAAAAGGAACTGCGAACAGCACGTAAGAGTATTGCAAAAGTGGAATAGAAATCCACTCCAATTGCACCTTTGCCACCAGAATCTGCAACAGCTTTTCATGGCAGTCAAGTGCCATGTTAGCATCTCTTTATTGCCCTGGAAAAAGTTGTCTTTGTGTCTTTTCTTGGGAGACAGATATTCAGGTCAAAGAGAAGCAATTTAATATTTGAAGAGCACCAGTTTATTAAGCAGCTGTTAGCATTGGGCTTGAAGAAGTGACTTGCGGTGGCTGCTTTGTGCCACTTCAGTCCTGGTTTCAGCAGTGAATCTGCTGACAAGAGCAGATGCTGAGGAAGGAATGAGTTCTGCTTCCTGGGTGCAGACTGATGGAACTCTCTTTGTGTGGAATCTGTGTAGCTATTTTTCAAATAATCTGGCATAAATTCTGTTAATTTAGGATGTTAGCATGTGTAACCCTTCCTTAACCTTGCATGTTAAAACCTGTGAACTTTTGTTTTATTCCTGGGGGAGATAAATTGTTAAGTCCTCGTGGGCGTTCTGTTTAGCTGCAGAGGGTCAGCCATATGGTGCTGCATCTGCTCTCACTTCTGAGAGGGAACTGATTCTTCATGTGTTTGGTTCTGACTGGTTTTTTGGGTTTAGCTATTACCATTTAATGCCATGGGAAAATAGAGCTCCCCATGCTGAGCTCAGTAGAATTTGATAAAGCATTCTACATTAGTTAGTGTTATTTTTAAAGTCTTGCTATAATTGATTTGCTTTTTCAGTGTCTCAGTATCACTTTGAAAATCATAGTGTAAATAGTGCTACTGAACCATTAGGTTTAAAAACAGAATCTAAAAGTAAAAATAGATTAGCCTTTAAAGTAATAAAAAATCAGTAATCTTCACTGTCAAATAATTTTACCATTTTGCGTCCTTTGAAATGTGCACTGTCTGAATTTCTTGGCACGGACTCCTTGCCTGTGATAGATAGTGTATTCTAATACTGAACACCAGAATTTCTGCTTTATTCCTGTAAGGCCATGTGAGTATATTATGCACAGCCATTCCTTAATGGGTGATCTCTGTAGACATGTAATTCCTAGGATAACATGATAATTAAATAGTCCTTGCTTATCCCATTAACCCAGGGCAAACTCAGTATGCTAGAGACAGATGAATGCAGAGCGACTCTGCTGTTCCTGGGCTCCAGCTAGGGATTTGTTTTGCTCATCAGTGCCTACATTTTTTCCAAGGAGTGCACTGTTTGATGTTGGGTCTTGTGGAGGTCTTTCCCCCAGGTAATGCACTGAATAGCCTGCAGCCTACCATGAAATTGCTTTCCAAAGACAGTCCGAAAAGAGAAAGTTTTATTGATGTAGTTTTATATATATTTCAAATAAACGTAGTTAAATCTGTTACAGAAGACTGTAGCTTCTCTTTATTTGGGATCATGACTTTGTTTGTTTGGTTTAGCGAGGCTAAATGGAGCTAATCAGCTTTAAAGGAAAATAAGCAGATTTTTTATATAGAAGTGAATGTCTGCATAGCTCTGTGCTGCTTAAACCCTATTACCTTCAATAACATCTAGTAGTACTGAGTCACATACAAGCAGATATTTATAATGCTTATATTCTTGGGGTTTTAATTTTTCTCTTTTTAAAGTTAATCTCTTGTTTCCACATTAATCGTTCTTGGTGCCCACCTCCATCGTTCCCTAAGGCTTCTCCCCCCAACCATGCTAGCCTTCCTGCTTAGGAACCTGCTAGTTGTGCTGGCTATGGCCCACCCCTGCCTCCACCTGAGCTGGGTGTTCCTTACTTACACCTGGTAGGCACATGGAGCCCTCCAGCCCCCTTTCTTGAACAACATCTTACACTGTGTTCTTCCTAAGTTACTGAATCTAGTGGTCATGTACACCTTTTAACCCTGACACTGAAATGAGGGGGGGGGTGTGGATTTATTTCAGACATCATCGCTGAACTTTTCTTTTAGAAGCTTGAGAGTGAATAAAAAAGCCTTGTTCTTCTAGTCTCCTTTCCTGGTTTTAATTACATTCTACATCACAGAGCATGTGTTGGAAAATGTATTGGAGGAGTTGTCTTATGTCCTTGAGCACACAGCTGAGGAACAAAGCAGCTGGGGAGTGGGTAGTTCTGTAAACAGGAACAGATACAATGCACCGGGGATGATGCATTTGCTGCAGCAGTTGAAATGGTGAGCAGTAAGTCCTGTGTACAGTTGCAGGCTGCAGAGAATATGCCAAAATATTTCGTTTACAATACACGACTCATGTAATGGCTTGTTGGTTCTTTTCAATTGAAAGTATTTCAGTTACCTACTGAGTAAAATGGCCAAGCTGTTATTCAGGGACCTGCCATCTTTGCTTACCTGAGTCACGCATCACATATGTCTTGAATTAAAACCCAGAGAAAGTTTAATAAAATGAAATCTGCCTTTGCTTGCATCTTTCACCAGTACTAACTATTCCTCCTGGTCCCCAGTCTTGACAGGGGACCAGCGAACTTACCATGGGAAGGAGAATGTGGACTCGAGGCACAGTCGAGGGAGAGGAGGAGAGACCACCCGCTTCCACACTGTCAATGTGGCACAGCCTGTCCGCTTCAGCAGTAAGTTGCAGACTGGGAAATCTGGGGCATCTTTCTGCTACTTAATTTACAAATTTAGGCTATTTTTAAATTAAAAAGTAATAGTGTTTTCTCTTTCATAGCTTTCTGACCAAACTTTGATATGCAATGCTATTTCAGGTGTTTGTGCATTTCTTTTATATATGTTTTACATGGTTTATATAACACACCAGTACATGCAAAGAATGCTATGACACTAATAATTCTCTTTTTGGGAAACCAGAGTTGCAATTCTCTGTTATAGTTCATCGCAGAGTTGTAACAGAATAAAAAAGGATACAAACCACAAAAGAAACAAAACAGAATAAAGAGGCTTGAGAACAGAACTGTGAATTGCAATGAACAGAACGCATTTTCACAGTTTCTGATTTTTAAATTTCTTAGGCAATGCAAAATTAATAGTTCAGGTACAGGTTTAAATGCCATTTTTCTGTCTTGTGATTCTCTCTACTAGTTACCCATCACCTCCAAAAATGTTGGTCAAAAGCCCATGGGCCTGTTTCATCCAGAAATGCGCCAAGGCTTTTGTTTCAGGTTCCCTTAGTTGAATTAACTGAGAGAAAGCAGAGACAGCAGTTCACACCATCACATTCTTACTTCCTAAAGACCTGCCTTACAGTGGTGGTTTTTCCAAAGCAACCAAGAATTTACCCAGAACTTCTGTCATCTTCAATGATTCACTCTGGGGGCAGGATTATATGAATACTATTGAGACTGTAAGAGTAGGTGGAAACTTCACAGCAAGTTGAATGTATTGCTAATCACCTAATAGAAAGACACAGTCGTTAAATTGGCCACCTCTGGGATTTTTGTGCTGCTTGTTTTTGCTTGGATTGATCAAATTTATTTGTTTTATAAAGATGTGCAGGGAAATGTCTTCCACAGTTGATGGTCAGTGTTAATTAAAGATTTTAAAGGCTGTGACAATGTGATGGGACTTTACTAGGACCTTAATCTTTTTAAAAACATTAAAAAAAATCAACATTTATCAGAAACTGTAGTAAAGTAACCCTTCAGGGATCTGTAGTGTGTGCACCTCCTCCTGCGGAGGTGAAGTGTACACACTGTTGTGTGTATGTATCCCAGCGATACTTGATTAGGATGCATTATCTTAAAGATCCTAATTTGGGGGGAATGGTTTCCCTTCTATTCTTCATGTTTCCTAGGAAAGTGCCCAACAGGATGGCACCACTATGAGGGCACAGCCAGCTGCTACCGGGTGTATTTAAATGGGGAGAACTACTGGGACGCTGTGCAGACATGTCAGCGGGTGAACGGATCCCTCGCCACCTTCACTGCAGACCAAGAGCTGAGGTTCATCCTGGCACAGGAGTGGGACTTGGAAGAAAAAACATTCGTAAGGAAGGACCAGCGTAGGTGAGTAGGAAGAAAAGGACAAAGATCTCATGTTACAGAGAATGGTTTCTGTGTGGTACAACTGCTGGTGGTTCAGTTTATGTAGAAAATCTAATGGTAAAATTTACATCAGGTGAGTAAGCCAGTATGAATGTGCTGGCTGGCTGTTTGGCAGTGCCCCATCTGCAGTTTTTAAAAATTAATATTAACAGATAATTCAATTCAACAGAGTCTTTTTATCAGCAGAGTCTTCTTATCTTCAGGTTGTCTTAGCAAGGTACAGGTATTCTTGAGCTGCATCAGGGAGGGTGGATTTAACAATGACTGCTGCTGCACTGCCTTGTATAGAAATAATTATTTAAAATTTTCAACAAGATTTTGATTTCCATGAAGTACCTGTAGCTCTAACAAAGAGCAACTTTGAGATAGGAATGAAGTAAAAAGGCATTTTGAGTTTCAACTACTGTGTTTGGGTGGTTTTAGATATTTCATTCTGTTAGTTCACAACAAACAATTCCTTATTTTTCTGTGCATGGGTTTTTTTGTTACTCATGCGCTGCTGTGACAGATCACCAGGAGTGTCTGAGTAAGTGTGTGCTTCTGTCTCTGGAGAGTTAAATCATTTGATCCAGAGCAGTTTGACCTAAGTTGTTTATGTTCAGAAATACTCGACTTCTGGATGCTGCTGTGTGATTTTTGGGTTTGAGATACTGAAGTGCTGCCATGACAACAGAATAAGGTGCTGCTTATGAGTAGAAATAAAGGACACAATCAGTTATAATTTGTAAACCTAGAAAACTACTAAGTATTTTATCAATTATTTTCCTCTGTTCCTCACCTGTAGTCTCTCGACATTGCCAGTGTATGGGCCAGAAAGATAAGGAAAAAGGTCGCCAGAATATTTTGAAAATTAGCTTTTACATATGAAGACCTCAGAAGGTTCTGTGTAATTTATTTTGTTGCAGTGTTTTTGGCCTGTGTCTTTAGAATGTAATTTAATTTGTTTTGCAGGTTCTGGGTGGGATATCAATATGTGATCACCAACCGAAATCACTCTCTGGAAGGTCACTGGGAAGTAGCTTATAAAGGTGGGTCTTTCAAATTGCTGCTTAGTTCAGTGCCCATGAAAACTGTATTAAAGCATGAATATGATTTGCAAGAGCAACATGACTTCTTTCACTGGTAGTGTTGAAATAGTATAGGTGAACTGCTTCGCTTCACAGGGTAGAAGTGGAAGAGTTTAATACTCAACACACATCTTATTTTAAAGTTTAAGAAGTTTTATGGGTTTTCACACTGGCATGGAAAGAACATGTGTCAGTTTATTTGGGCTTTCCCCTTGATTAAATGAGAGAGAGGAAACTACTCTGTAATTCCTCATTCTTTGTGGTCAATGTTTAGATGAACTGCTGATTCCTGGTTATAGTATTTGCACAGTAGTGTAGCATGTTTGGAGGTTTTAGCTTTCTAAAAATTGGTAGAACTTTGTATACTAAACAACACACTTGAATTTTGCAGAATTTACACTGATGATTTTCTTTCTAAAGTATTTCAGGTAGTTTATTTAAACCATGTCAGAATTTGCGTAATCCCAGAAATATATCTCATTTTATATGAAAAACTGAACATTAATTTGATGGGCGTCACTGGCTAAACCCTTTCCATTGCGAAACAAGCAGCTCCCTCTGCTGAAAATGCAAAGCTGTGTTTCTACACCTTTTATTACTAGCTAATTCAGTCAAGAGATTAAAGTCATATTATGACTCTTATGTGTACAGTTGCCTGTTTAATTCCTGTACTGGTTTAGGTAATGGAAAATTTATAACAAAGGTGTTTTTTAAGCATCAGCACTGTGAATTCCAGTGTAGCATTTGAAAACTAATTTGAATAGGTTTTTTCTCATGCATAGTTTTCAGTATCGAGGGGTAATCTGGAAGGAAAACTTTCCTTTAGGTACAGACACTTATTATGATCAGAATTTTCAGACAGTTGGGTCTTGAAAAATACGTCCTTTGGCACATGAATACAAAGATTCTCCTTAAAAGGACCTTTCCTTGCTCTTTGGAAAGCTGACTGCACTGCCATCTGCTGACAGAGAGGTCACAACAGGGACGCATGAATTACAGAAAAAATCATCTTAACTTTATCATTAGTTTTATTTAATTTGATGCATTATATGAATTTAAACCTCCTCAATAACGTATAATCTTCTGTTTTCAAGCTTTTTATTTAATAAAGAGATACCGCTATGAAGTAAAGGTTACATAGTAACATTGAGTAGTTTGTGAAAAGCTTTTCTTAGGCTTGTATTGACGCAGACTCCGAATTTCTAATACCTGTTTGAAAAATGATTTAGGGTTCTAAAGCTTGACAATTTTAATTTATTGTTGTGACATGTGGAACATAAGCCCTCCAGAAAATGTCCTCAACACCTTTTGCACTGTTTGGAGCCCATCAGGATGCTGTTTCATGAGTTGAAAGGACCAAGCTTTGGATGCCCTAGTGCATTCCCCCAAACATGGAGCGGCTCTGCCAGGGCTGCATGGGTGGATGCACATCCTTGGAAGCACTGGTGGGTGCATGGAGTGCCAGGCACAAGATTGCTGTGTGGGTTCTTGCTCCACTGGTAGCAACTGTGACCAAACTCAGCGTGGTTTGAGGAGGTGTATAACTATTGTCAGGCAAACCCCATGGGGCTCTGTGAAGCAGCACTTGTGGAGATGTTGGAGTATCACTTCTGGTTCAGAGTGACAGAATTACCCAGGACTTTGAAAGCAGCAGCCTCTTTTCTGTGTGAGTCACCCCTTCCCTCCCAGCTGTTTTTCTTCCCCCAGAGCAGTGCTGCTAATGGGAGCTGATGCTGGAGGACTCTTTGTATTGGAATTGGTGTGCATGAAATGAGTGATGTTACAGAGCCTCTCTAAAGCTTTACATGCCCACAGGCTGCTAATGCAAATGTATCTCGTTCCAGGCTCTTCTGAAGTGTTTTTACCCCCTGACCCTATCTTTGGTTCAGCTATGGCTGAAAAGGAAAACGTTCTTTGTGCCCAGCTCCAGTATTTCCATTTTCCTACCCTCCGGCGCCACGGTTTACACAGCTGGTATGCTGAAAACTGCTATGAGAAATCTTCATTCCTCTGCAAAAGGAGTAAGTTGGGTTCAGTTCAGTGTTAACTGTGTTGTGTGTTTAAATATGCATATAATAAGTAGCTGGAAATTGTTTCATTACCCTTTCTAATTTTTTGCCCAGTGAATTAGGAAAAAAAAGGTGGAGTTATATTTCTGCTTCATTTTAATAAATAAGAGTGTCATAACATGTGGCTGTCACACAGTACAGAGTTTTACTAAAAGATCATTAGGCAACAGTATCAGCTCCAAAACAAACTTGGGCAAAAAACAGGGTTTTTTTTTCAATGCCTTAGTAGTAAACATTGCTCTTAAGTTATTAATTTCACATTAAAATGAGGAAATGCTTATTTTAGAGTATAGCAAATTCTACTAAATTCTTTCTAGCTAATTATTAGACCTAGAAGGGAAAGACAAGTGGAGCTCACTGACTTAAAAGTGGAAAAAAAGGCTTTTGTTCTGTATCTTGCAATGCTGTACTCCAAAAGCCTTGATACCAACAGAGGTATTTGCAGTATTATCAGGTAATCTTAAACATTACCTGATCTAGGTGGTGCTTCTTTGCAAGGAGAAAAGTTGTTTAACTTGAAGGTTATACAGGGTGCAACTGACTGCCAGGGAAGTTGTGCAGCCTCTGTCCTCAGAGGTTTTTATGACCAGATTAGATAAAACCCTGAGCAACCCATTTGGATGTCATGGCTGACCCTGCTTTGATCAGAGATTGAGCTGGAGACCTCCTCAGGTCTCTTCCAGTCTTATCTTCCCTGTGGACCCCAGCAGCTGACCTGTGCCTGGGGTGGAGGGGACAGGCCATCCTCCCTGATCAGACATTCCAGCTGCCAGCTCCCAGCACTGTTTTCTCTCTCTGGTTTTGGCACTTGCTTTTAGTCAGTGGGCAAAAGGCAGCTAAGCTTCCCCTGCTGGGCAGGGATCAGGATGCTGCTAGGACAGTGGAAGTACTATTGCCTGGCTCCCTTTTTAAGTCCTGGCCTGTTAAAAGACCTTCAAATTTGGTCTAGAAAAGATCCAGCTTTTCCTAATAACAGGAAAGAGGAAGGGAGCTGCAGCAGCTTTGGCAGTGAAGGTTAAGCTTCTCAGACCACTTGCTTTCCTCTGTCTTGGAGAGGATGCTTGAAGTGTGTCAGTTCCATTAAATACCTAAAACTCACCTTTTCAATGAGCTGAAAATCATCTCTGTGTCCCTGGAGACCATCCATTACCCATTGCACTCCCTGAAGATCCCTTTTCAAAGTTCTTTAATGTAAAGACCTGGATTTTGACTGGTGGTCTGCTTATGTTTACAAATCACTTAACACAACAAATGAAGCTGAATTCCATGGATATTGATGTGCCTTTCTGTTCTAGGCCAGACTTGTGTTGATATCAAAGACAACATTGTCGATGAAGGTTACTACTTCACTCCCAAAGGGAATGATCCCTGTTTGAGCTGCACGTGTCACAACGGTGAGCCTGAGATGTGTGTGGCTGCCCTGTGTGAGCGGCCCCAGGGGTGTCAGCAGTATCTCAAGGACCCCAAGGAGTGCTGCAAATTTACCTGCTTAGACCCAGGTAAGACTGTTGCTACAGTTTTGTCAGTACAAATTAGTTGAGTGCTCAACTTGGGTATCTTTGGGTATAGCTTTGTTTGAAACAACACATCCTTGTAGTGCCTCTACATTGCTGGGTACAACCACCCCGTGGGAAGGGTCTCAAATAGTGGGAAACACTTCAGGCTGTGGCTGGTAAAAATGAATCATCCATGATGCTACTTAGAAAGGAGAAGCAATAGTTTATTTCCAGTTTGGAGGGGGACAATACTGTGGGTTTTTAGTAGAGCATCTGGTACATTTCCTTTGTCATGTTTAGTTGTCATGAAAACAAAACACTTTTCTCTTGAGTACTAATTAAGCATCTTTTTCTGGTCATGAGCATATTTATGTGTGGAAGTTTTCATGCCGGGATCATGTGGGAAGCAGAGTTTTTAAATTTGATTGTTTCAATAGTAATCAGGACATACAGCCTTGGTTATTTGATTTGGCATATCAGTGCAGGTTTTTGTTTTGGATCGATGAAGTCAATGCAGTTGACTTTGAACTGTTTGTCAGTCACTGTTTTGGGGTGCAGATTTTGGGGAGGTTATTTTTCTGTGCAGGAAAGAAATGTAGCTTCCTTGGAATTCACTGTGAGAGAGGTCAGATACCGGAGCAGATTGTGGAAATGCCTTCTGTGCAGATATTCAGTGCCTGATTGGACTCTGTCCTGCATAGCCTGCTCTAGCTGATGCTGCTTGAACAGAGGTTGGACTAGGTGATCTCAGGATGTTCCCTTTAACCTCAGCCATTCTGTGATACTGGGTTTTTTGGTATTTTAAAATAACCCAATCTTATCTGAGTGCATTAAGAAACTATTTTACTGAACTCCTGTGGAAAACACAGAAGGTCAACTCTTCCATCAGAGGCTTCTATTTCAATCTGTTACAAATAAAGGGGTGCTTATTGGCTTCCAAATTTGCAGTCTTATTGGTCCTAACTAGGGAGATTAATCATTAAAAGCCACTGTCTCTCCTTGTGTCACATTTGTTCTGAGGGTTAAGCTTAACAAATGATTGCAGCTAGTGTGGCAGGTCTGCAGTGAAAGTAAGGAAAAAGCAGGAGTCTTCCTCCCACTCTTATCAGCTGAGTTAAGACTTAGGCTTCACTTTTTTTATCTGCAGGAACAGTGTCAGCAAAGCATCATCCAACAGACAGGATAAGATGACCTGGGATAACCTCATGTCGTGTTCTTTAATCCTTGCTTATTGCTGTGGGTCTTAACTATTTCATGAATACTGATTTGAAGAGTGTATTTTACCATCCTTTCTCATACTTAAACTTTTCTTCTGTATTGATGCTAAATGAGACTCTTTCATTATGCTCTTGCTTGAAGTGTTCTGGTGGATTTTTCAGTAACTTAGTTTTTTAGAAAGGAGTTATCAAGCAGTCATCCAACTTCTGTCATCATGAAGTTGCTTCAGCTAGTGATAAACACTCAAAATTTTAAATTAAACATTTCAGTTTTCCTTCTGGGTGGTTATAAATGACTATTCCAGATGACAAAAATTAATGAATTACTTTCTTTAATCAGCATGTATTTATCTTTGTCCAATTCTTTCATGTATCTTCCCTAAGCTGTGTTGCAAAGGAAAGAAAACAGTTTACTAATCAACAGTAAGTAAATTAATCACCCAAGGAGAAACCTGGGGGAAATAAATCCTGCTGTTGGGTTGGCAGGTAATCAGCTCTTGCAGCGTGAGTGGGTGAGCAATGATTACAAGTGGTAACAAATATTACTCAAGGACTTGTAGTAGGGGGATTTTTCAGTGGTAGGAGTAAGCTGAGCAATCACAGCTATACTCACTTAAAAGATGCTTCTCATTTAGCCAAAGATAAATAGCAAAGGAAGATTTTGAAACCAAGGTAGTCTGTTTATTGCTTCTCCATGTAGTGGTAGAAAATAATTTTTCTGTTGTGGCTCTTGTTTAGGCAGACCTGCAACTGTGAAAAGGTAGCAGAAGAAATAAAATACTTGGAAAGAACTGATGTGCTAAAGCTTTTCTAGTGACTGAACTGGTGCAGTTATAGGGCACTACTATACTGAGGGTAAAAACAAGTTTTCTGAAAGAATTCATTTTGTATTTATGTGGGCTTTAGGTGTCTTTGGTGGTCTCAGTCCCACCCTAGAG
Source organism: Taeniopygia guttata (assembly GCF_048771995.1). Lineage (NCBI taxonomy): Eukaryota > Metazoa > Chordata > Aves > Passeriformes > Estrildidae > Taeniopygia > Taeniopygia guttata. The sequence continues at coordinate 5,413,917 of NC_133040.1, read as the reverse complement.
TTCATGCCTACTTCCTGCCACACATTTTTGCACCTGCTCTGTACTGTGATGTGGTTCTTTCTCACCGAAAAATGCTGCCCTATCTCCACCTGGCTCCCCTTCTCCAGACAAATCTTGTTCTTTCTCATGGCATGTTGACATCAATAGTCCTTGATATCAATTGTTATTAACAACAATTCTCATCTGTTACTACTAACAGTCCTTGGCTAGCTACACAGCCACCTTATTGTTGGTGTTTGAGACATACACATGAGCCCCTTATCTGGGAATTGAGAGATCAAAAGGATCCCACTTTGGACTCCAGTTTCTAGGGTCACAAGAGAGTGGGCTCTAGTTTTAGTAATTTTCCATCCTGGCTACAGTTTGAGTCAGTAACTGTCTTTGAAGGTGCAATAACAAAAATATCACTCCAAGCAGGTTGTTATTCAGGCAAGAAAAATAAGTTTCCAAGGCTGTTCATTAAAAAGCAGATGTTCTTTAGACACCTGTTAGTTCCTGGGAACACTTGGTGTTTCTGATAAGCTCAAGAGGGCTTAGTCCAGGTGCAGCTCATCAGGCTGAGGTCTAATGAGCATTTCTCAGATCATAGTGCAGCCTGCAGAGGGGGGATGCACCACCAGTATTCATCCCATGACTAAAGTCAGCATCTCTGGGCCTCTGCACCTATGTGTATGTTTTACTAAAGGCACTTCAATGTTACTGAAGCCTTGAATATTGTGCAGTGATCATGGAGTTGGCCCTGCCGTAAGATGGAGGAGGAGCAGGGGCAGGTCTGTGGTGTTCAGGAGGCTGTGCTGGCTGGGAGGTGTGTGACTGCATCAGTTGAAGCCCTGTCAGTGGTACTTGCTAAAGGGTTTGACAGCACCCAGGCTTTTGTGCTGCACAGCCGGATCTGAGAGGGTGTAATGTTCAGCTTTATGCGTAGTGCACTATTAAATGAATTTCTTCTTGCCAAGAAGACTTTACATAATAAATGCCAGCCTGTTAGCCACGTACTGCAACGATACCAATGAGGTGGATTTTTCTGTTACTAGCATGTCTAGCAAACTAATACTTAAAATTTTTGTGAGGCTAAATGACTTCTTTTATGAGGAATCTTTTATAAAACTTCAGTTGCAGTTAGTGAAAGGCAAAGTATGGAGGGAGCTCTTGCAGCTCGAGTGGGTGTGGGAGAGGTGGCCAGGATCTGGCTGGCTCCTCTGAGAAGTGGTCCTGCAGTGACTGGGAAGGGAGCCATCCCTGCTAGTGTTTGTGTCCTGCAGCAGCAGGTGACCACGTTGTGAGACCACCTCATCTGTTTCTTACCCACCCCTAGCCTGCTTGTTTCTCATTCAGAAATCTTTAATGGGAAGTTAGTGCAAAGAACACAGTATATCAACTTTAGGTCATTTTAGTTTGTGTAGAGTAGCTGTGTATGTGTGTGCTGCTTAGGCATAACCAAGTGGGATTACTTGAATTGTGAAAAATTAATGCTTCTTCTGCCTGGTGCTGGGAGTACAGTGGTAATTTGTTCACAACAGCCTTCCCTGTGTGGGTCTGGCTAGCAGTGGGATAGAGCTCTCCAAGTTCTGAGCTCCTGGGTCTGTTTCTTGTTCTGCCACTTGCTTTTACTATGACTCTAGAAAAAGTTTTAATTCCCATTCACCTTAATCTCTTCAGTTCCTGAGTGATGATTACTGTGTTCTTATCACTTAGTGGTGCTAACCAGTGTACTGGTGATATGTAGAATTTAGGTAGCCACATCTGGGTGACAGTGACAATGTTCAGAGATTTTTTAATTGGAAATGGAAGGGTTAGGATGTTCAGAAATTATTTAGTGTTTAGATATGCCAGTTCTCAAGCCTTTGTATAATATGATCATCCATGTAAGGGAAACAAGTGGATGTGCAATATGCCACTAACCTTTCTTTCTTCCAATTTTCGGAGGCCTGAAGCCTTCAATGGTTTTCCCCTTTTCCCTGAGGAAGATATTCTTAGAAACTTTCAGATCTTCTTGCAGTAAAAAGATAAATCACCTGATGATTCATATTTTTCTTATATATTTGAAATATGGAGAAGTGTTAAACCAGGCTAATGAATCTCCACTCTACGTTTATGTCTCTCTTACTGACAGAAGAACATCAAGAAAAATGAATCTTGAACAAAAATAACAGGCTGTTTTTATGTTTTATGAACAGATGGCAACAGCCTGTTTGACTCAATGGCTGGTGGAATGCGCCTGATCGTGAGCTGCATCTCCTCCTTCCTCATCCTCTCTCTGCTGCTCTTCATGGTCCACCGGCTGCGCCAGCGGCGGAGAGAGCGCATAGAGTCTTTGATTGGAGCGAATTGTGAGTATCAGCCCTCTCCTTGGGCTGGATATTGGTGTATGTAAAGGGGAGAAAAGTCATCCTCTTGCTTGACTGTGCCTGTGGGCACAAGACCTGTGTCTTGGTGGGATCTTCAAATTTGAACTTCTATAGATAATGGAAGAATATTTTTGTTTCTATGTGCTCCAAATCTGAAATATCTTCTGTGTGAACAATAGTCGTAGTTTGAAGAGGTTAGAGTCAAATTTAGATGTGGTGCAGGACAAACAGACTGGGAGCAGGTGGGCCTGGGTATTGTGTAATTGCAGCAAGTTGACTTGGATGGGTTTTGTAGACTTTTCTAGGTCTCCAGGAGACCTGAGTTCCTGGGGTGTGAAAAGTGGAAAAAAGTGTTGAGATCTGACTTAAACTGAGGAAGACAGCACGAGATAAAGTCACTTACTCCTTTTTCTTCTCTTGAAATAGTGCACCATTTCAACTTGGGCCGCAGGATGCCTGGTTTTGATTACGGTCCCGATGGTTTTGGAACTGGCCTTACTCCACTGCATCTTTCAGACGATGGGGAAGGTGGAGCATTTCATTTTCACGATCCCCCTCCACCCTATACAGCTTACAAGTACCCAGATATTCAACATCCTGATGACCCACCTCCTCCTTACGAGGCTTCTGTCAATCCAGACAGCATCCTATGTTCTACTCCAGGTACGCAGGCAATAATTTCTTTTTTCTCCCACTTTTTCATTTTGGCTAGAGGATGGATTTTTTTTTTTTTTAAAGCTATAATCATGTGTTTTAGCAATTGTGACAGAAAAGACATTTTACCAAAAAATATGCAATTTCTGTGATGGAAAAGTCTTTTGTTAAAATGTATCATTAAGTTTGGTTTTTCTCAAAGGTTTTTTTAATCACCTAAATTAGCAGTGGGATCCAATCTGTAAGCAGTTTTGCCTCTTAAACCTATTTTTTAGTCTAATCTTGGATGGATTAGCTGGTTACCTTTTTTCTCCCATGCTGCTACCATTCTTGGCCTTTTGAAGATAGGTCGATAGAGTTTGGTGTTAAGTAGAACAAATGTCAACTACAAGGGATTCTGGATAAACTGTATCCAGCCTCTTCTCTCCTCCCTGCTTCTCCCACCCACACCCCCAAAAAATTGACCAAAAATACCACTGTCTAATGATTCACCCAGTGCTCTTTAGTTTTGCAGCTGTGATATTCACATACTGTAGAAATCATTCCAATTTGGGATTTTATAGCAGCGTATTTCACAAGATAAGCGAGCCTGATTAGTGCAAGCATCTTATTTATATGTCAAAGTTTTATTTTTGTTACACAATTTTTCTCTTTTGCAGTCTCATCTTGTTGTGCATTAGCTCAAAACCAGGAAAAACTCAGAGCTTCCAGAAATACAGATCATAAATCTGTTTTGGAACGTGAAATGGTAAACTTCACGTTCTGATTCTGCTTGGTTTTTTGTCCTTTGCAGATGGAGTTCTTTCTCAGGCTGTGCAAAGCAGTCCTCCATCACTAGGAAACTGTGATGTATCCGCACAGCTGACAGAGGGGTCGCTTCCTCCCTCAGTTGGTCCTTCTCCAGTGGAGCTGGAAGACTCTGCTGACAGCAGCACCTTTCTTGTCCCTCCTGACACACCCATAAATGAAAACACCCCAGCAGAAACTTTGACAGGCAGCCGCCACAGCCACTGTTCCCTCAACACCATTGTATAAAGGAGTAAAACGCCCAGCACCGCTCAGAGTTTTAGCAACTGTTTGCACAGACAAACACTAATCCGTGGCTTGAACTTCAGAAAGAATCTCCAGTTTGTTTTTCAAACACTGCTTTTATGTTCTAGATTAGGATCGTGCCTCTCGTCTTTTGGCTATTGTTATTCATTCACTAATCAATTTGTCCTGTAAATATGGATTGTACAACTGCTCTTTTTTTCCATTGGCTATGGAAAGGAGAGCAGAGAATTCCTTTGACTTCTGAGGAGGTGAGAAGTATGGGTGGTTTGGGGTTTTTTTTCTTAACCTGAGAGGAATCAAAATCTACATCAGAGGAGAGCTGCTTGGATTTGGCTGGATACCACTGAACCCAGGAAAAAGACAATGGAAAAGAAGGGTGGGGGCAATCACTGTTCAAGCAGAGAAGATGGAGTTGCAGGGAAGGGGGCTGGGGACCTGTTTTATGGAGTGGGACACACGCCATCAAGAGTTACACTGTGTAAAACACTTGGGGTTTTGGTCTGCCTTGATCAGACCAGAGGAGCTGGAGCAGGAATGGTCTACGCAATATGTGACAAATGGGTATTGAGAAAACTGGGATTTGCAATTACAATTGTTTGTTGTAGGTAGTTGCAAAACTTCATATTGTTGGATAAACTTCTGGCCCATGAACTGTATGATGTCCCTTTGGTAGAACCCTCATGTGTGTTAGGAAGTACTTTAGGGCAGAGATGGAGAGCAATTAACTTTGATGCAGCCTGAGTTCACTGTATGACACCCCTGTTCTGATCCCATAAGTAAGATTGAGGTATTTTCTTTCTGGTTTAACTTCTTTGCAGTGAACGGTTGCACAAAATTGGCCTGGATACAAGAGCACTGTTCTGCTTTTATTGTTGCATGCTATATTTAGCATGTGTGTTCCCTCCCCTTCATTTCATTTCTTTACAGTTCTACAAACACCACTTAAAAATGGTGATCAACATGTACTATAGGTGATGTTTAGTTCTAATTGGACACCTGTTCCTTATCTCAGTCCCATAAATAGCCAACCATGTTCTAGAGATTTCCCCTGTGTCCCCCAAGCCATTTATCCAGGTCCCATGAGGGGTTATAATGAGGTTAGTGTACTTAAATCAATAAAGCAGTTTGCTTCAGTCTGATATGTCAACTTAAATTTCCCCCTTGTATTGAACTCTTTAAGCTAAGTTAATTTACAGATGGCAAAGATTCATTCAATCCCTTACAATACCCAAAGTCAAGCACTGTTGGTTTTGATAATGAGTATAAAATAACCTTCACAGGCAATTTTAAATTTTAGATTTCAGTGTGCAAATAGTTTACCTTTTTGTCCCATACTCCCCTTGCCTCTACTTCTCCTTGACTTACTGTAACAGTCAGCAGATGAGATGAATTTTAAGGAATTTGTAAAGAATGCCTCTTGTGAGTGGTCTCCTGTTACCTTATGAAGGGTACAAGCCTAGAGGGACAGGAAGAAAGCACTGCATGGGGGTGTGTATGTGATCTATTTTTCTAGTAATGATGAGAAATCATACTTGTATGACAAATCCTAACCCACTGTTGTGGTTTCCCAGTGCAGCTGACTCTTTCCCCGTGGAATATGCTGCTACTTTCTATTCCCTGTCTTGCCTATAGGCTTATACTGTACTTGGGGATTGGTCTTGACAGTTCAACTCGTTTTGCACAGAAAACTGTGAGTTTGGTTATCGAGGTCGTATCTGGTGTCTCGGCACCAGACACTGGCAAACAGCCCTGACTGCAGCGGAGAGCGTGAATCACAGTTCTGGGGAGCGCTGCTGGCACACGAGTGGGAGGAAGCGCTGGGAGGAAGCGTCTCTGCCTGGAGCTGTTCCACCACCCCTTCCTGCTCTCTGCTGTGCCTGGCTCCAGCAGCAGTGCTGCGAAACGAGAGGAGCAGTTCTCCACCCTGTGGGATCTCTGACCGAGACCTCCTCCGAGTTCCAAGTCCTGGTCTAATGAAGTGGATGGATAGCAGTAGTCAGAACCATGCATACAAATTATTGAGCATTTCTGAAGTATGAAAATAAAGCGGGTTTTGTGCATTTTTGAGCACACTCATACGTTTTATACATTGTATGTACTGATTTTTCTTTAGTTTTATAGGTACGAATGCGTGTGTGCGTGCGTGTGTATCTGGGTGGTGATATATATATATATACACACATATATATATATCTATACATACTGTAGACTGTAACCTTTGTGCTGTGTCCAGCTAGGTGAAGCTAAGCACTGAGATAGAAATTAGGCTCTAGAGTTAATACTTCTCTCAAGCTGGCTACACTCTCTTGTAGGACAGGCTGTGATAGTGTACACTTAAATATCTATGCTACTACAATCTGTTCCTGAAAAATACTTTGTTAGCAGTGCAAAGTAGAAAATTTCCTATTTCTTTTGAAGCCAGATTTGTTCTTTGTAGTATCCTAGCGCAATAACAAAAGGCCTTTTGGCTTGGTTCAGTCTCTGAAGCTGCATTTTGTGGCTGAGGTGAACAGATACCTTACCTCACACTTCTCCTAACACTGCGGGAATCTGTTCAATAGTTTTGTATTTTACTTTTGGTTCTGTGGTGAATTTTATTTGCAAATAAGCTCTGTTACAACTGGCAACTTCATTGTGGCTCCTGGTTGTAGCTATTCCAAATGGAGGCTTCTTTGTAGAAGCCTCAGTGTGATATTTTCCGCGTTGCTTCTGAGCCTTTCCCACTTGTATATTGGCAGAGGCTGCTATTTTCTCTGTTTTCCCCTATCCTTCTTCATCTTAAATGTAAACAAGGGAAATTCTGCCTTGAATGGAGCAGCTCACTAAGTACAGATCATTTACCTCTCAGTGAGCTGCTAATTTGGCAATAAAATTGTCATTTCCCCCTCTCTTTTAATGTAGCTTTTTCACATTGAGTACTTTCTCTTGGAGTAAGAGCCTTTGTAGCAGAAAATGTCCCAACTACTCAGACTGCTGGACCAACGGGGGAAGAGTTAAGTTTTCTTGACAGCAGTGGACTCCTCAGGAAACCTTTCTTGCCCTTGGCAAGGTGACTGGACAGTTTGTCCTGAGGGCTGATGACAGGGAGTTGATGCTTGCCCAAGGAAAACCTCTCTGGTTTGATTGCCACTCAGTTAATGAGATCTTTGGAGTTGCTTTCTGCATTGATTTTTCCCCACTGCCATTCACATCTCTGGATGTTCTTCTTAACATCTGGTGCACCCTGAATGTCCCTGCAGCCCCAGCAGGGAGATGACATTGCCACATGGTTTCCAGCAGCCTGTGTGAGCCCAGGGTGTGTTTTTCTCGGGATGCCCTTGACCGCAGTTGTTGTCAAGTCCCCGTGCTTGGTTCTGTGCTGGGCTGGTCTTGTCCCACTGTGGCCTCAGACAAAGCTGCTCCTCAGTACGGTGGGGCCATTTTGAGGCCTCTGCTGTTCCCTAAGAGCAGCTCCAGACACTCTGGTTTGTCAGTGATGCCCTTCCACAGTCCCACAGCAGCCTCTGGCTCTATACTGGGAGAGTTCAGAGTTAAATGTTACAGGGGCAGTGGGTTCTGTCGTGCAGGATCAGCACCATCATTCAGGTGTGTGAGGAGCTTGTCTGTGTAGTGTTCAGTCCTGTTTAGTTTGAGCTTCAGACTGTTCCTTTAGCCATGCCCAGCAGGACACTGATCTAGATGTAAAATGAAGTAGGTGGACATTTTTTTCTGAAGGCTGAATCTTAGTCTCCATGGGTGCCATGGGGTGATGGCCTGTTGCAGTACTTGCGAAGAAAATGGTTTTTTGTGACCAGTAATTATTACCATTCTTTTCCCATCTCATGTTAAATTAATTTGAACCTGGTACTTAAAGATGTTTTTATCTTTCAGATGTGACTTCTCAGTGGTAAAACACTGATGTTTTAATGTTGCCTCGTACAATCCATAATGTACATCTCCTTTTTTCAGTTGCTGAAACGTCTTTTTTCTCTTTTAAGTTTCCCTTGCAAGTTGGGAGCTGGACTGTAAAATTAGAGCAGTTGAGTGTAGAGGAGGTGAATCAAAGTTCATGTTTGCTTCTCATGTTCTCCAGTCCCAAGTGAAGTAGGTGTTTCCTTGGAATAGATGCTTTCAGTGATGAAGATGCGCTTCCCCCTAATAACAGTCAGCATTGCCTGCCTGCTACAGTACCACATAGCTTTAATTTTCTAGTATGTGCCCCTCGAGTGTTGAGTGGGTCAGGGCTGCTGCCAGCAGAGGTGGCTGTGCTGCACCATCCCTGTGTGTTGGGCTGAGGATGCCTGGGAGGCTGTGAGAGAATGAGACACTGCTTTGTACCTTCCTCTGGAAAATCATTTTAGCCAGTGCTGCACTTGCAGGCTTCTCCTGTGTAGTTGGTTTGTGACTGGACTTAACTGTGGCAGTGTATAAAAGATTTTGATATTGTGTGAAATACCATGTAGAATTAAAATTTGATACTATAATAATTGAGTCCCTGTGACACTGGTTTTCATTTTAACTTCTTTGGGGTTGGCACTAATCTCCTTTTTTTTTTTTCAAGATGCTGTGAGAAACATTTCATCCAAATGCCAAATAAATTGTGTTCTGTAAGAGAAATGTTGTGTTCCAATGTCTCCTGATTTCTGCGTCGATGTGGTTGCCCAGCGTTGTGAAGGAGGGTTTTGTTAAATCACTTGTCTGAGCTGTGATCTTGCAAAAAGATCAATAAATGCATTTAACTTTGAGCAGGTAGTCTGCCAGAGTTCTTATGTGTACAGATTCCAGTGGGATTCACCTGTATTAGTGTGATTTAGGAAAGTCTTGAGTTTATACCCGAGAAAATGAAGAGCAGTATATTCCTGCTGCCCTCCCCAAGCCCATGGGAAGCTGCTGAGTCCAGGGCAGGGGGTTCTGCAGATGGAGAGGCTGGTCTGGACTCCAGCTCCCTCTTTACCCACGAGCCGCCGGCTGGCAGTGTTGGCAGTGGGGCCAGGGGAGCTCCGCTGGCTGTCCCTGTGCGCTGTCCCTGTGCCCGCAGAGGGCCGCTGAGCGCGGAGCTGAGCAGCGCCGCTCCAGGGAACTCTGGCTCGGTGGGGCCCTTCCCCCGCTGCTGCCCTTGTGGGCACACAGAATCTGTCCCAGCTCTTGGAGGGGCCCAGTCTGGCCCGGAACCTCGTGCGGTTCTGCTGGTGCTGGGACATCCCGTGCAGACACAGCTTGCCCTCACCTCCTGCCCCTTGCCTGGGGCCAGGACAGCTCCTGTAGGGCCCGGGGACACGCGTGTCCGGAGCAGCTGTCTGTGCTGACCCTCGGGTGCTGTGGCAGGGCATTGCTGGGCAGTCTCCTGCTGGAAGCTCTTAGCAGCTTAAAACGCGTTTTTCTGAGCGAGTGCCGAGCAGCTGCGCTCAGCACGGCGTGTCCGGGGCGCTCAGCCCCTGGGAGAGCGCCAGGGCGGGGAGTGTCAGGGCGGCAGGGACCCGGGGTGCCAGGCCGTGGGGCGGGAGATGTCGCTGACCCCGTGGCATGAATGCAGGGGCTGTGCAGCGGCGTGTGGCCGGAGCGCATCTGCCGGCCACAGTGCCTCCTTTGTGCCGCGCTCCCTGCCCCGCTCCCGGCTTTCTTCTGGGCTAGCAACAGCTTATCGTGGGGATCAAAGATCGGAGCATTTACTGCCTGTGAACTTTGCCTCTCTGGATGCCCGCCTCTCTTCGTGCACCCATCCCTGTGTGATGTGAACCACATCTGGAGGCTCAAGTCTTGATCTTGTCACTATCACTGTCCTTATCTGCCCGGGTCCCAGGCCAGGCTCCTGGGTGGCAGTGAAGGATTTACCTCCAGGAGCTGCTGGCACCTCTGCTGTGTGGCACAGGGCTTGCTGATGGTGCACGTGGTGGGGGCTCCCATCAGGGTGGCACTGTGCCCACGACCAATCAATGTTGCAGCTTAAGTAACTATTTTTATCTTTCAGTGGTATTTTTCCCCTTATTGTGGCTCTTGCCCTTGGTGCTTGACTACACGTGTCTGCAGGGACCTTTCCACCTCCTGGCTCGATGGCATCAGGCTGATGGACGTGGTGTTGCCCTGTGAGGAGGACACAAAACTGCAGGATCAGCTGTGAGCTCATCACCACCACCACGTCAGCAAGGCCTTCAGTTTCAAGGCTTGATCTGGTTCCTGTAGAAACTGGAGGTTGCTCCTGCCTGCCATGAGTGCAGCCAGCCATGCACCCTAGGCAGCAATGCAGTGGGGATGGGTGGGAGCAGGTATGGCACAGTGCTGCAGTGCCACCACTGCCTTTCCACATGCCTTGTAGATCCCACTTCTTCCTCACTCTGTTCTCGCTTCTTGTGGGGGCTGTGCTGAGCCCCACACCCTGCTCTTGCCCCTCTTGCTAAAAATCACCACTAGAGAAGCCTGAAAACCTAAAAAAGCATCCATGGGGCAATGAGTCTCATCTTCTGACCCCGAGAGTCTTGGGCTTCTCCCCCACTCCTGGCAATATGGGCTGTCCTGCTGTGGGCGTGTAGGAAGAGGGATCACTTGGTGGGCTCATGTTTCGAAGGGAGGTCTTGGTCCCATGAGTGCCGGAGCAGCTCCTCTCCTTCCCGGCAGCAATCGGCAGCAGGCTGCAGAGCTGGTGCGACCCTCTGCCGCACCTGCCCGCCCCTTGCGGCTCTCCGGAAGGATGACCGCAGCCCTCTGCAGACTACCTCATCCCTGGAGCAGGGGCCAAGTGTCAGCCACGGCACAGATCCAGCCCAGCCCAGAGGACACCTGTGCTGCCGCCCTCCTCTGCACCCTGCGCCGGAGCCCAAACGTGGCTCAGGGCTGGCGCTGCCCGGGTGGGAAGAAGGTGCCCCCAAGAATCCCTGCTGAGGCTGAGCCCGTTGTGGCACTGGCAGCCAAGCAGCTCTGCTGATCCAGAGCCCATCCCTGGCCAAGCCGGCAGCAGGGGCTGCTTCCCGCTGGCCGGGCGCTGCTGCCGGGTTCGTTCATCCTGGCACTGACTCGCCAGTGCTCCCGGCCAGGGCGAGGGGAGCTGCGGGCTGGGCCCCTTGGCCTCCTTTCCTCTGCTGTGTGAGGATGGCAAGGATATTTAAGGAGAATGTGATAACACCATGCTCCTGTGTTCTCACCCCCTTCCTACCTACCTACCTACCTACCTGCTGAGATCCTGGCTCCTGTGGGACCTGCCTGGACAGGTGCAATGGGATGGCATATGCTCCCTCTGTGCTGAGGAGCTGAACAGTTGCCTCCACCAGCACGGGATGGCTGCACTGTGATTCAGTGCAGCTCAGATGGGTGCACAAGGCTTGTGCCCCAGCACTGCCCCCTGCACTGGCCAGCCAATGCCCCATGGCTGTGAGAGCGTGAGCTACTGCAGCCTTGTGCCCTCTGGAGAGGCAAGGGCTGGACTGTGCCCCAGCACTGTGGAACTGCTTGGTGACTGCAGGGACTTAGGGTCACCTATAGCGTGGCTGCCAAGGCTGCCTGGGCCCCGAGGATGGGGCTTCCAGGAGGTGCTCACTGGGCTTTGCCCAGAGAGGGGCCTGTGCTTGCAGGCATGAATTGGGTTTGGTCTGTGGGTCCCCATGGCACCACCTGCCCCTCATCAGGTGGGAGCCACCACTCTCGGACATGGGAGATGCAGGAGCCACTGCTGGCTGGGGAGTTCCCAAAGCTGGGGGGAAGCTACATCCCACAGCCTGTGTCTGCAAGGAATGGGGAGGGGATGGGCCAAAGCTGCTGCCCCCAGCCCGTTCTGCCTCCTGGCAGGCCCCTGAAGCCCATCTGTAGTCCCACACACTGTGCGGGGGCGGGCTGGGCACAGCGGGGATGCTGCCGATGCTGCCCCAGCTTGGGGATGGAGAGCGGGACGGTGCCGGGCGGGGAGCGGGGCGGGAGCGCAGCGGCCGTGGGCTCCGCCAGCCCCCGCTCCCCGCCTGTCCCTGTCACCGCGGGCAGGGACCCGCCGGCCGCCAGGGGCTGGCCGGGGGCCGGGCTCTCCCCGCTCCCTCCTAGCAGCCGAGGAGTTAAAAACTCAGCCCGGGTGATGAATATGTAAGAGCAGAGCCCAGGCTGGAGCTGAGCATCTCCCGGGCTGCGGGCGCTGCCAGCGCTGCCGCCCGCCCCAGCCCAGCACCGGGCGCACTGCGGAGGGACGGGACGGGACGGGGAGGTGCGGGGGTCCCCCCGCTGCCCCGCGCCGCCATGGGCCCCACCGAGCTCGGCATAACTTTCCTGACACTGCCCCTCGTCGTGCGAGCGGCCGCGGGAGGTGAGCTGTGCCCGGGCCGGGTCCCGCGGGTGGAGAGGACGGGGGCGCGGGGTTGGGGGGCTTGGGGGGTGTTGCTTTTTTCATTCCCTTCCCACGTGTCGAGGAGTGATGCGGGCTGAGGGGTTGGCAACAGGGACTGGGCACCTGCTCTGTCCAGGAGCCCTCTCCTGCCCTCCCACCACCCCCTCCCCGCTGCTGGATGGCGCTGAGTGCTGCCGGGCACGGGGGTCTCGAGGTGGTGGGGCCAGGGCCCCCTTGGGACAATGGGGTCTTGGGCTTCAGCCCAGACACCCCACAGACCTGCACCACCGGGAAACACCAGTGAGGACGAAATCTCTGAGGGAACGGGCGCTGCCGTCCCGGGCCGGGGCGCTGGGTGCTCACCTGCACCGGGCCAGGCTGGGGGCGCCCAGCGGTACCTTGGCTCCTGCCGGAGGATGCTCGAGGGCTGGTGCGTGCAGGTCGGAGGATTTCCCAGGAGTTCTGCCTGCCCCAGAGCAGGGATCCTGGGACTGTCGGAGTCCTGCCTGCTCTGTCCCACTCCCAGTTTTCCTTTGGGGCTGGTGTCTCCTGTACCACTGTGGTGAGACTGAGGATGCAGTGCCGCAGGCTGGGGCCTTGAGCAGCACAGGTGGAGGCTGGCAGGGCTGCCTTTGTCCTGCTGCTCCGAGTGGCTGTGGCTGGCACAGAGCGTGGCTCGGCTCGCCTGCAGCCGGCCCGCTGGCATGGCCCCTCGGCCCTCAGCGGGGACCCTTCACGTGGGCTGGGCCCGGGCAGCACCGGCTTGTTCTGTGCCTCCTGCCAGGAGCAGAACGGGGAGCTGAGGAGGGACGGGGTGCAATGCCCAGCTCCCTCTGCAGAGCTGATGGCCCTGAGTGGATGTGCGGCCAGCGGGAGCAGGGTGCCAGCTTTGTTGGCATTCCCTTGGTGTCCCTGCACCTGCTGTGCCAGCCCTTGTCATCGAGCCCGTGGTACCCAGAGCCACCCGAGCGCTGCTGGGAGCTCAGCAGCTCTGACTGAGGTGGCCCTGAGTGACGGGACCGGCCACCATCCCCACAGCGTGGGCCTGGGCCTGCCCACCGCCGCTGCTGCAGCCGCTGCCAGCCCACCCGTGGGCACACCGGGCACGGCTGCGGCTGCCCCACGCGGCTCCTGCTCGCCCGTGGCTGCCGGGGGCCGCTGCTGTGGGGCCAGGGGCTGCCTTGGCTCCCCAGGAAAAGGGGGATGGCCCCATGAGAGTTGGGGAAGGAGCACAGTGAGCAGGGAGGTTTGGCTGCCTTGGAGCAGCCATACTGAGGGAGGTTTCCCTGTGAAGCGTGTGGGGGAGGCAGGGAAGGTGTGAAAACACTACCGCCAAAAATAACCATGATGAACACAAGTGTTGGCGGGACCCCGGGCTGCACTGGGGGGTGTCCTCATTGTCAGGGGGCTGGGCACGGCTGTAGGTGGGTCTGGGAAAGGGTGCCTGCCTCCATCACCTGCCCTGAGCTCTCCTTTATCCCGCAGGGCAGTGGTGTTACGACTCACAGGACCCCGGATGCGGTGAGTGGTGCCAAGTGTGGGTGTGCTGGGCTGTGCAGGGCTCAGAGCCTCGTGTCTCCCCGCAGTGCCCACCTGAGAGCACCCTGGGCAGCATCAGCAAGGTCCAGTGGAGAGTGTGGCATGGAAAAGGGTAAATCTCATGGGAATGGTTAGAGGAGCTTCACTTTCGGGGGTGTTGCTGAGACTTGACAAACACCTGAGCCCCTTGGAGTAACTCATCCCCACCCCTCACCTCAGCCAGGTCTGGGTGCTCCTGGGGCAGCACCAGCTTTCCCTCTTCCACCTGAAACAAATTAAGTCCAGGTTTTAAAATACTCTATTAGAAAACCCTGTGCAGTGTAGGCAGCAAGGGGGCCTGGGGATCCAGGGGCCCGACTGAGAAGGGACAGATCCCTTTGAGCAGGCAGCAGCCCTGCCTGGATGGGGAGGGAAGCATGGCAGGGGGCACTTTGTCTCAAAACACACAAATACAAATTACAAATAGCTTGTAAAAGGTTAATTAAAGATCATCAAGCATTTAATCAGCTGTTACAGCCCAACTGTTTTATAGCTGTTGGGTTTGCATGCCCTGTGGCTTGTGAGCGTGGATTGCTGGGCTCCGCTCATCCCTGTCGGAGCGAGGCTCGGTCTCACCCGGTTTAACGTAGCTGGGCTGGCAGTGAGGGCAGGTTTTGGCAGGGCAGGGACCGGTGGGAAGCGGCTGGAGCAGCGTGGGGCCGGCTGTGTGCCCGCAGCAGAGCCATGTGGAATGCCCCTGCCCTTACTGAAGGCACCTGGTAATCTGTGGGTCCACCCAGTTACACCGTGCCAGGAGCCTGGTGGGATGGTGGCATGGCCAAACTGCAGCTCCCAGGGCTCCCAGGCAAAAAGTTGCCAGAAGTAATGAGAGGAGAACATAAAGGGTAAGGGCTGAGCCCAGGGGGCAGGAGGTGGGATACAGCCCACAAGGGTCTGTGGTTTTGTCTGCCCAAGAGGAAGGTAAACGTCAGAGCTGAACATGGGGCACTGCTGGGGGAACAGTTCCCCAAACCCTGGCTGTAGGCAAAGGTGGCCCAGCCATGATGTGTGTGAGAAGAGCCAACAGTTCCTGCTGGGATGTGCTGAGCTCCCCTGGGAATGGAGATGCCCTGGGAGGACAGGGCTGGAAACACTGAGGGAGCTCCTGTTCCCCAGCTGGGACTGAGACCAGATACTGGTGTGCCCAGTGCTGATACCTCTATCCTGGGCTGCACCAAGAGGAGGGATGGGGTACCGTGGCAGCCACACTGGAGCACTGAACAGCAGGGTGGCTGGCTGGCTACATCCTACAGCTGTGGGCTGCCACAAGGTTTGCAAGAAGAGATGATGCTGGGGCAATGGGGACAAGCCACATATATGGGTTGGTTGTGTGTTCTGGCCATGGTGGCAGCCATGGGGACCCTGCTCACACCCCCAGCACTGTGGGTTTGCAGTGGGTGCAGTTGGCTGCCAGCACTGCTGTGTCCTCACCCAGCTCCTGCCATGGTGACCTCCCCACCCCAGCAGCTGCTGATGGGCACTGTGTGGTCACCCTGGAACCTGTGTAGGATTTGTCCCAGGATGAGTTGCGTGGCCAGGTTGCACTGTCTCCTGTCACTGCTGGACAGAACCAGAATGAGTAGGTTGAACATGCTAAAACCTGCAACGGGCAGAAGGGCCAGGGAGAAAAGCCTGCCCTTCACCAGCCAATGTGGACGCTGCTGCCAGGCTAAATATAGCCCCTGGCCCCTCGAGGAAATCCTGCTGAATTATGGATGAGGCTGCAATAAACCCCTGATCATCAATAGGGAGGAAACTTAGCCAGGCAGGAGAGCAGTTCCCATGGGATGCGAGAGAGCAGGGCCAGGCTGGCAGGGACAGCAGGGCTGGTTGGGGACACAGCCACCTGTGGCCTTGTGTGCCTCTTTGGGTGGTTTGGTGGCTGCCCGTGGTGCCCCTGCTCCTCCTCTGCAGGGCCCAGCCACTGGAAGGAGCTGAAAGCCACATGTGGTGGTGACAAGCAGTCCCCTGTGAACATCGACAGGCGCCGGCTGCAGCGGGATGGTGGCCTCGGGGACATCCTCTTCGAGGGTTACGACCAGGCTCCCCCTGGCAAGTGGAGGCTGACAAACAACGGGCACACAGGTGCGTGCTGGGCACCTTCTGCTCCAGTTCCCCAGTCACCATCCTGAGTGGGGCTTGGCTCTGGTGTCACTCCTGGCTGCTGCGGGATCCCGTGCAGATGAACGTTGGTGCTGGGATGAAGCTGGGCGAGAAGGAGCTGTGCCAGGGCTGTTCCCCACGCTAAGGCTCCCCTCACCCTGTCCTGCTGCCCTTGCAGTGATGCTGAGCCTGGCGAGTGAGTCGGCCTCTGAGCACATCACCATCAGCGGCGGGGGCCTCCCCGGCCGGTTCCGCGCGCTCCAGCTGCACTTCCACTGGGGCAGCCCGGCTGGGAATGGCTCCGAGCACACCCTCGATGGGCGCCAGCTCCCCATGGAGGTACGTGAGAAAAGGTCCCCATCACGTTCTGGGCTGCCCAAGCCCTTGGTGTGGTGGGAAGAGGTGATGCTGGGGCACCCCAAGGCTGTCATGCAGCTGGTGACTGGGCTCTGCAACTCTGCACTGGTGGCTTCAACTGTGCTCCTGCACAGGCACCTGGCTGGTGAAAAAGCAGCTGATGTGAGACTTGAGGTGTTTCTTTATCATGCGTGGGCCAGGCTGCTTTGTCCAAGGCACTAAGTGGGGTTTGGGGGGCTTGTGCCCTGCTTGGACCACACACTGAGCTAGTGAATGCAAGTGAGAGCAAGCAGGAGCGTGCTGTACCAAGCACATCGGGATCCTTCTGGATGAAAGAGACTCTCTGCCTCTAAAATATTCATTATCTGCCAGCGGAAAGCAGAATTTATGTTCTGTGTCTGGAGAGCACGCTGGCACTGCTGGTCCTCTTTTGCACACCCTTCAAAGGATGCTTGCTTCACTGGGGTGCTTTGATCCTCCAAGAACCCACCCCACAGAAGTGCCAATAGGACTAGAAGGGCTTTACTGGGAGAGGTTGACTCAGTCTGGCCATCCCAAGCTGGCTGGAAGGATCCATAGCAGAATGCCCTGCTGCCAGGGTGTTGGCTGGGGGCAGCTGTGCATGCCTGACTCCTCTGTGCTTTCCTCAGATGCACATTGTCCACATGAATGCCAAGTACCAGACACTGGCAGAGGCCAAGGGGCATCCCAATGGGCTGGCTGTCCTCGGCTTCTTCTTCCAGGTGGGTCTGCAGGGGCCCCCTGGAAACTGGGTGCTGGTGGTGCAGCCAGGCGAGCATTGCACAAGTGTCCTGGAGGAGTGGGAAGGGGCAGGAAGGCTGGGTCAAGGCCAGGAGAGGCTGGGGAACCCAATGACTACAAGAGAGGGCTGGCTGGGAACCTTCCCCACTGCTCTGCAACAGGGGAGGCTGGTTCTGCCTGTGGCTGCTTGGCAGGACAGGATGACCCAGCTCTGTCCTGCTCAGGCTTTGCCTGACTTCAACCCCTTATTCTCCCCGTACACAGGTCTCTGAAACCAGTAACACCAACTACAACACCATCGTGGCAGGGCTGAGGAATGTCTCCCATGCTGGTGAGTCACCTCCTCGTCAGGGCAGGGTAGGAAATTGAGGATTCTGCTATAGGAAGGCAGGGATGCACCCCGGTGGGTTGGATGGGGGATTTGCCAGTCTCTGGCTCCATCTGGGTTCATCTGCTGAGGGGAAATTGATGGGGGTGGCCCTGCTGTCCCCACCACATCCCCGGCAGGGGACAGGCTGAGTGCCCCTGTCTTGCCCCACAGGGGACTCTGTGGATTTGGCCTCCACGTTCCGCCTGAGCACGCTGCTGCCGCGTGCCGCCCGTCTCTCCGGCTACTTCCGCTACCAGGGCTCCCTGACCACCCCCGACTGCAGCGAGGCCGTCGTCTGGACTGTTTTTGAGGAGCCAGTGGAGATTGGCCGGGAGCAGGTACTGGCATGTACAGCCCCACATGCCAGCGCCCGAAAGGCTGGATCCCCAGGGTGACCTCTCTCCTTGTCCTTCCCGACCCTTGAGCAAGAGCACAGGGAAAGTCATCTCTATAATAATGCTCCTGGCAACTTGGCAATTAATTAATTTTATGAAGGTTAAGTAATGGAGATGTGGCCACCTGCCAGTGGATCCATACTGCATTCCTGCCCAGCCTTAGCATTCAGAAAGAGAAATGGGAATGAATCCATTGAAGCTCAGTAGAGGCTCCAAGGAGATGGATGGATGCGTGGATGCATGGAAGGAAGGAAGGGGCTGTCCTCTGCTGCTCAAGCATCTTAGTAGATCTATTTTCTTGAGGGAGTCATGGGCCAGCCACTCTCTAAGTGCTCACTGTTGGCACCAAAACACAATTAGCTCCTTTAAAACTCAAGACCTGATCCTTGTAAGGGCCTGTCTCTGTGCTTACCTATGGGTCTGGCTTCAGCAGAGCAGTGAGGGGTGGTGGGAGGACACCCACTGCTGTGGGGCCATGCCATGGGTCCTGTGCCATCAGCAGTGGGGCAGTATGAGGTGGGCTGGCGGTGGGCAGGGGCCTGGGGTGCCTGGCAATGCAGCTGCCCACCCTCCCTCTCTCCCTGCACAGCTGAAGGCATTTGTCAGCACCCTCCACTTCCCACTCGAGGGATCCATGCTCCTAAAAATGATCAACAACTTCCGCCCGCCGCAGCCCCTCCGCAGCCGCAAGATCTTTGCCTCCCGCGGGGCCACAGCCAGCGGCGGGTCCCTGCACGGGGGCCACCACCAGCTCCTCTCAGCCCTGCTCCTCCTGGCCCTGCACGGGGGCCACCACCAGCTCCTCTCAGCCCTGCTCCTCCTGGCCCTGCTCAGCCTCTTCTCGCCAGCCCTGTAGGGCCTGGCCCTGCTGCAGTGGAGATGGAGGTGATGCATCTTGTTAATGGGCAATGGGAAACAAGGGAAAAAAAGCACGTTGAAACCTTGGCTGGGTGAAGATTTTGTGAACCTGCATCTCTGCAGAGGTGAATCTCTGCAAGCGGGGAGCTGCCCTGGGGTGCCCCTGCAGATGGGCAGTGGGAGCTGCTGGGAGGGGGATGTTGTATTGACTGGAATAAAGCCAAGGTCCCGTCAGTAGGTTGCTGCCTCTTTTTTGCTGGCTCTGTGTCCCTTTGCCATCTGGGGCAGGTGCTTGGCATGGCACTGTGGGATCGGTGGGGAGGGAGCTGGGGATGGTGTCTGGGTGGTATTCGGGGATATCCTCTGCGTGGTGGTGCAGGCAGGCAGGAAAGAGCCAAATCCCGGCCCTGGCTCGGGATACCTGCAGTCGCTGCGCTGCAGACGCTGCCCTGTCGCTCTCCCCAGGTTGGGGATGGCTGTGGGAGGGATGGGGGTGTCCCTGGAACACAGCACCTGCAGTGCCCTTGTGCAGGACACAGGGATCTTTCCACGGAGCTCATTTTGTGCTGGCAGGGATAACTGCAGCTGCTGGTGCTGCCGGGGCAGGGCTGTGTGAGTGGGGTGGTTCATAATTAATGTGCTGGAGCTCCAGGCATGTTCCCATCTTCTCCTGAATTATGGGTGAAGAGCACAGGCCGTTATCTGGGAGAAGAGGAGACACGCTGAGGTTTTTAGTCATTTCTGGAGGGATCCACTGCCAGTGCCGGGCTCCAGCCGGACCACCCATGGGTCCTGAGCATCCCCTGGAGGGGGGGGCTCCTGGGGGAGGCCCTCGCTGCAACGGGCTCTTCCTGGGCGGAGGGGCCCCGTCGCAGATCCTCGATGCCCACTGCGGGGGGATGTGGCTCTGTGATCCCGCCGGAGCTCAGGGCTGGAGCCGCGGGACACGGGGACACGGCGACATGCTGGACACGGGGACATGCCGGACACGGGGACACGCCGGACACGCGGGGGCGCCGCGGGCACGCGCACGGAGAGGCGCCCGCAGCGGCTTGGCGACCGCCAGGGGGCGCCCTCCGCCCTCCGCGGGCACCCGCACGGCCCCGACACCGCCACCTCTGCCCCCTGTGCTTCTGTCCCCATCCCCGACACCGCCACCTCTCCCCCATGTCTGGGTGCCATTGTGCCCTGTGCCTTCATGTCCCCAGCCTCAGTGTTCCTATGCTCCCTCTGCCCTACTACCCTCCCTGCTGTGCCTTCTCTTCTTCCCATGTCCCATCATGTCCCCTGTGTGTTCCCTGTCCCTCTATGTTCCCATGTCCTCCATTCTCTTGTCCAGCCATGTCCCACCGTTCCCAGCTGCACTGCCCAGCTCCATCCCTTGTGCCCAAAGACCACAGGGCAGCTGCCCCATGGATCTGCCCAGCTCCAGCCCAGGGTGGGCCCAGCCCCAGCTGGCAAGAACAGAGGGCCCAGTTGGCTGTGGTGAGCCCCAGGTGGTTGCAGCCCCCCAGTCCACTCCAGTACCAGGCCAGGGTGTGAGGGGTACCCAGGCAGTGGGACCAGGTGCCTGCCCAGGGGGGACCATGGAGGGCACAGGCTGTGGCCCCCAAAGGCATTTGAGACCAAAATGTTGGGCAATAGCTCTGGCAGCAGGCACTCCACGTCCACATCCCCATCACCTGTGGGACGTGTCCTGGCTGGCTGTGGTGTCCCCAGCAGAGGACAGTAATGGGCAGCAGACCAGGCAGGGTCTGGCACCAGAGACCTTCTGTACAGCTGGATACCAAAACCACCCCGAAGGCTCAGCACACGCTGGGCACACACCTGAAATCTGGGGGTGCTGTGGCTCTGCTGGGAATGCCAGGCTGCCTGGGAAGGAGCAATGTCCCCCACCATGAGCCACTGCTGCACTGGGGCCAAACCCCAGCTTTTCCCGCTTTGCCCTGCCCGCGGCACGGCCAGGCAGCGGTGCTCGGGTGCCATGTGAGGGAAGGTTTGTGCCAAGGCAGCGGAGCGTGGCGAGGCCGGGGCTATTCCTGGCTGCCAGCTGATGTTTGGCCGAAGCGGGCTCTTGGTTTTGGCGGGCTCTTGGTTTTGGCGGGCTGTAATTTTAGCAAGGGCTGTTTCCAAGCTGTGGGGCTGCGGTCAAAACAGCTGTCTGTGAGTGTGCCTGGCTCAGCTGGGGGGCTGTGATGTGCATCAGCACCCCCTGCCCACAGCCAGCCCGGGGGGTCCGGCCAAAAGTGCCCAAAACATGGCAGAAAAGTTTAAAGCTGGTGGTTTTTCCCTGCAGTGGCTGCAGGAGAAGGGGAAAGGCCCGTGGCTCTGGCGTGGGGCCGGCAGCATGGGCACAGGGTGGGGAGCTGCTGGTGAGGGTGTCACTGGCTGGGGTAGGAACCCAGAACCCTTACAGATGGAAAAACTGTCCAAGATCATACTGACACTGCCAGCTCCAGCCACATCCCTGAACACCACATCTGCAGGATGCAGGGTCCAGCCCCAGGGTGCACCCAATGCTCTCCTCCACTCCCCATCACACTGTCAGCTCTGCTCACTCTGGCTGTGGAGAAGGAAAAAGGCAAATTTGGCTAAAAGTCTTCCCTAACTGGGTAAGCCTAACCCTGAGGGCCTAGTGTGGACCCTGGCAGCCGCCCCCCTCACACCCCTCAGCCACCACTGCCACCACCTTGTTGTCACCATGCCACCAACATTCCCCACCTAGAAATTTCTTAACATTAAACTAGAAAGTCCCACCCAGGGAGTCATAACAAGGTCTGCAATTCAATTACCATGTTTCTCCAGACAGGGAGCACCAGCCCTGTGATCAGATCTTCCTCTATCAGCACACCTGGCTGGGGATGAGTGCATGTTTACCTCAAATATGAGAGAAAACAAAGGTTTGCTGAGTCCCCAGACCAGGCTCTCATGGGAATTACATTTTGCTACCACAATAAAATTGAAATAATAAATATTTTGAAGCAGCTGAAAGGTGTTTATTTTTGATTTGGTTCAGCTTGTTTACAATCTACTTACAAGCCTGGGCACTTATCTTTGGAGCTGTTTACTGGGCTCTCCTGCAGGCTCTGGTGTGGTTTCATACACATCTAAATAACCCCCAGCAAGGAGGTACCTTCCTGCCAGCTGCGTGCCCTGGCAGTTGCTGTTTTGACACAGTTATGCAAATGATTGCTCTCGTCTTCACAAATGGGCTTGAATGGTCAGGTTGTATTTTCAACCACACAAGCCTGAAACATTTATTTATTTCATTTAATTTTCTTCCAATTGCAGGGCAATAAACCCTGGTCTTGCACTCTCTGTCTGTCTTCAGCTGGGATTTCAACCCAGGGCTGCCCAGGGAGGTTTGATAGTATTTTGTCATTCATGACTTGTATTTTATAATTTGTATCTTGTATTTTATTCATTTATAACATGTATTTTATTAATTTATAAATTTATTTACCAGACTTGGGGAAACCTGCTCCATATTTTGTGAACCTGGAGGCTGCCCCTGTACCCTGCAACAGGTCAGACTGAGGGATGACCTCAGAGAAGGGGCTGCCTTGGCAGCAGGCAGGGACTGATTAGTTTAATTCAGTAAATGAGTGAGTAGGTCGAGGGTGACCTGAGACAGGGTAGCATCAGGAAGCTGTTCAGGCTGGTCCCCCTGTGGTGGTGACACAGGGAGACAAGGCCACAATGTGAGCAGTGTCAGGGTCTCTCCCGGCCTCAAAGCCCACGGGTGTGGGGTCAGTGGTGCCCAGCCTGGGGCTGGATGCACTGGGGTCACTGGGGGGAGGAGTGTGCACATATCTGCACATACATGTGCAATGTGTGTGCACACACGTGTGTGTGCATGCGTACAGCAGCTGGGACATCCCACACCAGGGCAGGGACCACCATGTCAGGCAGGACCCCACTGGGCACCCTGTCAGGGACCCTCCAAGGGACTGTAGGGGTGACCCTGTCCTGGGGACACATACTCTGCTATGGCACAGAGTCTTGGCACAGCCCTGGCACCAGCCCCAGTGGGTATCCGTCCAGCACCACCCACCCTGCCAATTTTGGGCAGCATCATGCCACCCTAAGACCCTTCCCCCGTGTCAGGGGCCGATGTCCCCCACAAGGTGATGACCCCAGGGTGAGCCTGGTGAGGCAGGACACAGGGCTGGCCACCACTCCAGGGCTGAGCCGACTCAGGCTCGGCCGCGTGGCGCTCACTTGCCTTCACACGTCAGCACCCACTGGAGACAGTTTCACTTCCTTTTTTGGGGGGCCCTTTTGAAATTCTGATTGGGGACTGTAGTGGGTGAGGAGTAAATTTAGCCAGGGGATGTCCCACCGCCACACAGCTGCACAGTGGGGCTGACTGGGGGAAACCAGGGGCCAGTGCTGGCGTGGCACAATCTGGGCTCTGCACAGCCTTTCCCCTGGTCCTTCAGAGAAGACAGCGATGGGAGTGGAGTGTGTGTCAGGATGGGGTGCAGGAACCAGCAGCACCCTCCTGGTGCTGGGGGGCTGCAGCCCCTGGCTCAGGCAGGGCAGAGGCCATGGGTGTCACCCGGGCTTTGGCACAACAAAGTGAGGGGACTTGTGCCATCCTCCCACTGCTGTCCCGCTGGGTCTGGCTCTGTCCCACTCCCCCAGCCTGGGCTGGGGCTATTCTGGGACCCTGCTCTTGCTTTCGAGTTTCAGCCCTGCTGCCTCCAGGCTGTTTGTGTGGCTGCAGCTGGGCTGGGGCAGGGGGGACCCGTCCCCTCCTCTGCGGCTCTGCCACGCCGCCCGTGCCTCTCCAGACGAGCTGTTTCATCAGCTCCAGGTGCACTCTCTCTGCTCCAGCCACGTCCCCACAAAAAGAGACCCCACCTCCTCCTGGTACAAGACCCTGGAGCTTGCCTGGCCTGGGGAAATCACCCGGTGATGTACAAAAAAAAAAAAAAAACAAAAAAACCCAAACAGGTCAGGGCTGTTTTTTGGGGCACAAATGTGGCCAGAGGTGGTCATCATGAAGGGGACCGACCCAGGGAGGGTTTGGGGACCAGAGCAGAGCTTTGTGCTTGAGGTGTTTGTGGCAGTGGTTTAGGAGGGAGGGTTGCAAGAGCTCCTATGGTCCCACATTCCTTTGCCGACATTCCTACATCCTTCACTCTGTTCTCAGCTGTGGGACCCCTCCAAGCCCAAGATGTCCAAACCCCCAGGGTTTGTCAAATGCCCCCTGAAAGCCTTGCTAAGCCCTCACCTGGGAGCCTCAGCCTGAGAGAGCAGTTTTCACCAAGCCGCTATCCTTCATGGGATCCACTGCTTCTCTTTGCAGCTAATTAAAGCCTTCCTGAAGCATCTCATTTACTAAATTAGATCCCCCTCATTTTAAAATTACTGGCAAGCTGGGAAAATGAGAAAATAAATGACTGTTAAAATTGCAGTGCAGGAGCTGGCAGAGTGAGAGCGGGAGCTGCAGCTGGGGAGGGGAGGGAGGTTTCGGTTCTGCTCAGCACATTTGCTCACCAGACACCCCCAGCAAGGGTGGTGCGGGAGTGGATCCAGATTGCTCTTCCCAGGCACTGCTTTCCTCCCTGCCAGGGGGTGGATCAGGCCCTACATCCCTTTGTGATTCCCAGCTGAGGCTCTCTGCCCCTGTAGAAAGTTTGTTAAGGGTTAAACTCCGGCTGGGAATTTGCCAAGTTGCAGGCAGCGGGGGAGGATGGGAGCCCTGGAGGGGCCAGGGCCACTGATCTATAATTAATCAGGCTTTTTTCTTGACAGTTGTTGCTTATGGAAAAGATTTAGCAAAATCTTTTAATCAATAATTAGTGAGGTTTCAGGCCCCCTGAGTCAGAGATGTGCCTGTGCCTTGCCCACACAGACCTGAGCTGAAGCGAGACCCCACCTCATGCCCCAGATTTAGCCCATGAAAGCTGGGGCTAGTGTCCTGTGACTAAGGAATGGGATTTACTCAGGAAATGTCAAGATGAATCTCAGGGCCTGGGGAAAGAATTGCCTTGACACCTTCCCCAATTGCCTCTCCACAGAAATGTGGCATTTCTTGGGGTAAAACCTGGCAGCACGGCTGGGATGGGGCCCCTGTGTTACCTGACATTCACTGGAGCCTCAACCACTACTAAGGTGATTCAACAACTGCTGGAATTGGTAATTATTGAGGTTTGATCTTTGCAGCAGAAAAGAAGTGGACATCCTTCTCTCATTCATTCCGTCTCAGTCATTGGGGCATTTCTGGCTGGCAGAGTCTCAGGCAGCAGCTCTCCTGGCAGCACCACAAGGCTGGGGATGAGATGCCAAAGGTGCCAAAGGCAGGGGTTTGCCAGGGAATAACCTTGCTTGAGCAAGGAAGGGATCAGTGGCAGCGTGGAGGAGCTGCTGCCATCTCTGGGCTCACATTCCCCAGCAGTGAGCTGGAATGGATGGATGCATGCATGGATGTGGCCGTGCTGCAGCAACCCTCACCTTCAGGACCACCTTCCACAGCCCAGTAGCCCCTCAGGAGCTGGCCCTGTACCTCTGCCATGGTGGGCCCTCTCTGCTCAGGAAACTCTGTTAAAGAAGCTTGTCTTGAAACACAGTTGGACAGATCTCTCCATCATATGCCTTTCCTTCTTTTCGCCGATGCAGGCTGAGCATCCTGCTGCTGGCTCCTTCCTTGAGGCCAGCAGCAGCCCAGGGGTCTGGCCTGCACATGCTCTGTAGCAATGGAATTTGGGATTTCCTGCGAAAACCATGAGCTTGTCACCCCACACGTGGTAAGGGAGATTGTGACTGACCCCCTGAGCAGGGTGATGGGAAGGGGGGTTTGCCCTATACATGGGGCTGTTCCATGGCAAGGCCTCCTCTGCCCAGCTGAGGAGGAGGATAAAGCAGGATTAAAGCGAATTAAGTTGTTTTGGAGCATAAGGTGCCTTTTGGCAGCTCAGGTGGGGTCAGGGTCTGCTGCCAGTGCCCTGACAAAAAGCAGGAGGGAAGGGGCACTGTGCTCTCATATCAATACAGGCTGGGGCACGAGGGAATTGACAGCAGTCCTGCTACAAAGGATTTGAGGCAATCAGTGGATAATGACCTGGCAATGTGCACCTGCAGCCCAAAAATCCAGACATATCCTGGGCTGTATCAAAAGCAGTGAGGGCAGTGGTTTGAGGGAGGGGATTCTCCCCCTGTATTCCACTATGGTGAGGCCCCATCTGCAGTGCTGTGTCCAGCTCTGGATCCCACAACATAAAAAGGACATGGACCTGTTTGGGTTAGTCTAGAGGAGGCCACAAAGATCTCAGAGCACTGGAGCATCTCTGCTATGAGAAAAAGAGAGGAGAATTGGGTCTGTTCAGCCTGGAGAGGAGAAGGCTCTGACAAGACCTTACAGAAGCCTTTCAGTACTTGAAGGGGGCTTATAGGAAAGATGAAGACAGGCTTTAGCAGGCCCTGATGCAATAGGACAAGAGATAATGTTTCTTACCTAAAGAAGGGTCAATTTGGTTAGGTAAAATTAAGAAATTTTTTACTGTGAGGGTGGTGAGGTGTTGAAACAGGTAGCTGAGGGAAGCTGTGGATGTCCCATCCCTGGAAAGACTCAAGATCAGGCTGAAAGGGGCTCTGAGCAACCTGATCTGGTTGATGTCCCTGTTCATTCCAGGGAGCTTGGACTGGATGACTTTTAAAGGTTCCTTCCAACCCAACCCCATTCTAGGGTTCTGTGATTCTGTGTCCCCAGAAGAAACTTGCAGGGACATGTGGCTACCCAAAGCCTGGAGCAAGGCACTACACTAGCACACCCTGAGGAAGGGGATATGGTGGGGGCATCCCCCCCTTTCCCAAGAGGCTGGTGAGGGATACCTCCCCCAGACCTGCACACAGCATGGCTGGGTGCTCCCAGCCCCTGTCCCTGGAGTGGCTTCTGGCTGCCCTGATGGGGCGACAGCAGCAGAGCACTGGTGCTTTCAGTAAAGCAATGGCTGTCAGGCCTTCCATGGGCAGGGCTGCAGGGAAACTTCCCCAGGGCTGAGCTGGGGATGGGGACAGGGCATGTGGCGTGCAGGAGTCCCAGCTGTCGTGGCACAGGGTGTGTGGACAGGTTGGTGCTTGTGTTTAACTGGCAGCTACAGCGGGACCCCCATTCCGGGAAGTATGGGGTAACAATGAAAGGGAGACAGGGCCAGGCCTGGCGGCACAGGGACATGGCTGGCTGTGCCTCCACCAGAGGCCACGTGTGCCTGCAAGGCAGCTGGCACCCAGAGGCACAGGAGCAAGGGTCGGGGGTGGCACAGCCAGAGCTACGTGTTCAATGAGTGCATGGGGGCTTAGTGCAGGCTGTGCCCCAGGCTGCTCATTCCCTGGTCTTGGCAGTGCCAGGGGGTTTCATTGGGGTCCCCGGGGTTGAGAAGAAGCTTCAGAGAGCCCCTGCAATATGAGTGTGTGTGCACACATATGTGTGTTCCCATCCCACCCTCCCCACTGGTGCCACTGGGCCGATGCCAGGCAGCGAGTGGGCAGCGGGCGCATTGCAAGGACACAGAGACAGGGATGCTGAGCCAGCGCTAGTTCAGTGTCGCTGTTTATTTGTGTGACACTCACAGTGGCGGGACAGGAGCAGGGGACGGGCGGACATGGGCAGAGTGGAGAGGAGGGAGGGAGCCAGCAAAGGGCCGGCAGGGTGGCTTAGGCGCACTCGGATGTGTTCAGGGTCTTCTCCACGTTTCCAGCCACGTGCCTGACCTTGCACGAGACAGAATTGTAACCCTGCCATTCGGTGGGAGTCAGAGACAGGTAACTGCTGGCTAAGTACCGGGTGCTGCTCTGCTGCTGGGCATTGCTCTGCTGCTGGGACTGGCTGGTCTCCACACCACTGGTGATGGTCTTGCCGTCAGCCACCCATTCCACCGACACATCCCTTGGGTAGAAGTTCTCAATCAGGCACACCACGGTGGCTTTGCCCTGTGACAACTCCTCAGAGGATGGCGCGAAGAGGTGGACGGTGGGAGCAACCTGGGGCTGGCCTGCAAGGGACGAGAGTGGTTCTGGGTCAGAGAGGGCCCTGTCCCGCACCACAGCCCCTGCCTGCCCTGCTGGCACTACCCAGAAACTCCCCACTTTCCCCACAGCCAGAGCTTATCACTCATAACTGTACTGTATTTACATTTGGGATATATATATATATATATATATGTATATGTATATATGTGTGTGTGTGTATGTGTGTGTGTGTGTGTGTGTACAATACATATACACATAGATCTCATATACGCTTGTATATATGTTTTATATACACTATATGTACATATACGTGCATATATATGTATTACATATGATAGATATATACAGCCAATATACAAAATATATAGAAAGTGTACAATATGCATACATATGTGGTCCATATCATATGAATAGATGTATGATTCTATTAAATGCATTTAACATGAATATTTATACATTTCTGTATCTCTTATATATCTAAAAAGACTTGATATATATTTATATATATACATTATATATATATATATATATATATATAAAAAATTAAATCTTAATTTCTTTGCCATAAAGCCATTTCTTTCCTTTTACGAGGCATTTTTTTAAAAACCCCAAAATTTCACAGACAAACAATTCTGTTTTCTGCCCAGTTCTGCTTTCAGACATTTTCTTGTCTCTGAAAAATTACCACTAAAAATCACTCAAAGGAAGATGGAAAAAAGATGTTTGGTCTTTCTGGGGTGGTTCTGCTGCCTCCTCCAATGTGCAGTGTTTCTATTTCTATCTTCACCTCTTATTTCTGTCTCTATCTCCATTTGAAAACCAGGGTGACTCCATCATTAAATACTTTTTGATGAAGAAATGATCTAAGTACATTTTTCTTGATCTTAGCCCTGAGTAATTTGGTTCAAATTGGGAATTTTCACCAGATTATTTTAAAAATTACAGACAAAGACAGACAAACAACATTTCCAACAGCATTTTCAGTGCAATAATCTCCATTTTTGACGTGTCTTACCTGTACAATGGGCCCTTTAAGGTACCCCTGGAATCTTTTGTCTAAGATTCCAGGGACGTTTTTAACATGAGGTCAGGATGACTGTGGACTGCTCACAGCCAAGGACAGGCTGTTCTTTCAC
The DNA here is from genome assembly GCF_048771995.1 of Taeniopygia guttata. Classification (NCBI taxonomy): domain Eukaryota; kingdom Metazoa; phylum Chordata; class Aves; order Passeriformes; family Estrildidae; genus Taeniopygia; species Taeniopygia guttata. The sequence continues at coordinate 5,385,049 of NC_133040.1, read as the reverse complement.
AGCACCTTCACCCCTGGCCATGGGACCCCGCAGAAGAACCCCTGGGGTGACAGACTTTGTCCTCAGGACTAAGAATTGGAGACGTAGACTTTAGACTGACAAATTTCTTTGACAAAGACAAAAATCACCTCTTTTAGGGACCTAAACTTGAGTTTCCTTCCCCCTGAGACCTAAGACACGTTTCCTGGACAAATTTTAAGACTTTTCGATTAAGAAAATACGCCCCGATTCTCCGTGCGCGCACAGAGTCGTCAGAGTCCGCAGGGACGAGACAGAGCCCCCAGCGCCGGGCTTAGTGCCTGGCCCCAAACGGGCGGCAGACCCCAGCCCCACGCCAAGTCTGAGAAAAAACCCCAAATCACCAAAAATCGACGAAATGTCAAAATTTCGTGGTGGGAAAGGAAAGGACGAGGGGAAGCCGTCGACTCACCTGTGACCGTCAGAATCGTCCCGGACCCGAATACACCACACAGTGACACCAGGCCATACAAAAACCTCCTGTCTCATGGCAGAGCAGCACCGGACCCCATGGATGGGGGAGGGTGGAGAGGATGGTCTGGAAATATCCCAATGGATGCAGTGGAACGAAGGTGATGGGATGAAAATGCCCTGATGGGCACAGCAGGATGAAGGTGTAGGCACGGCTGTATCTGTGGAGTTTTGGTCCTGGCTGGACTCTTTCAGTGCAGCTCCCACACCAGCAATGGAGCTAATAGCTGAAGGTCTCTGCAGGCAACTTATTTGTATTAATATTTACCCTAAAAATAGGGAAAGACAAGAGGTGGAGATGCCTATATAGAGCTGAGATAGCCAAGGAAGGGGTGAGCCAGAATAGGCTTCAGCTAAAACAAATTAACTTCAAATTTCCCTATAAAGGCTTGGCTGCTTCTTTGAAAAGTGTTTTCCCAGTGTGGTGCCAATCCCACAGATTGGCAGATTCAGAGCTCAGCTTGGACCACTGAATGCCAACAGCACCAATGTAAATTGAACCCACAGATTTTCAAATGATGTGGTTTGTGCAAGTTGCTGTAGAAAGAGGCAGAGTCAGTGAATCTCCTGAGTCACAGGAACTCTATAAATAGTTCACTGTAAAACAGGTAACACTTCGAAGATTTTTGTGGTTTGAGACACTTTCTCTTTCAGAGGTTTGCTTTGAATCTGTGAAGGTTTATGCTTTTGTGCAAAGTCTGAAACTATGCAAAAAAGAAAAAAACATGACTAAAATTGTCTACGCAACGCATTTAGCTGAAGCCACTGCCCTCTATGTGGATGATCATTTTCTGAGCATTTCTCAGGCTTCAATGGGGTTTCAGTTTCATTTTGTGGGAGGACAAGAGGGGGAAAATGTTCAGCTCTTGAGTCCTGCTCTCCTTGGAGAGAGGCATGGAGGAGGACAGAAGCTGTGCTGGATGCAGCAGGGTGCTGCTGAAGTAGCTTTTGGCATTGCCACCAGAGCAGGAGATCTGGAAAGTCTCTCCCAGACTGGCTGACACTTCGGACAGCAGACTCTCAGGTGCTGCCTGGACCAGGGAATGTAGACAGGGAGAGGGGAGAAGAGGGGTGCCAGTCAGTGCCCCAGGACAGCCCTCTCTGACCTGCAGGACAAGGGCTCCTGTGCCAAAAAGTCCTGATGGAACAGAGGGGTCACTACCTCAGACAGAGCCCAGGGCCTGAGCTGAAGGCCAGGGCCCCATGAAGAGACCTGGCAGAGCAAGAGGACGTGGCTGGCAGCAGAATGAGGTGGTGGGGCTGAGGACATGGCAATGCCAGGCGCTGCAGAGCCCCAGGGCCTCCTTGTGCACAGCATGAGGCAAGCAGGAGGCCATTCACAGCCAATGGTCATGGAGGGGGAACATGAAGCTGCATCAAGCCCACAGCCCTGCTCAGCCCTGAGAGAGAGGGCAGAGAAGCTCCGTTTTTAACTCCTCTGATTCCAGAGGGTTGTGCCCCTTGTGGTGATGGCCCAGAAGCTCCTGGCACAGCTGTGCTGGGAGCTGGGGTGGGAGGCACCAGCAGGGCCCTGGGCACCAGCCAGGGAGATCAGGAGAATCTTAGCTCTGGAGCACAGGCAGGCACAGGAGGTCATCCCAGCATTTCTTTACTGAGAGTATGGGCAAACACTGGACAGATTTCCTAGAGAACTGGATGATATCCCAGGCCTGCAAGTGTTATACAGGCACTTGGACAATGCCCTACATTTTTGTCATCCCTGAAGTGGCCACGCAGTTAGACTGTGATCATTGAAGGCCTCTTCCATCTGAAATGGCCTGTTCAGTTCTATCCTATCCACTCTCATCCACAAATGACAAGGGCTGTAAGGATGGAGCTGTGTCACTGGAACAGCCACATTCACCACGGGGCAGAAAAAGGCAGGGTTGTGCCAGGGACCTGCCCCACCAAAGAGGGACAGCAGAGACTCCAACAGGCCCCTGCCATAGCAGGAAGACTTTGTATCCCTTCGCCATTGTTCTGTTTCACCATGGTAACATCATCACTGCCATTTTGGTAGTCACCACATTAACAGACAGCCTTGTCCTGGGCTTGGACACCAGAGATGGTTACTGTGCTCCCGGAGCTGGGCTGGGATCTGGAGACTCACAAAGGGATGTCTGGTGGTCCCAAAACATTGTAGTAGATCCTACTGACAGGGGCACAGCCAGAAAACTTGGGCTGGTACTGGTCACAACTGCTGCCATCCCTGGAGCAGATGACCGTGATGGTTTGTCTCACAAGGCTGACATGGAGTAGAGCTGACAGAGCACTGCCTGGACCAGGGAACATGGAGAGGAAGATGAGGGAGAAAAGAAGATGAGAGTCAGCCAGTGACCTGAAGCACAGCCCTCCTTGGTCAAGGGAACAGTGGAAGGACAAATCTGCCTGCATGCACATACGTGGGACACCCTGGGCCATGACAGTGTTGTTGGGAGGTCATAACTTCCTCAAATGACAGAGGATGAGCACAGTCTTTGGGCTCCAAGGGTAAGCTGAAGCAGGAGGTTTTTGTACTACTTCCCCACTGCTCTGTGTCACAGTGCAGCAGTACTGCTGCTGTCATAGCTACCACAGAAATAGACAGCCTCGTCCTCGGCTTGGACCCCAGTGATGGTTAACGTGCCCGTGGAGCCGGACTTGGATCCGGAGAATCGCGAAGGGATGTCCGAGGGTCTCTTGTCATTGTAGTAGATCACAGTGACAGGGGCACTGCCAGGGACCTTCTGCTGGTACCAGCCATAGCTGTAGCTGCTACCAGAGCAGGTGATCCTGACCGTCTCTCCCACCTTGGCCGACAGAGAGGATGGCTGACTCAGCGCTGCCTGGACCAGGGAACCTGGAGAGGGAGAGAAGAGAGGGGAGAAGACAGGGGTCAGTCAGTGTCCCAGGAGCACAGGCCTGCCTGGGCAGCAGGATGGGGTCCCTGTGCCCGAAGGCCCAGTGCAGGCACGGTGAGTCTCCCCAAGGCACCTGTGCTGTGGGCGAGCACCACGAAGAGAAGAGGGGCCCACGCCATGGTTCAATCCCACCAGCTCAGCGTCCCCAGAATGATGGGGCTGTGCCGTGGATCCTGACTCCCTTTTAAGCCCCCGCCCGCCCAGGACACGTCCCCTCCATGCAAATCTGACCCTGCGGTCATGGCCGGATCCTGCCCGCGTGTCTCTCCGCACACCCCTCCCGCTCCACACCCAGCCCCACCATCCCAGATGCAGCAGGGCTTGTCCCCAGACACAAAGCGGAGACACCCCCCAGCTCTGAGCCTGAAACCCACCAGCACTGACTCCCCTGTCCCCACACCAGTCTGAATGGCTGAAGTGCCTAAGGAGAAGGGAGGGCTGGGGGCTGTGGCAATGGCATACAGGAATATCTGCAGCTCCCAGTGATGGGACTGGAACTATGCCAAGCTCCACCATTCCCCAACTAATTTTTGGCATTTTTCCCTCCCATGGGTGTTCCAGGCCTGTAAAATACCCCCTTGCTCTCCTGCTTTTGTGCCCTAGCTCTTCCTCTGACAGCTGAGATCCACCACTCAAGACCAAGACCTCTGCTCTTCCCAGGCATTCACACCCCAGAACAATGGGAGTGGGCCAGCACTGAACCCCGGGGACAAGCAATGCCTCCCCATTAACTGATCATGAGCCCAGTGTGCTGGTGCTCAGCAGCCAGAGCTGGGGCAGCTCCTGGTCAGTCCTGCTCCAACTCAGGGCAGAGGGATCATGGCTGTCTTTGGCAATCCCAACCCAAACAAAGAGTGGCTGCATCAAAGGAGATTCCCTCTCCGCCAGGACCCTCCCTGTCCCTGACTATGCTGTCCCCAGGGTGCCCAGGGCACCAGGGTCCTGGCTGGCATGGGCAGGGCAGGGCTGTCTCCCTCTGAGCAGCATAGAGCGGACCTGCTGGAGCACAGCATGTGTCCCATAGCAGGAACTGCCACACAGGCACAGACGCTGCTCCATGTTGTGCCTGGGCAGCTGCAGGCAGCACCCGAGCGTGCCCCATTGCAGTAACAGTGGGCCTGTGTCTCCCTTTTTCCGTGCTGGGAGTTACCATGGCCCTGATCACCACTGGTGTCCCAGTCAGAAGAGTGAGAGCCTCCTCCTGCTTCTCCTCCTCCTCTGCTTGGACCCAGCCATGGGTAATGTGGCCATAGAGGTGAGTGTGTTTCCAAGTGCTATATATCTCCTCCCAAACTGCAAAGAATGGGCAGGGACCTGGGCTTTAAGGGAGTGCCAGGCTGAAGCACCAAGCACAGCCACATTCAGTGCAGGGCAGCAAGACCAGGGCCATAGTGGGGGCCTGACCCCCATCAAACAGGCACAGCAGAGACTCCTGACTGATATCTGCAATAGCAGGAGGTTTTTGCATCACTTCCCCAATTGCTGCATGCTACTGTGGAAGCACTGCTGCTGCTGTCCCAGCTACCACAGAAATAGACAGCCTCGTCCTCGGCTTGGACCCCAGTGATGGTTAACGTGTTCGAGGAGCCGGATGTGGATGCGGAGAATCGCGAAGGGATGCCCGAGGGTCTCTTGTTATCAGCATAGATCAGAGTGACAAGGCCACTGCCAGGGACCTTCTGCTGGTACCAGCCATAAGCATTGTTGCTGCCCCTGCAGCAGATCAAGGTGGACACAGACGACAGCTAAGGCAGAGCTGTGTGAGAGCCGTGGGCTGTGGCAGAAGCTCTCCATGCCCAGCCAAAGCACCCAGGGCTCCTGTGTCCAGGCAAATGCCCATGTGCCCAGCCCTGAGCTGCCAGGGTGGCTGCAATGCTGCTGGGCCCCGGGCAGGACTCAGACTGTGGAGCAGGTATGTGGCAAAGGTATTCTTGAGCAGCTCCACAGGCTACAGCTCCTAACATTGTCCCAGGCTCCTCTGCCTCTCACATGGATATTGGGCAGTGGGGATGAGTCCAGGTCAGGGCTTCTACAGCACCAGGTCCCAGTCACTGGGAACACAGTCGTAGAATCAAGGAACGGTTTGAGTTGGAAGGGACATTAAATACCATCAACACCTCTGCCTTGTGCAGGGACACCTTTCACTAGACCAAGTTGTTCAAAGCCTCATCCAACCTTGCCTTGAACACTTCCAGGGATGGGTCATCCACAAGTTCTCTGGGAAACCAACTCCAGTGCCACATCATGCTAAGAGTCACAGCCCTGAGACATGAAACACACAGGGAAGGAAATAGAAAAGTGCCAAAACTGGAGAGGTGGTCATGCCTGGTAGAGTGGAATGAGGCACCAAAACCAGCCTTTTTAAAACTCAAGATCTTGCTTGTGTGTGGCTCAGTGTCACCATGAGATCAGCACTGCTGCTGTCAAAGCTACCACAGTAGTAGACAGCCTTGCCCTCAGCTTGAACACCAATAACCCTCTGGGGCCAGACACAAAGCCAGAGAACCATGAAGGAATATCTGAGGGTCTTCTGTCATTCCAGTAGATCACAGTGACAGGGGCACTGCCAGGGACCTTCTGCTGGTACCAGCCATACTCATTGCTGCTCCCAGAACCTATAGCCCAGACAGTTTGTCCCAGGTTGGTTGGCACCAAAGATGACTGACTGGACCAGGGAGCCTGGAGAGGGAGAGGTGAAAGGCAGTAAGATGGGGGTGAGCCATTGCCCTGGGAGCACATCCCTGCCCAGGCAGTAAGATAGGCCTCCTGTGCCCATGGTCCTCATGCCACAGTGGGACAAACAGCCTCAAGACAGAGAGGAAGATTAGAGACCCATGAACCTGGAAGGAGAGCTGGCAGCTCTCCAGCAGAGCAGTAGAACATCACCCTCTGAGGGAAAGGGACCTGGTCATGGCTACAGAAACATGAGGGAATCAGGGCCCAGCCTGGCACAGGGCAATGCAGCAGAGACAGCTTCAGCTTCAGCTTCAGCTTCAGCTTCAGCTTCAGCTTCAGCAGCAGCAGCAGCAGCAGCAGCAGCAGCAGGAGGGAGCAGCCTGAAGCAAAAGGCAGCAGGGCTGGGGATGAGGCAGTGCCATTCCTATTCTGGGGACAGGAGAAGAGGTCACCTCCTGTGCCTCGTCATGCACATTCATGTCCTCCTGTGGTGGCAGGGGACAGGAACCTGCCTCAAGTCCACTATCACAGCTTTGTTTGGCCATGAGAAAAAATGGCTCAAAGCCTTTCTCTCTTGACACTGGCTTCTGTGTCTCACTTCTCCATTACACATCAGTACTGCTGCTGTCCCAGCTACCACAGAAATAGACAGCCTCGTCCTCGGCTTGGACCCCAGTGATGGTTAACGTGCCCGTGTAGCCGGACCAGGATCCGGAGAATTGCGAAGGAATGTCCGAGGGTCTGTTGTTGCTACCATAGATCAGAGTGACACAGCCCAAGGCACCCCAGCACAGAGGCAGCAGGAGGAGGACATGGTCATCAATAGCACGATGTAATGGGTTGGGGGACAAAGCCACACTAATCTTTGTAGGGACAAGGACAGTGACCTTCAGACATGGTGGAGAACAAAAGAACCTCCAGTTCTGTGGGACAACAAAAGAAGGATATTCATAGCCATTGCTGTACAGAGGACACAGGAACCCACCCCACAGCCAGCCAAGAGGGTGGAGGGCTGAAATATTCTCTTTTATTTTGGAGTCTGGAAATCCTTGGAGTTTTCACTTCCTACTTCTTGCTGTCACTATACACCATAGCCACCACTGCTGCTGTCTATGCTACCACAGAAATAGACAGCCTCGTCCTCGGCTTGGACCCCAGTGATGGTTAACGTGGCCGAGGAGCCGGACTGGGATCCGGAGAATCGCGAAGGGATGCCCGAGGGTCTCTTGCTGTTTTCATAGATCACAGTGACAGGGCCACTGCCAGGGACCTTCTGCTGGTACCAGCCATAGTAGCTGCCACCCCCAGAGCAGGTGATCCTGTCTGTGTCTCCCACAATGGCTGACACTGAGGATGGCTGAGTCACTGCTGCTGCCTGGACCAGGGAACCTGGAGAGGGAGAGGAGAGAGGGGAGAAGAGGCAGTCAGTTAGTGGCACAAGAGCACAGCTCTCCACAGGCAGGGGAACAGTAATGGGAGAATTCTGCCTTCAGGCACGCATGTGGGACACCCTCAGTGCAACCCCCAGCCCAGGCATTCCTGCTGTAGCCAGAGCCTGAAACCTCTCCCTGCCCACTGCCCCTCAGGGCACTCCTCGTCCCAGGCACTGAGGCTGGACAGCCTGGGGACATAGCCTGCTGTGGACACCCGGCATCTGGGGCAGTTGGAGACACCCCTGCCTATGGACCAACAGGAACCACGTCCAGGCCAGCAGCCAAAGACTGCAAGGCAGGGGGTCCCTATGCAGTAAAAAGCTCCGTTTGGTTATAATGCGTGACAAAACAATGGGGACATATTCAACACACTATAGCCACCAGATGGGATGTGGCATGAGGACAGAATTACAGACAAGACCTCGTAAATCAAGAGCCAAAATAGCTGCAGGCACCAAGGGCTCTGAAACTCTTCGACACAGAGAGAAAAGGTTCAGCAATCAAGAGAAGTGAAAAAATTACTCCACCATCACCAAGAGCTTGAGTAGCACTGCTGTCAGCACCACCACAGAAATAGACAGCCTCGTCCTCGGCTTGGACCCCAGTGATGGTTAACGTGGCCGTGGAGCCGGATAAGGATCCGGAGAATCGCGAAGGGATGCCCGAGGGTCTGTTGGTGTTATCGTAGATCACAGTGACAGGGGCACTGCCAGGGACCTTCTGCTGGTACCAGCCATACCAGTTGCTGCTAGCCCCAGAGCAGGTGATCCTGACAATCTCCCTCACACTGGCTGACACTGAGGATGGCTGGCTCAGTGATGCTGCCTGGATGAGGAGAGGGAGAGGAGAAAGGGGAGGAGAGGAGGTCAGCCAGTGCCCCAGTAGAACAGACCTGCCTGGGCAGCAGGTTTACAGGGAATGCCACACTCAGAGGAGAATGGACCCAGACACAGTCACCAGCATATTTGAGGAGTAGAGGCCAGGCCAAGGAGGCATCTCAGCGCAGAGTCAGCTCTGGCAGATGAAGGTGGACATGGTCATCAGTAGCAAGAGGCAGTGAGGTGTGGAACACAGATATACCATGAGTTTTGTAGGGACAAGGACAATGGTCCCCAGCCACAAAGTTCTGCTCTCTGGGACAAAAATGGTATTCATTGCTATGGTCATGCAGAGGCGACATAAACTTGCACCATTCCCACACCCACAACTCTGCTTGGCCATGAGAAAGACTGAAAATCTAGGCTTTTAATTCCTCTATCTTTGTCAGTTCACCAGCATAGCTGCTGCTGTCCCTGCTACCACAGAAATAGACAGCCTCGTCCTCGGCTTGGACCCCAGTGATGGTTAACGTGGCTGTGGAGCCGGAGGCAGAACCGGAGAATCGCGAAGGGATGCCTGAGGGTCTGTTGGTATCCTGATAAATCACAGTGACAGGGGCACTGCCAGGGACCTTCTGCTGGTACCAGCCATAATAGTTGCTGCTACCAGAGCAGGTGATCTTGACCGTCTCTCCCACCTTGGCTGACAGAGAGGATGGCTGAGACACTGCTGCCTGGACCAGGGAACCTGCAGAGGGAGAGAAGAATAAAGAGATCAATCTGCACCGCAGGAACACAGCTTTCCCAAAGCAGCAGGATGTGGCCCTGCATGCAGAAGCCCTGTCCATGGCCTTCCAGTGAGTCAGGCCATGGCACCTGAGCTGTAGGTGAACACTGTGAGGAGGGGAGGGGCCCAGGCCATGGTGCAATCCCACCAGCTCCATGTTCTCACCCTTCTTTGGGCTGTGCTGTAGACCTTGTCTAGCTTTTAAGCCACTACATGTCTGGGACATGGTTTCTCCATGAAATTAAGACTCCATTCACAGGGCAGGAACCTGTTAGTCCATCTTTCCCCAGTTCCCACTCAGCTCCCTCATTAGGGGATACTTACTATACCACATTTTAACTGCTGAGAAAAACTACCAGATTTATGATGAGTTACACCTGTCAAGGTGTTGGTCCCACCAGGGATCCCTAGAGCCAAGGGCCTCTGGTGCACTATCAGTCTGCAAAAACATTGCTGTAAACTGCAGTTCTCAAACTTCAGTCAGTCCTCAGAAACAGCATCCCCCAGCATCCATGGTCAACAACAACCATCCTGCAGGCAACCTCAATCCTGACCAGCACTGCTGTCCCAGGCACCACAGAAATAGACAGCCTCGTCCTCGGCTTGGACCCCAGTGATGGTTAACGTGCCCCCAGAGCCGGAGAATCGCGAAGGGATGCCCGAGGGTCTCTTGTCATTGCTGTAGATCACAGTGACAGGGGCACTGCCAGGGACCTTCTGCTGGTACCAGCCATAGCCATAGCTGCTGCTACCCCCAGAGCAGGAGATCCTGACAGTCTCTTCCATGCTGGATAGAATGAGGATGGCTGCTGACTTAGTGTTGCCTGGACCAGAGCATGTGGAAGAGGAGAGAAGAGAGGGGAGAAGAGGGGAGCCACTCCGTGTCCCAGGAGCACAGGCCTGCCTGGACAAGGTTTCAGGGCATGCAACAGTCATGGACAGAACAGGCATGGACATGGTCACAGGCACATTCCAGAAACAGAGTCCTGCCAGTTGCTGAACGGCTGCACAGAAGCAGCTTTGGCAGCACAGAAGGACATGGCTGTCTGTAGCAAGAGGCTGTGGGGGAAACACGTACACCATGAGCTGCAAGAAGGGAGAAGGACCAAAATCTTTCCTCTGCATTTTGAGTCTCTGTCACTTTCTCTTACTCATGGTCACCACACACCATAGCTGCTGCCACTGCTGCTGTCATAGCCACCACAGAAATAGACAGCCTCGTCCTCGGCTTGGACCCCAGTGATGGTTAACGTGGCCGTGGAGTCGGACTTGGATCCGGAGAATCGCGAAGGGATGTCCGAGGGTCTCTTGTCACTGTAGTAGATAACAGTGACAGGGGCACTGCTGGTGCCAGCTATAGCTGCCATAGCTACCAGAGCAGGTGATCTTGACCGTCTCTCCCACCTTGGCCAACAGAGAGGATGGCTGCTGAGTCAGCGCTGCCTGGACCAGGGAACCTGGAGAGGGAGAGAAGAGAGGGGAGAAGACAGGGGTCAGTCAGTGTCCCAGGAGCACAGGCCTGCCTGGGCAGCAGGATGGAGTCCCTGTGCCCAAAGGCCCAGTGCAGGCATGGAAGTCTGGCCATGGCACATGAGCTGTGATGAGCACTGTGAGGAGAAGGGCCCAGGCTCCAGTGTAACCTCAGCAGCTCCATGTCCTCACGTTGATGGGGCTGTGCTGCAGGCCTTGACCCGCTTTTAAACTCCCACTTGCTCAGGTGCATGCCCTCCATGGATATGTGGCACCCACTGTTCCCTAGAGCTCCTGTCCCACTGCTCCCTCCACCCACTTTAGGCATCTCTGTTCACCAAGAGGCAGCAAGATTGGTGTAGGTTGCTTGCCCTTCCTCAGCATGACTGCTGAGCTCTCAGATCAGCCAGAGACCACTCTAAGCCTGTTACTGCCTAGTAGGACAATGGCTTCGCTGCACATTTTCTGCTTCAACCGAGAGTGCCACCCTGGGCCTCTCTGAATTGCCACAAGAGAAGTGCAGAACAGAGAAATGGGGCTTTGAAAGGGAATGGGAGCCACACCAAGACCAGGAGCTTCCAGGCTCAACACCACTAAGGCAAATCAAGCTCCCACTCTCTCCAAATTCAAAGTGAGCTGAGGGTCTCCAGCAGCTTTGCAGCGACTGTGGGTAGAGCTGGTCTGGTGTTTGTACCAAGCACGAGCACACAGCACCCGCACTCCTGTCCGGCCAGGGGCTGCCCCTCTGCCTCCTGCACACAGCACGGCCCCCGGCAGCCGCCAAAGGAGCCCGGGGGCTGCTCTGAACCTCGCTGGCACCTGGCTGGCCACAGCCCCTGTGCCTCCTGCCTGCCCCGTCAGCCTCCTGCCTGTGCAGTGGAGCCACACTGACACCGTGTGGGGACAAGAAGGGACAGGGACAGCACTGCAGGAACTGAGAGCAGAGCCCGGCACAGGACTCTGCCCTTGCTGCCTCTCACCCTGCCAGGGCTTCCACCAGGTCCAGAGATTCCTCCGGCCCTGGGCACAGCCATCAGGGTTTCTGCATGGCACCCTGCCCACGGCAGCCTTTGCTCACAGGGGAGAGCGTCTCACACAGACACAGGGTCCTTTGGCACAGTTGCTGTCACCAGAGATGAGATGGCACCAGCCCTGAACTGGCAGGGACCAGCAACACTGTGGGTCTCCTGCTGCTATCATAGATCACAGTGACAGGGACCTCTGCTGGGACCAGGCATTGCCACTGCTACTGATCTTGAGAGTCTCTCCTATGTTGGCTGAAACTTCAGACAGCAGACTCTCAGATGCTGCCTGGACCAGGGAATGTAGACAGGGAGAGAGGAGAAGAGGGGTGCCAGTCAGTGCCTCAGGACAGCCCTCTCTGACCTGCAGGACAAGGGCTCCTGTGCCAAAAAGTCCTGATGGAACAGAGGGGTCACTGCCTCAGACAGAGCCCAGGGCCTGAGCTGAAGGCCAGGGCCCCATGAAGAGACCTGACAGAGCAAGAGGACGTGGCTGACAGCAGAATGAGGTGGTGGGGCTGAGGACATGGCAATGCCAGGCACTGCAGAGCCCCAGGGCCTCCTTGTGCACAGCATGAGGCAAGCAGGAGGCCATTCACAGCCAATGGTCATGGAGGGGGGAGATGAAGCTGCATCAAGCCCACAGCCCTGCTCAGCCCTGAGAGAGAGGGCAGAGAAGTTCCATTTTTAACTCCTCTGTACCTCATTTCCACATCTCTCTCAGTATCACCATACCAACTGCCACTGCTGCTGTCCCAGCCACCACAGAAATAGACAGCCTCGTCCTCGGCCTGGACCCCAGTGATGGTTAACGTGGCTGTGGAGCTGGAATAGGATCCGGAGAATCTCGAAGGGATGCCCGAGGGTCTCTTGTCATTGTAGTAGATCACAGTGACAGGGCCACTGCCAGGGACCTTCTGCTGGAACCAGGCATAGTTGCCATAGCTACTCCCGGAGCAGGTGATCCTGATGGTGTCGCCCACCTTGGCTGACAGAGAGGATGGCTGAGTCAGCACAGCCTGGACCAGGGAACCTGGAGAGGGAGAGCAGAGAGGGGAGAAGTCAGGGGTCAGCCAGTGCCCCAGTAGAACAGACCTGCCTGGGCAGCAGGTTTACAGGGAATGCCACACTCAGAGGAGAATGGACCCAGACACAGTCACCAGCATATTTGAGGAGTAGAGGCCAGGCCAAGGAGGCATCTCAGCGCAGAGTCAGCTCTGGCAGATGAAGGTGGACATGGTCATCAGTTGCAAGTGGCAGTGAGGTATGGAACAAAGATATACCATGAGTTTTGTAGGGACAAGGACAATGGTCCCCAGCCACAAAGTTATGTTCTCTGGGACAAAAAATGGTATTCATAGCCATGTTAATGCAGAGGAGACATAAACCTGCCCCAGTCCCACATCCACAACTCTGCTTGGCCATGAGAAGGAATGAAAATCTATACCTTTAATTCCTCTTTGTCACTTCACCTGCAGAGCTGCTGCTGTCCTGGCCACCACAGAAATAGACAGCCTCGTCCTCGGCTTGGACCCCAGTGATGGTTAACGTGGCTGTGGAGCCGGAGGCAGAACCGGAGAATCGCGAAGGGATGCCCGAGGGTCTGCTGTTATCCAAATAGATCACAGTGACAGGGGCACTGCCAGGGACCTTCTGCTGGTACCAGGCAAAGTATTTATTGGGATTGCCTTCAGAGCAGTTGATCTTAAGAGTCTCTCCCCATTTGGCTGACAATGAGGATGGCTGACCCAGTGTTGCTGCCTGGACCAGAAAACTTGAAGAGGGGGAAAAGAGAGGGGAGAGGAGGAGCTCAGTCAGTGTCCCAGGTACAGACACCTGCCTGGACATGATTACAAGGAATCCAATAGTCAGACATGGACATGGTCACAGGCACATTTGAGGAGCAATGCCCAGACAGTTGCTAAACGGCTGCACAGAAGCAGATTTGGCAGCACAGAAGGACAAGTAGCAAGAGACTGTGGGGGACACAGCTACACTAAGAGCTGCAAGGAGGGAGAAGGGCCAAAATCTTTCCACTGTTTTTTGAGTTTCTGTCACTTTCTGTTACTCACTGTTACCTCACACCATAGCCACTGCTGCTGCTGCCTTCATAGCTACCACAGAAATAGACAGCCTCGTCCTCGGCTTGGACCCCAGTGATGGTTAACGTGGCTGTGGAGCCGGACCTGGATCCGGAGAATCGCGAAGGGATGCCCGAGGGTCTGCTGGTATCCCAGTAGATCACAGTGACAGGGGCACTGCCAGGGACCTTCTGCTGGAACCAGCCATAGCTGTTGCTGCTACCAGAGCAGGTGATCTTGACCGTCTCTCCCACCTTGGCTGACAGAGAGGATGGCTGAGACACTGCTGCTGCCTGGACCAGGGAACCTGGAGAGGGAGAAGGGGGGACAAAATGAGGGTCAGTCAGCGTCCCAGGAGCACAGACCAGCCTGGGCAGGGGAACATGGCCCCTCTGATCTCCAGGCACAATGACTCTGACCTGAGCACTGCAGAGGGGGAGGGGCCCAGGCTATGGTGCAATCCCACCAGTGCCACGACCTCACAGGGATGGGACTGTGCCATGGACCTTGACCAGGAGAGCTGCTGCTGTCCAAGGCACCAAAGAAATAGACAACCTCATCCCCAGCTTGGACCCCAGTAATGGTTAACCTGCCTGTGGAGCCAGATATGGACCCAGGGAACTGAGTAGGGATGTCTCTTATCATTAAGATAGATCACAGTGACAGGGGCACTGCCAGGGACCTTCTGCTGGTACCAGCCATAATTGTTGCTGCTACCTGAGCAGGTGATCTTCACTGTTTAATTACACTGAGTATGGCTGACTCAGTGATCCTGCCTAGGCCAGGGAACCTGGAGAGGGAGAGGAGTAACACTGGAAAGGTCAGTTATTTCTCCCCAGGAGCACATCCCTGCCCAGGCAGTGTGCCAGTCCCCTGTGCCCAATGGTTCTTGTGCCACAGTGGGACAAACAGCCTCAAGACAGAGAGGAAGATTAGAGACCCATGAACCTGGAAGGAGAACTGGCAGCTCTCCAGCAGAGCAGTAGAACATCACCCTCTGAGGGAAAGGGACCTGGTCATGGCTACAAAAACATGAGGGAATCAGGGCCCAGCCTGGCCCAGGGCAATGCAGCAGAGACAGCTTCAGCTTCAGCTTCAGCTTCAGCTTCAGCTTCAGCAGCAGCAGCAGCAGCAGCAGCAGCAGCAGGAGGGAGCAGCCTGAAGCAAAAGGCAGCAGGGCTGGGGATGAGGCAGTGCCATTCCTATTCTGGGAACAGGAGAAGGGGTCACCTCCTGTGCCTTGTCATGCACATTCATGTCCTCCTGTGGTGGCAGGGGACAGGAACCTGCCCCAAGTCCACTATCACAGCTTTGTTTGGCCATGAGAAAAAATGGCTCAAAGCCTTTCTCTCTTGACACTGGCTTCTGTGTCTCACTACTCCATTACACATCAGTACTGCTGCTGTCCCAGCTACCACAGAAATAGACAGCCTCGTCCTCGGCTTGGACCCCAGTGATGGTTAACGTGCCCGTGGAGCCGGACTTGGATCCGGAGAATCGTGAAGGGATGTCCGAGGGTCTCTTGTCATTGTTGTAGATCACAGTGACAGGGCCACTGCCAGGGACCTTCTGCTGGTACCAGCCATACCAGCCGCTGCTAGCTCCGGAGCAGGTGACCCTGACTGTGTCTTGCATGTTTGCTGACATCCAGCATGGCTGACTCACTGCTAGTGCCTGGACCAGGGAACCTGGAGAGGGAGAGGAGAGAGGGGAGAAGGAACAGGGGTCAGTCAGTGTTCCAAGAGCACAGGCTTGCTCAGATAAGGTTATGGGGAATGCAACAGTCAAAGGAGAACAGACATGGAAAATGGCCACGGGCACAACTGGGGAGCAGAGCTCAGCCCCCTGTATCACAGCACAGAGGCACCCAGAAGAGGACATGGTCATTAGCAGTAGGTCAGAGAACTGTGGGAGACAAAGCCACACTATAGGTTTTGCAGGGAGCAGAACAATGATCACCAGCCACAGAGACACCTCCCAGTCTCTAGGACAAAAAAATGAGCAAAATTCAGGGCCAGGATCATGTGGAGAAGAGAAAAACTTGCTCCAGTCCTACAGTCACACCTCTGCTTGGTCATGAGAATGACAGAAAGTCTCCATTTTTACTTCCTCTCTACCTCACTTGAAAATCTCTCTTTGTTACTGTACCAGCACCACTGCTGTCCCTGCCACCACAGAAATAGACAGCCTCGTCCTCGGCTTGGACCCCAGTGATGGTTAATGTGCCTGTGGTGCCAGATGTGGATCCGGAGAATCGCGAAGGGATGCCCGAGGGTCTTTTGTCATTCTGGTAGATCACAGTGACAGGGCCACTGCCAGGGACCTTCTGCTGGAACCAGCCATAGCTGTAGCTGCTACCAGAGCAGGTGATCCTGACCGTCTCTCCCACCTTGGCCTTCACCTCGGATGGCTGAGTCACTGCTGCCTGGACCAGGGAACCTGGAGAGGGAGAGGAGAGGGGGGAGAAGAGGGGGTGAGTCAGTGACCTGGGAACACAGATCTCCCCAGGCAGTGGGACAATGATTGGACCCCCATGCTCAACGTCCCCAGCTGGTCACACTGAGTCTGGCCAGGATATCTGCACCAGGGATGAATAACACTGCAAGGATGGGGACAAGGTCAGCCAGGTGCCAGCTGCTCAGAGATCACAGGATGGGGATGGGTTCAGGCTCCTTGCTGTTGTGGGGTCATATTGGGATGTTGTCCAGGGTCAGGGGCTTCCCTGAGAGCCAGAGGTGCTCGGGAACTCATGCACAGGCTGAAAGTGAGCCCAGTGGGCTACTGAGTACACACAGCCAATGCATCTTTAGCCCAGCAGCTCCTCTTGAACACAACAGAGCATTCCCTGACCAGCCCTGATCTTCCCTGGCAGCCTCATGAATGACCGCAGAGCTCCTGCACCCATGGGAAATATCCCTTCCCAGGCTTTAAATGCAAATCTTTAGCCCAGCTCCCTGGCCCATGTCATGTCCCCAGCTCTTGGTGCTGGGGGCAGAAGGCTGAGCTCTCTTTGGTGTTGTTCAGGGGCTCCTGGTGCAGCTGGGCTGGGAGCTGGGCTAGGATGCATCCAGCAGGGCCCTTGGCACAAGCTGAGGATCACAGGGGGACATTGGTCTTGGCACAGTGTGCAGGGAGAGGCTGCGGGGAGGTTGTCCCTTCCCCACATGACAGAGAATGGACACAGGGACGGGACTGTAAGAGACAGCTGAGGTGGGAGGCTTTTGTATTGCTTCCCCATTGTTCTGTGTCAGTGTGCAGCATCACTGCTGCTGTCAGTGCCACCACAGAAATAGACAGCCTCATCCTCGGCTTGGACACCAGTGATGGTTAACGTGCCCATGGAGCTGGACCTGGATCTGGAGAATCATGAAGGGATGTCCGAGGGTCTGTTGTTATTGTAGTAGATCACAGTGACTGGGCCACTGCCAGGGACCTTCTGCTGGAACCAGGCATAGCTCCAGCTGCTACCCCCGGAGCAGGTGATCCTGACCGTGTCTCCCACCTTGGCTGACAGAGAGGATGGCTGTTGAGTCACTGCTGCCTGGACCAGGGAACCTGGAGAGGGAGAGAAGAGAGGGGAGAAGACAGGGGTCAGTCAGAGTCCCAGGAGCACAGACCTCCCAACGGAAGAGCAAACCTGTTCAGGCACAGCAAGTCTGGCCTTAGCACCCGAGCTGTGGGCAAGTACTGCAAGGAGAATGGCCCAGGCTATGGTACAGTCCCACCAGCTCCATATCCTCACAATGATGGGGCTGTGCTGTGGGCCTTGACATGCTTTTAAGCCCCTACCTGCCCAGGCACAGGCCTCCCATGGCCCAGTGTTCCCTGGAGGTCTTGTCCCAGTGCTACCACCACGTGCTGCAGGAACCTCTGGCCCACCAAAGATTGCTCTGGGTTGCCTGCTCCTTTCCCGGTACGGCTGATTACTCTCAGATCAGCTGCAGACCACCCTGAGCCTGTTCCTGCCCAGTAGGACCATGGCCTCACTGCACTGGGAGTTCTGTGCACAGAGCAGGGGACAGCACCACCTGGCCATGGGGACACATCCACCTGTCCTGGAGCACCCAAGGCTGGTTGGTGCCTCCTGGCCACACAGGGCACTGTGCTCCCTGGGTGCTGATCAGCAGCTGGGAAAACCACATCCTGCTTCAACTGAAGGTGCCACCCTGGGCCTCTCTGAATTGCCACAAGAGAAGTGCAGAGCAGAGAAATGGGGCTTTGAAAGGGGATGGGAGCCACACCAAGACCAGGAGCTTCCAGGCTCAACACCACTAAGGCAAATTAAGCCCCCGCTTTCTCCAAATTCAAAGTGAGCTGAGGGTCTCCAGCAGCTTTGCAGCGACTGTGGGTAGAGCTGGTCTGGTGTTTGTACCAAGCACGAGCACACAGCACCCGCACTCCTGTCCGGCCAGGGGCTGCCCCTCTGCCTCCTGCACACAGCACGGCCCCCGGCAGCCGCCAAAGGAGCCCGGGGGCTGCTCTGAACCTCGCTGGCACCTGGCTGGCCACAGCCCCTGTGCCTCCTGCCTGCCCCGTCAGCCTCCTGCCTGTGCAGTGGAGCCACACTGACACCGTGTGGGGACAAGAAGGGACAGGGACAGCACTGCAGGAACTGAGAGCAGAGCCCGGCACAGGACTCTGCCCTTGCTGCCTCTCACCCTGCCAGGGCTTCCAGCAGGTCCAGAGATTCCTCCGGCCCTGGGCACAGCCATCAGGGTTTCTGCATGGCACCCTGCCCA
Source organism: Taeniopygia guttata (assembly GCF_048771995.1). NCBI lineage: Eukaryota > Metazoa > Chordata > Aves > Passeriformes > Estrildidae > Taeniopygia > Taeniopygia guttata. The sequence goes on along the minus strand of NC_133040.1, from coordinate 5,366,634 downwards.
CGGCAGCCTTTGCTCACAGGGGAGAGTGTCTCACACAGACACAGGGTCCTTTGGCACAGTTGCTGTCACCAGAGATGAGATGGCACCAGCCCTGAACTGGCAAGGACTGGCAGGGACCAGAATGTCCAGAGATCATGACAGGGATTGGCCCAGATCCTCTGAGTAACCATAGGACAGGACTTTTTGAGGGCAGGGACTAATAGCCCCACCACAGCTCTTCACTTCCAGGAGCCATGACATGTCAATGTCCTCCAGCACCACTGAGGGTCTCTTCAAGCTGTCATAGATCACAGCGTCACCATCAGAGACCTTTTGCCGGGACCAGGCACAGCCACTGCTAGCCCCAGAGGTCTTGGTGGTTTCTCCCAGAGTGGCTGACACTGAGGATGGCTGACTCAGAGATGCTGCTTGGGCCAGGGATGGAGCAGGGCAATAGAGGGAAGTAGAGGGGTTTCACCCAGTGTTCCAGGAACATGACCATCTCCTGGGCAAGGGGATGGGGAATACCACACTCAAAGGAGAATGAGTGCAACCACAGCCACTAGTGAATCTGGGGAGCAGAGCCAAGCCAAATGTACCCCAAGGCATCCCAGCACAGAGGAACATCTGGCAATTGGAGGAGAATGTTGTCATCAGTAGCAAGAGGCAATGGGATGGGGGACAAAGCCATACTGTGAATATTGTAGTGACCAGGACAATGATATCAAGGTCCAAGCTTCCCTCCAGTGCTCTAGGACACAAAAGGGGGGACATTTGTAGCCACAGTCGTGTAGAGGGGAAAAAAACTTGCCCCAGCCTCACAGCCATCACTCTGCTTGGCGATGAGAAGAACAGTAAAATGCCATTTTTATTTCCTCTGTACATAATTTGAAAATCTGTCATTTTCATTACACCAACATAGCTGCTGTCTATGCTACCACAGAAATAGACAGCCTTGTCCTCGGCTTGGACCCCAGTGATGGTTAACGTGCCCCCAGAGCCAGAGAATCGCGAAGGGATGTCCGAGGGTCTCTTGTTGCTATCGTAGATCACAGTGACAGGGGCACTGCCAGGGACCTTCTGCTGGAACCAGCCATAGTAGCCGTTGCTGCTACCTGAGCAGGTGATCCTGACCGTGTCTCCCACCTTGGCTGACAGAGAGGATGGCTGACTCAGCGCTGCCTGGACCAGGGAACCTGGAGAGGGAGAGAAGAGAGGGGAGAAGAGGGGAGTCAGTCAGTGTCCAAGGGGAACAGACTGGGCAGCAGGGAGGTGCCCCTCTGCCCAAAGGCCCCAAGATGCAATGGAGGGGCCCAGAGCCACAGACAGAACCTGAAGCATAGGGTCCTGCAGGGAGAAATGGCAGAGCAAAAGGAAGGAGAATGCTGCAGTCAGCGCCTCCACGGTGCTGACCACCACTGCTGCTGTCATCACCACCACAGAAATAGACAGCCTCGTCCTCAGCTTGGACCCCAGTGATGGTTAACGTGGCTGTGGAGCCGGACTTGGATCCGGAGAATCGCGAAGGGATCCCCGAGGGTCTCTCGTCATTCCAGTAGATCACAGTGACAGGGGCACTGCCAGGGACCTTCTGCTGAAACCAGCCATAGCTGCCGCTACTCCCAGAGCAGGTGATCCTGTCTGTGTCTCCCACCTTGGCTGACAGAGAGGATGGCTGAGTCACTGCTGCTGCCTGGATCAAGGAACCTGGAGAGGGAGAGGAGAGAGGGGAGAAGGAACAGGGGTCAGTCAGTGTTCCAAGAGCACAGGCTTGCTCAGATAAGGTTATGGGGAATGCAACAATCAAAGGAGAACAGACATGGAAAATGGCCACAGGCACAAATGGGGGGCAGTGCTCAGCCCCCTGTATCACAGCACACAGGCACCAGCAGGATGACATGGTCATTATTGTGAGTCTTAATGGAGTGGGAGACAAAGACATTAGTTTTGTAGGGAGAAGAACAATGATCACCAGCCACAAAAGTACCTTCTACTCTTTAAGACAAAAAATGGGCAAAATTAAGACCTATGGCAGTGCAGAAGAGACAAAAACCTGTCCCAGTCCTACATCACAATTCTGCCTGATTATGAGAATGACAGAAAGTCTCCATTTTTACTTCCTCTCTACCTCACTAGAAAATCTCTCTTTGTTACTGTACCAGCACCACTGCTGTCCCTGCCACCACAGAAATAGACAGCCTCGTCCTCGGCTTGGACCCCAGTGATGGTTAATGTGCTCGTGGTGCCAGATGTGGATCCGGAGAATCGCGAAGGGATGCCCGAGGGTCTCTGGTTAGTGTTGTAGATCACAGTGACAGGGCCACTGCCAGGGACCTTCTGCTGGAACTAGGCATAGTTGCCCTAGCTACTCCCAGAGCAGGTGATTTTGATAGTCTCTCCCATGCTGGCTGACATTGAGGATGGCTGACTCAGTGATGCTGCCTGGACCAGGGAACCTGGAGAGGAAGAGGAGAGGGGGGAGAAGAGGGGATGAGTCAGTGACCTGGGAACACAGATCTCCCCAGGCAGTGGGACAATGATTGGACCCCCGTGCTCAATGTCCCCAGCTGGTCACACTGAGTCTGGCCAGGATATCTGCACCAGGGATGAATAACACTGTGAGGATGGGGACAAGGTCAGCCAGGTGCCAGCTGCTCAGAGATCACAGGATGGGGATGGGTTCAGGCTCCTTGCTGTTGTGGGGTCATATTGGGATGTTGTCCAGGGTCAGGGGCTTCCCTGAGAGCCAGAGGTGCTCGGGAACTCATGCACAGGCTGAAAGTGAGCCCAGTGGGCTGGCACTGAGTACACACAGCCAATGCATCTTTAGCCCAGCAGCTCCTCTTGAACACAACAGAGCATTCCCTGACCAGCCCTGATCTTCCCTGGCAGCCTCATGCATGACCGCAGAGCTCCAACACCCATGGGAAATATCCCTTCCCAGGCTTTAAATGCAAAGCTTTGGCCCAGCTCTCTGGCAGTCGTTACTGGGGCCACAAGGCAGAACTCCCTGGTGTGATATGCAGGGACACCAGGCACTGCTGGACTGAGAAGCAGCCAGCAGGGCCCTTGGCACAAGCTGAGGAGCATGGGGAGACCTTGCTGCTGGCTCAGTATGCAGGGAGAGGCTTCGGGGAGGTCATCCCTTCCCCAAATGACAGTAGGAGGGCACAATCATAAGACTATTCAGAGACAGCTGAGGTGGGAAGCTCTTGTATCGCTTCCCCATTGTTCTGTGTCAGTGTGCAGCATCACTGCTGCTGTCAGCACCACCACAGAAATAGACAGCCTCGTCCCCGGCTTGGACCCCAGTGATGGTTAACGTGGCTGTGGAGCCAGATGAAGAACCGGAGAATCACGAAGGGATGTCTGAGGGTCTGTTGTTATTGTAGTAGATCACAGTGACAGGGGCACTTCTAGGGACCTTCTGCTGATACCAGCCATAGCTGCTGCTGATACCAGCCATAGTTGTCACTGGTAGCATCCCTAATTGCCGCTGCCACCACAGGTGGTAATCCTGGCAGTGTCTCCCATGTTGGCTGACACCGAGGATGATTCACTAGTGCTGCCTGGACCAGGGAATGCAGAGAGGGAGAGGGTAGAAGAGGATCAGCCAGTCTCCCAGAAGCACAGACCTTCCTGGACAAGGTTACAAGGAATGCAGCAGCCAAGGACAGAACAGACAGGGAAAAGGTCACAGGCACACTTGAGGAGAAGAGTTCAGCCCATTGCAGAATGGCTGCACAGAACAAGTTCTTGCAGCACAGGAGGAGATGGTCGTGAGTATCAAGAGGCTGTAGGGGACATAGCTACACCAAGATCTTTGTAATAACATAACAATGGGTCCCAGCTGCACAGTCACTTCCTGATCTCTGCAACACCAAAGAGAGGACATTCCGTGCTGTGGCCATGCATAAGGGACAGGAATCTGCCTCATTCACATGACCAGCCAGGAGGGAGAAGGACCAAAATCTTTCCTCTGATTTTGGGAGTGTCTCCCTTCCTGGTACTCCTTGTCACCATACACCATAGTTGCCACTGCTGCCGTCATAGCTACCACAGAAATAGACAGCCTCGTCCTCGGCTTGGACCCCAGTGATGGTTAACGTGGCTGTGGAGCCAGACAAGGATCCGGAGAATCGCGAAGGGATGCCCGAGGGTCTCTTGTCATTAGCATAGATCACAGTGACAGGGGCACTGCCAGGGACCTTCTGCTGGTACCAGCCAGCATAAGGATAGCTGCTGCTAATCCCAGAGCAGGTGATCCTGACGCTGTCTCCGGATTCCTTCACTTGGCTGACAGAGAGGATGGCTGCTGAGTCAGCGCTGCCTGGACCAGGGAACCTGGAGAGGGAGAGAAGAGAGGGAAGAAGACAGGGGTCAGTCAGTGTCCCAGGAGCACAGGCCTGCCTGGGCAGCAGGATGGGGTCCCTGTGCCCAAAGGCCCAGTGCAGGCATGGAGAGTCTGGCCATGGCACATGAGCTGTGGTGAGCACTGCAAGGAGGGGAGCTGCTCAGGCTCCAGTGTGATCCCCGCAGCTTCATGACATCATGGGGCTGTGCTGTGGCACCCAACACCCTCTTATGTGGCTGCCTACCCGACACAGGCCCTCCATAGAAATGTATCCCCCAACATCTCCTGACAGCTTTGGTCCCACTGCTTCCTCTCTTTCTTGCCCATCTATGCAGCAAGATAATTCCAGGCCACCTGCTCCCTTGGGCACTCAGCTGGGAAAAATAGGTCCTGCTGCAAGCCAGGAAGAGAAGCCAATATGCTTCAGGAGCCACAGGATTACACTCAGCTGGATTGAGGTGTGTCGCAAAGGCTTCTCAACCTTAGCCAAGTTCCATGTCAAGGGATGACAGGAACGTTTTCTACCCTGCCTTGCCATTGCATCCTCTGCTGCCACCTTCAGCAAACCTGTGATTCTGGTGTCACCCACCCTCTGTGCATCCCCTGAGGCAGATCAGGTCTTCCAGCCACTTCCTTCCCATGCTGGGGCTTCTGCACAGGGCTCTGCACCTGCAGCTGCCCAGCCGAGCCCATGGTCCCCTGCCAGTGGGTGCCACAACAGCCACAATGCAGGCACTGCCTCAGCACCAGTGACTCTTCCCCTTGTCAGCAGCCCCACAGGGAACAGAAGGGCTCTGCATCCTGAAGCCCCTGGAGCACAAGGGCAAGTGCTCAGCCTGACCAGCCCCACACACCAGCCCTTGTGCATGAAATAGTTAGAACATCAGAACATGGTGCAAGCCCTCCTTTGAGGTCAGCTGTGTTGCATGAGCTCAGCTAAAGTCACAATGTTTTTGATTTGCTGTTGGTCATACTTGACATACTCTGGAACTGTGGCCTGATCAGAATGACACTACAATAGCCTTGGTTCTCCCACAGTTGCTCCTAGCTCTCTAAAGCTGCAATTTCTACTCTCTCCCTCTAAAGACCATAAAACACAGAAAAGGTGAGTAGAGGACTTGTAAAATGCTGACTAAATTTATGCTCCTCCTGCAAAGTCTAAGTGCCAGACTAAACGGTGCTGTTCCTGTCTATAGGCAGAGCCTCATTTCTCTTGGTTTTGTCCCATTCATCTCCCCCATAGTTTTGACTCTGTGTTTGCTTGCCTAAACTGCATAAAAAAAAATTAAATAAAAATATATATGAAAGTCTGTCTACAGAGGTGTTGAAGATAAAACCACAAAAAACAAACAGTGGTGGAATATCTTGTTGCAAAAGATCTGTAGAATGCTATTGCAATCACAAATGATATAAACAAATAGTGCCATTCATCAGGTAAAATTGCTTGCATTGTTCTTTCCCAGAAGTCTTCAAGTGAAATAATGGTTCCATCAGCAGATTGTCTTGGAAATCTTGTTTTTCTAAAAGCTTGAGAGCTTTAGACTTAGCAGTTTATCCAACTGAAAATCAGTCTCCCCTTTGCTGCCATCCTGTGGCAACTTGCTGCATCAGGCTGCTGCAGCAGGGTGAGGATGCAGTGTGAAATGCTGTCTTCAGAGGGTAGCAGAGGTTGCATCGCTTTTCAGTGTTAAACAGATTCTTCACCCCTTTCCAGCACTTCATAATAATTTTCCCTAGGGAAGGAGATCAGCTTGGTCTATCATATCATTCCCGCTGAGATATATTCCAGCATTTCATGTGTTTGCACCATGGCTGATGAGGTCAAGATGCTGATGACTTGCTCTTGCTTTCTTTTCCAACTTGGTATTAATTCCTTAGCAGGTGATACCGCTGTGTGAAGCAGTAATTGGAAGAAGTCGTAAGAACCAATGTGATTTGGACAACTTTGTGGGAATTCTCTCCCTTTTCTCTCCTAGAAAAACAGGATGCGATCAGAAGCGCATTGTGACCTTTGTCCATTCAATGGGACAGAAACTGCATCCTCCTTCCTTGGTAGTGCTGCTCAAACCAGTGTCTAAACATGTTAAATCATTAAAAATATTTGTTTGAAAATATTGCCTCTTCTCATGTCTTTCTTTGAACTACAAAGCAGCTGTACCAAAATGTAAGTTTGAAGAATGTCATGGAGCAGAGAAGGACTTGAATATGTGTAAAAAAGGCAAGCAAGTAGAGGCAAACAGAAAATCGATTTCATTTTAATATAAGACAAGTGCATGCTTCTATCAATGATTAAAAGAAAGATCAGACCCTTTGCAGAAGTGGATTGAGCAGGGGAAGGAATGCAAATGATTGCTTCATGTTGGGAAGATATGATGAGAAATGTCAAAACCTGTGCTTCCTGATAATACTTCTATGTGGTTTAAGTGATGTCCATCCCTCTTGCAAAAAGCCTGGTGATTCTGTGGGTGTCTGACATCTCCTTTTTATTTGTCAGCTGAGAGACTGGGCTGGTTGATGTGTGTTTGGCAGCAGGCTTAATGAGGGCACCTGATGGAGAAGTAGCTCTGCTTATCTACACTGAGGTCAGCACTGGGGATAATTGGATGGCTTCTATACTGCCTGATTTCTGCAGTTTACAAGAATATTAATGCTAGTTAAAAATGGTAGCAGTTGACATGTAATGAGGAACAGATATAGAATTTAGCTGAACCAATTTGGAAACAGATATCTGTGGCAGAAGGGGAAGGTCCTAACTGCCAGCTTTGCTGATTTTAACTTGAGCCACTGGCCTTGAAAGAACCCACTACTGCTTCACTAGGATGTAACATGGAGAACTGGATAAAAATCCTTCCTGTCAGGGGCTGCAGTGCTGAAATGCAGACCTCTGAGTTGAGGCTACCACTGAACAGTTGATGAGCTGGCCTCGTGTTTTCTGCACTCTCAGAATCTCTCTCATTGCAGTGGCAATTCTTTATCTCCAGGCTTGTAAAACTTTCTAATAAATTATACTGGGAGTCAATATCTGAATATAAAGAACTAAAGCGCAGCAAATCCTAAACATGAGTCTTTGTTCTGATATTCTTTTAAAAAGCAAATGCCTTTTTTATTTTGCTCATCATTTAGCTGGACAGGTTTGAGCTGTAGGATTTGTTCTGTCTTGTGCTAGTCACTTAACTGCAAACACAGTTGATCCTTTTACCTAACTCCATAATGTGATATTTGTTCTTCAGTTCAACTGTAGTCAAGGAGGGGTGGGGGAGGAGGTGAAAAGGAATTTTCTAACTCAGCAAGTTCCACAAAAGATGGAGTTCAGCAAATTATCAGTGCTTTAATAACAGCCCTCTGCATTTCTTTACAACCCGAGGCAAGCAACTAACTATATGCAGAGGGGGGAAATGCCAACTTCAAAACCTGCAGGGAATGATGGGAAAGTACTTAGTTCTTCATTTTTGATCCATGTCTAATTAAACAGACAGCTCTATCTAGTATTTTTGGTCAATTAAGGTCTGACTTGTAGCAGCATGCACATTGTCTACATGATGTTTTCCATTTTGAGGCAGTTGTGTGGCCACAGATTTTTCTTAGAAATCATGGTTTTGGTAGATTAGAAGTATGTGTCTTAAGCAGGAATTCTCAGGATGCTTTCAGATTGAAGCGTGTTTGTTGCTGTGGGCTGCTGTTTCAACTATGGTGAAATAATAGAAACCTGCAGAGTAGAGAAAATGAAATTAATTCTGTCTGAAATCTTGCCTCATAGAAGTTTTTCTATTAAGTATTTCATCTAAGGAGATAGAAGACCACAAACTATAGTTGCGAATAGAATGGGAGACAAGTGTTAGGTTTTCCACGGATGAGGCGACAATCTGTTTCTACTGGTAATAGTTGAAATGGAGACTAGTACCTGATTTCTTGTCAGTGTGATAAAGCTTCCAGTAAAACCCAGCTCTCATTTATCCCATATGTATTCCATCTCTCTGCATGCATCTACAGAGTAAGGCACACTAATAGGAATCAAGGTACATTGGAATCCTATACCCATTGCCTGCATTTTGTTCCTGTCCTGCCCAAAATCTGTTTAGATTTTAAACTTCTTAGAGCAAAAAGATAACATTTGTAGTTCTTAAAACTTATGACCATGGCCTCACCTGGAGCCTTTAATATACCTATTGATGTGATTAGTACCTGTCTTACACAGATATAAAATATTGCCATTTGAAGAAGTGGAACAGGATTGGATATAAGTCACATGTGTGACATATTTGTTTAAACACTGGAAAAAAATTAGCATTATTGATATTATCCTATGCATAAAATACATCCCTCAGGTATGTCAGATGACACTCGATGGTGTACCCATATCTTCAAACAGAATAATGTAGACTAGCAGCAAACTACAGTTACAGACCTGCTTGGTAACAAAAGCTGCACTGTCTGAGGAAATAAACATGTTCATACTTGGGTGAACAGGGTCCTAATTTATCTAAATCACCGTTGCTTTAAAAATACATATTCAAATAAAAAATTCCAATCCTCTGTAGTAGCAAATGCATACAAAAGTATGAGTAAGCAAATGTGAAATGCCTCTTCTGATGTCTTTTTTTTTCTGCTCAACTACAAGCTCACCTCTAAGAACATCTTAGCTGTTGTAGCAGCCAGGAGCTGCCAGCAGAGGTTACCACAGCCTTTGGAGAAAGGCTGGTCCCTCTCCGTGGAACTGGGCTGGCACATGGCCCCTGGAGCTGGACTCCCTCTGGTGAAAGGCAGGCGAGTCATTGCATTGCTCCAGAAAAAAGCATGGAGTGTATGTCTAGAATTCCTCCTGCACCTTTGGCCTGGCCACCTAAAATAACCTACAAAATAAACTTCTCTGTGAGAACTGCCTGAATTTCAACCTCTTGAGTGATCCTGTGTGCTAATGTGGGAAAAGAGACATGACAGAGGGGTTACCGCATTGATAATAATAATAATAACCCACATGGACACCTTCTTGTGTCACCTGCTCCAGGGGGGTTGGACTGGGTGATCTCCTTCCAGCCTGTTATTCCATGATTCTGTGAACAGCAATAATAACAGCAATAATAATTGTTATAATACCCCTGACCCTCACAGTAGGGGTAGGAATTGGATAGATTTGCCCAGCAGCTGCTGTCTGGGCTGCGATGGTAGCTCTCCTCACACCTGATGGGGCATTGCAGTGCACTCTGAGGGTACTAGGGGACCTTCCTGCCTTTTTTCTCCTCACACACCCTGCTCCTATTTCCCACCTTTTTTCCCCTCATGCATCCCCAGCCCTGTTTCCCATCCTTTTTCCTGTCATGCATCCCCAGTCAAACTAGTTTCCTGCCTTTTCCCCCTCATGCACCGCTGGCCCCCATTTCCCACCTTTATCCCCCCATGCATCCCTGGATCCATTTCCCGCCTTTTCCCCCTCACACATTCCTGGGTCCATTTCCCGCCTTTTTCCCCTCACACACTCCCGGGTCCATTTTCTGCGTTTTTCCCCTCACACACCCACAGCCACCATGACCTGCCTGGTGTGGGGTTGCTGTGACAAACTCATCGTGGGATGAAACTGTCAGAGAGGACGGAGTGTGTCACCCTCAGACAGGTGTCCTGTGGCTCACGGAGTTCCATGACCATGCCCAGCCTGTGGCCAGAGATGGAAGCGGCCCATGGCCCTCCAGGGAATGCTGAGGTGAGGCTGAGGGAGGTGGCGGCCATGCCATGCTGAGGTGCTGCCTTGTCCTTGTCCCAGCTGTAGCTTTGATTACACTTCCCCTCACTGCCTGCAGCCTAACAAGCTTGCTGCAGGTTCATGTTTGGTTTAAAGACCATATTTTAATGTGTACTTAAGTGTTAACCTCCGTGTGGGGCTCAGAACTGGCCCTGACTTTACTTTTCCCAGCCCCTCATTGATGTAAATTTGCTTTTAAACCTCCTGTTACCCCCTAAGCCTGCTTTCATTTTTCTCCACTCAGCTCACTAAATGCTTTCGTTTCTCTTTTTCTTTTCTCCTTTCCTCAGGCCCCTCTGTTTTGCCTTAGCTCTGTCTCAGCTGTAGTTACTAAAGGCTGAAACAGGATAGAATTCTCCCTTCTAGAGATAATGTTGCTTAAAAAGAAAAGCACTCCTTGCTTTTGATAAAAGAAAGCATCTCTCTTTTTTTTCCCTCCTCCCCAATTTCTCTTCACCTCCACATGGTTCTGGTGCTACCTGTAGCTTTCCATTGTCCCAGTCCACCTTTACTTTGTTTATTTTTTTATAATTTCATACTGTCATGGTTGCAATCTGTGTTAAGGGTGCACCCACCCAAAATTTCAGGAGAGAAAACTTGTGTTTCTTCACACTTGTGCCATCCACTGGGCTGTGAAGCGGAGTATTAATTTTCCCATTCATGTTGCATTTGTCCCTAAAAACTCAGATCTTGGACCTGGATCACACTGAGCAAAAGCATCTCAAATATATGGATTTTGCTTTGATAAACATGCATTTACTTTTTCAGCCATAGGAGTTGTAAACCTGCTTGAAAGTTACTGAAAACCCCTTTGTTGCTAAAGAAAGCATTTGTCCTCATTCCAATATCCCAGCCTGCTGCCAGCAGCAGATGAGGTTTGCTTGCAGGAGATAAATTATTTATGGAAAGGTGTACATGCTATCTGATCTGAATCTTTACAGTGATAAGTTTATATTTAGAACTTTTTATAATATCAAAATAGCACCAGCATCAGTTAAGCTTTATTTTTTTGATAGATACTTAAGATTTTGTTGTTATCTCTAAATGAGCCCAGGTAAGTTGTGCTCATGAACCTTCATCCTGATGCATAGAAACCCAGCCCTCTGCTGAAAAGTAATTATTATATATATAAACAATATATATTCTCCTGCTTTGCCTAATGATGCCTGGGAAGACTAGTTCTCAGTGCTCAACAGGCTTTTATCCTGTCATGCTATTTTTAAAATTCAGGCTGGGTTCTCCCTGCATCTTGTATATTCCTGCTTTTAAAAGCTTGGCAGTTGGAAATTAAATGATTTACAGGTGATACATGAACTCAAATAGCGATGTCAAATGTTCATATTTCTAACATTAAGTATTCAGCACTTGTGTGCCAGGTCCACTCCTAAAATCATACTAAATTTAAAAATAACTGAGATAATGCTTGTTTATCATCTGAAGATGGACCAATGAATTTTCAGAGTTTTGAGTTCCTCTTTACAATTGCAGAGGTTGAATTCTTCTTTCTTGTGTAAAAACTACATAACTATCTTACTCCAGCAGCTGCAGAAAAAAAAGCCACAAATGTTCTCAGACCCATGAAAACATTGTGGGAGATGGAGACTGACAGTGACTGCAAGACGAGTGAAATAAAAATCAAATTTCAACCTGGAGTGTCTTAGTTGTTTCTGATAATGAAATGGAAATGCATTCAGGTTTGAGGATGTTTTTGGTACACAAGTAATACTCAGCTACAGGGGATGTATTAAGAAGCTGTAATTTTTTAAAGTCAGTATTTCAGATCCTGATTCCTGCAACTTAAAAATGGTGCAGCTGGAGGTGGGTGGAATTCCTTTGGAATTTATTGAGTGCTGTAAGCTGGGTGAAGACTGAGAGCTTTGGTCCTCTCAGGATTCTCCTTGGCTTCCTGCCAGCTGGCTTGCAGGTAAGTTCCATGAAAAGAGCTGATATATTCTGTCCTCAAACTCAGAGTTTGCTGCTGAAATGCTGCAAGGAATCGGGCTATTAAAACAAATTAAGCTATCTATTTGTGAACATTTTGTGATGTTACACTGTATGCACTTGTCACACTGCTGCCACATCAAGGTTAGAGTGAGAAGGTGACTAGCTGGCAGTCACTTAATCAAAAGGAGCTGTTGATGTCTCAGGTAGCCCAGGCCGGGTGAGGCTTGCATGCTCCATTGCTTTTAACAGCCAGATAATGAATATGCTTTCCAGAATCTGTGTTTCTCATAGGGGAAGCAGCAGCTGCCTGTGATCTGTGTCGCTGTCAAAGGAAAGTGAGATGTAGTTAATTCTGGGCTACACAACAAAGACATATTGATCAGGGTTCTTTTGGCTCTGGTTGGATTTCTGCAATAACAATGACTAGCACCATGCAGCAAGCCAGGATGGCAAATCTACATATGTTTTGTCTTACCCCAAAAAGCATGAGTTCTTACCACCAAGATCTGCTGCTGGGCATCAGCAGGTTCAGAGCAATTCCACTCCAGAGGGTCAGTAAGACACTGAAATCAAGTGAAAAGGGCACATCTTGTTCATGTCATTATAAGTGCACTTCATTTGTAGCTATAAGTTAAATTCATAGATTCAGTCCAAACAGCTTGCAGTGCATAAGTTACACATGATTTAAAGAAAAAACAAACAATCCTGTGTTTATAGTATCTGGACAAAGTCATACAGAGCTGCTTACAGAGGTAATGAATGTTGCAAGAATTATACAGAGTGAATGTATACATTATGTTTCCACTGTTCCTGCTCTACTAGTAGGACTTGGATGTGGATGATTATGTGCTGTATATTTACTAGAGTATTACAGTGTATTTTTTATTGCAAAGCTAAAAATCCTTGTGTACTTGTTTTGTAATATAAATATGTAATTATTTTATTTCTGCAGTTACCCAACTCATTGCCTGTCTTCCCACCTTTTTTTTTCTTGTTACTTTCCCCTAATAGCTGCATCTTCTTTTCTTTTGTTCATGTGTTGTGCAGAAGAAAAATGGGCACTAACAGGTTTGCTAATTACTATAAAAATCTTCCCAGCCTTGTTCAGTTCAGATCATTCTATTAGCTAAAGTAATGGAGTGCAGTGGCACGATGGTGCTCCCACTTTTCATTGTCTGAGGTCTTTCTGGTGCAATATATTACTGGGATTGTATTCTGGGGCTGTCACAATGGCTTTTGATTTCCCATACCTGCTGTTTAGTTTTATCTCAACGTTCCTTTTTTTACTACTACTTAATTCTCCTTATCCTTCCTAAATGACTTTTAAGGGCACAGGACTGTTTGCCCCATGCTTCCTCAGTTTTTTCTGAGAATCAGTAAGGCTGAGGATTGTTGTGCTCAGTCCCTTGCAGATGGACCTGTGGCCAGTGTCAGGGTGTTCACATCACTGCAACAGCTCCTGGCAGTTTTCAGCTGCACTACTTTACTTAAAGGCATGGTCTTTACCCTCACTGCATCATTTTGCTCCTGACACCTATTTTTCCTTGCCTATCAGCATTGTCAATGTCATATTCCTCAGCAGTATTTACGGCAGCAGACTTTTGGCTCATCACTCTGATTATATTAGCTCCAGTGATTGTACTTTCACCTCATTACTGAAATAAAGTTAACATTAATGAGAGTCATGCAGCTAAACCTCTACTCACCTCTCCGGAAATTTATTCTAATGATGAAAAGAAGATGCATGTGGATCTATTTGAAAGCAAGCCAGCTTTTTTCCCCACCCCCACCTAGATACCTACCAAATTCAGTGTTAAATCAAGTCTTTTGTTATTAAGAGCTGATGATGCAAAAGAAGCCAAATACATTATACAACATTAACAAGGGAAATTGTGATTGGTTGAACACTGATTTATGTACTGGTCTGCTACAGAGTTCCTTTATGACCCAAATTTCTTTGTTCCTGCTGCTTCAGGAAAGGGTTTTCTCATATCTGACTCTCACTGCAAATTAGCCATAAAGTAAGTACTTGGAGGTTCTAAGAGGTGTGCTAGGAAAGTTCAAGATATTATCAAGGGTAACAGTAATCGTACTCCTAAACAAGATGAAGCATTGAGAAGTAGAAAATGTCTATAGAAACGCAGCAGGACTTTGTGCCTGAAGAAAAAATATAATTTAGATAAGGAAAGTTCATGAGATAAATGTATATGCTGCATGTGCCAAGCAAGGGGGCTCAAGAGATCTTTTATTGATCAGAGTTTGGATTTACAATAAGAGCAATCCATTTGTCACTGGTCATTGCTAGGGAAGTCATATGACTAGAGAGAGTTTGTTGTTGTGTTTCCTTTGTTTACTTGCTAGTTAAGGTTAGAGAATAAGAATTCACTTTTTATTAAATCTTCTTACAATTGGCTGCTGTGACATGGCTTTAGTTCTGTGTGAGGCCACTGCCTGCTCCAGCAACACAGGTTACCTAGAAGGATAGTAATATAGATTGAAAGGAATGTAGCTTTGGAGCAAATTTAATTGTTTGATGTTTTCCTTGAATTTTACCTCTTCATGTATGAAACTAGCCTGGGCCTGGTGTGGTGGAAGAGGTCTAATATTATTCTTGCTAAACATTTGCATATCTTTAGGATAAGATAAAAAAAGAATGTTCACTCTATACGATATTATGAGCAAACAAACCTTTGTGTTCAAAAATACAAAGTTATGTTTTACTAGAAAATACCACTGGCCAGTACAGTAAGCGTAATATTTTAAGTACTAAGTGTTCTTAGTACTTCCTTAGGCTTTCAAGAAAAAAAAGTAATTCAAGAATTACCAAAGCATGATTGACTCGAAAAAGGGAGAGAAATATGACTGTACTGATAATCACACTTTGACCTATTTTGGATTCTGGGCTGTAGAAAGGCTTGTGATTTTGACCATGAAGTTTACAAGGAAGAATATCTAGACTTGTCACCAGAAGAAAAGCTTTCTAAGAGGAAGGCTGTTTAAGTTAGCCTTTTCAAATGTCAGAATCCTAAACAAAATAGATTAAGTTGGATAAAGGTAACCCTTTACAAAGGTTGATGAAATAACATTATCGCCCTTTGGCAGAGAGAGAAATTGTAACACAGTGTTAGGAGACATTGGTCTTGTCAGATGGTGCAGCAGGAGCGGGCTGGGGCACCGCATCTGAAACTGGTCCCTGGATCACTGTCCTGCTCTGCCTTCTGGACATTTCTGCCTTCTCTTTCTGAGCTTACTGCTGTTGTGCCTGAAGCACAATAGCACTGACTCATGTCTGGAGCCACAAACTGAGTGTGTCAGATTGAAATGTGCCTTATGGAATAATAGTATGTACTGTGTTTAGTTTGAGAGAGTTTTACAAGACTGTCCTAAAGCAGCTTTTTTTACAGATGCAGATTAAATGAACAAATAACATGAATTAACTTATTTTCAGTTCATGTTTCATGGTCATTCCCACTGCTCCTGTAGCATTCTTTTTCAAAAATAGTCCATCAGTTGCAGGTATTTACTTCGCAATTTGTTCTTTTTCCTTTATGTGCACATCTCTTCTTCTCCCACCTGCTTCCCAGCTTGGCTTTTCCTCATCTTGGTGCCCAGGAAATGCCAGTGTCTGGTTGAATGAGCTCTGCTATAAATCAAAGTGTCATCACTTAGCTGGTAGAAGTGATTTAATTAATGCATCATGCCTTCCCCAGAGCCTCTCCCCACCTGACTGCTAATCAACCTTCATCAGCAGGAGGAAAGCGCAGCCCTTCTTACAACTGCGCAGGAGAGACTGAAGGAAAGACAGTTAATTGCAGCTGCCAAGATCAGCCTTGTCACTTGTCTGTAATCTGTTGTCTGCTTCTTGAAATATTGCTGTCCTGGTCCCTTACAAACCATGCTTAACTCCATTCATACATGGAGTTAAGAAATGATCCAGTATCATCCCAGGGATCACTTTCTGTCAGAAAATCTATTTGGCAGATGACATGTTTTAAAACACCCTATCATGCATGGCAGTATTGGAGCAACTTCTACAGCCTGAGTGCTCTTTTAACTGGAAGGAGCAGTTTATGTGTGAACATTTCTGCATTTCAAAGGTGGTGCTGTGCAGTTAGCACTATGGATTCTGAGCCAAAAAATTGTTGTGCCAGTATGGAATTACAGGGCAGATGTTGTTAGCAAGTGGTCCCCTTTGTCAGCTGCTGAATAAATACTAGATGATTTTATCTCAGGTGAATATGTACCAAAATGATAAACTCTGTACAAGCCAGAGCACTTCTCAGGGCAGCATCTGTGGTAATGGGAATCTCAGATTCCATCTGCTGGATAATATAGGCAGAAGAATTTAGGGAGTGTCTTACTTGTGACTATTCATACTTATATAGGCAATCAAGATAAATATGGGAAATAGCACTTGTGGGAAGCAGTGGTTTTCTGCTAGCAACTGGAATAGGAAACTGGGAGTCAAGATTCCTGCTTTCTAGGCTTGACCACACCCAGGTTGCCAAATGACCATGAGAAAGACATTTGACTAGTTTTTATCTGGGTTTGACCCAAGTATAATGTTTGTTGGAGAAGGACATATTGTACTTAGGACAGGACACACTCTCTTCTCCCTTCAAACAGCTGGTGCTATGGAAGCAGATGGGCCAGGGCTACCTTCTCTGGAGCACAAGGAGGCTCATCAGTGAGAAGGACAGCAGTGCACCCAGTGGTACTTTAATGTCCACAGGCCATTTGCGTGACTGAAGTGCAATAATGATCACTTCAGCTGTAATACTGCAGGTACTCGGGAGTACCTCTCTGCTTGTGGAGCCCGAGATGTTGTCTCAGGGTGGGTTTTGGGGTCACCTTCAGAGGCCAGTGGGAGAAGGACTTGACCCCCACTACCTCTCAGTGTGAGCTAAAAGCTGCCACAAGCTGTACAGGATGTGTGAGTTGGGCCACAATGGGTCACTTCTGATATTCCACCACCTCAAGACAGCCTGTATCAGGCACACTCAGCCTTTAGTCCTCCCTGGGAGGACCCATCACAGCCAGTTAGGTGCACTAGCCTGGTCCTGGTGCTCAGCCTACCCTGTGACAAATGGCACAGATGAGTCAGCATCGAGCTCTGGGCAGTGGCACCAGTTCAGTCCCAGCTCTGTGTCCCGTTTTGCACCAGTCGGGTGCCCTGAGCCGCAGCCTCAAGGTTGGGTGCTCTCAGTCTGACCAGGGTAATTAGCATTATGGCTAAGCAGCTGTTTCCTTTGTAAGTCCATAATTTTGAGGGTTCATTACATGGACATAAAAGTCCTCTCCAGGCAGAGATTTGGCAGACAAAGCCCAGCCAGGGAGCTGTTTCATCATTTGTTGGTTTGTTTATTTTTGCATCTGTTGAGCATTTCTTCTGGTATTTTGTATACAAGGCTGCAAAAGATACAGCTGCAATCATTTTCAATTGCTTACCATTAGGGTCTTCATTGATCTTTATTCTTCTATTGGTCACTTATGATTCATTTGATGAAACAAATTTGTATTACACTATTAAAAGAAATAACAACATTTCCAGATACTATACTTATTCCCTTGTTTCATAGGTGTATTGTTTTACTTATTCCCACAAACTCCACTCCTCCAATTGCTTATTGCTTGTTCTGTTGTTTTATACTACAGTAGTAGACAAAGACAGTGTTCATTGCATAGCTTTGCTACTATTTTTAGTCTTTCCCCAGCTTTTTTGACAGAAGTGAAAATATGAAACCAAGCTGCTTAAGTATCTATCTTTTTGGTGATTTAAATTGAGAAGAACTTTTAAAGTAGTGATATTACTGTAATTTTATCCCAATGCAACTAGTAGTAGGGTTTGTGCCTATTCAGGAATTACTTTTAGGAAATGCTTTTGAATATAACATCTTTAAATATGATCACTGAAGGGAGCTGCATCCTCAGGCTTTCTGAAATTTCTCAATGTCCCTTTTTTCTACTGTTTAAACCACACCTGAGATAATTTAAAAGCAAGATGCACTGATATCCACAGCAACCCATGCCAAATAAAACTGCCTTCCTTTGTAGGATTTTGCTGTGGGCACAAGACTGAATAAGTGGCCTTATTGTAAGGATTGTGCTGCAGGTGAGTGAATAGAGCTGTTCTTTAGCAGATATTTGGATACTAGGGAATCCTGTAGCTGGCAAGATGCTGAGCTTGTAAGTGATTTTTCTCCTCTTTTTTTTCCTTCTTAAGAAGCCTTGACACTACTTGATGACTTAAATCAGAGTTGTTATCTGTAGAGTTTTCATCTTGCATTGAAAAATATTGCAATGAATTCTTTCAGAGAGGGGAAAGGAGCTGTGGATGTGTTTTCATTTCACACTTGTAGTTCATTTTAGCACTCTAATGAGTGCTGGCTGTGACTGAGCAGGTCACAGAATAGCTGTGCTGCCCTCTAAACCAGGAATGTAATTTTTGTGAGCGCTGTGAGCTCAGACAGTATGTAAGGAAGGGCTGTACTCTCTGTCTGTGTGTGAGCTGATGAGGAGGGACAAAAAGTCAGTAATTCCTGTACATCATTACCTCTCTGCCTTTGGACTGGGACAGTGTGACCTGCAGACAGTGTGCCAGGGAGAGCAGAGCCCTGAGCCTTGTCAAACCCCTTCAGCTGGGTCTGCTCCTCCTCTGCTCACACCTCAGAAAAATTGGCTGTTGCGCAGGAGAGCAAAGCTTGTTCTCAAAACAGACCAAAATTCTGTTAGTGCTGTCATGACAAATGCAGTATTAACCAGCCCTTAAGTTTGTAAGGACTTACTAATTCATTTGGATTAAGTAAAAATATCTTGCCAAAGGCCTTCTATCCTTTTCCCACAGAAAATTTGCTTTTTGATGAAATAGAAAAGTAACTTTTGATTTAAGAGTATTAATTTTTTAGGTGGGAAAAATGGTAGCCAGATATTTGACAGAATCACAGAATATTCTGAGTTTGAAGGGACCCACAAGGATCATCAAGCCCTACTCTTTAGTGAATGACCCATACAGGCACCAAACCCCTGTCCTTGGTGTCATTAGAACATTGTTCTAACCAAGAGAGATAATCTCAGGGTCACCAATTCAATGTAATTAAAAACCTTAACCTTGAAAATATTTGGTATTTTTTTTTCTTAAAATTCTTGTGTAATACAAATTTTTTTTAACTTAATAAAAACAAACACAAAAATAAGACCTTTCCCACAAAAACAACTCAGATTGGTGGATAAGGTGCCAGAATGTTGGACTGGGAGCCTGATGAGAAAGCTATCTTTGTGTGGGGAGTGAAGGAGGAGTGTCATTTCTGAAGGTATCAGAAATGCAGGGGTTTTATTATCTTCTGTTGTTCTGCCTCTCATTCTCATTTTTTTGTGTGTATTAAGTGGCTCTTGCTGAGCCTGGTGTTGAGATGTCATTGTGATAAATCACCTTTTACTGGAGATTATATTTTTTCTTCAAATGAAGCTGCCAGCAAGACACATTTTAGCAGTTACAAGTGACTGCAATATTTTCTGTCACCTTTTCTCTTTCTCTCTTCAAAATTTTATACAATGCATTCTGACTAAATTCTGTTGATGACCATGTTTTCCAATAGGAGGGAAAAAATAACAGAGGTGGCGATTAAAAACTGTCAGCACTAGTGAAGGATCTTTATAGGTATGAAGCTCCCCAAGATTCCCATGAAACCATACAAAAGGTCAGAGTTGCCTAGGATCAAATTTCAGAATCATGGTATGTCTGTAAAGAATAATTATCAGGTGTTTTTATCTAGTGAAATGAATCCATATTGTCAAGTTTACACATCAGGTATCAAGATCATACACTGTCTTCAGTAAATTTACTTACTTTTAACAAACAGTTGTGCCACTTCGTCTTCAGACCTGCAGAACTTTGTGGTTATGCTGATGTCATTGTTCTTACCCCCTAAAAATTCAGAATGAATGTAGGAAATAGTGGATCATATTTGTAGCAAGAAAGGAGTAAAATGATTTAATTACAATAAATATAATCTATAGAACATTGTTATTTTTTCAGAACTAGCAACTGGAAAACAATATCTGGAAAATTGTCTTGAAAAGTCTTATCAGGGTCATCAAAAGATTAGATTTGTTTTGGTTTTGTCAAATTATTAATTGGTTTTGACATTTTTGTGGAAATAATTTTGGCAGTCTAAGTCACAAATCATAATTTGTATGCTCTTTAAGCCTTTTGGTGTGCTTGACAGTCACTTCAAAGGTTACAGTCTTATTCCTCAGGAAACAGCTGTTTGAATCCCAGCTGGAACCTCAAGGCTAATGAGAGAAACAAATTAGTTCCTCAGAGTTATGTAAAGTAAAACGTCACCTCCTTCCAAAGGTGTCTGGGTTACTCCAGTGTAAGTTTAAATTGCTCTATTGGTGGGATGAATGGCGACACTTGTCAGGATACAAGTTGTCCAGAGTGACCCCAGCTGGTCCCTCTCTCAGGACTTCTCTGTTTAGTGACCTGCTTTGGTTTCTTTGCTCTAAAAGTTCTCAACTCACTTCCATTTCTCTTCCCTCCAGTTGTTACTTTCAAATAACCACATCATTTTGCCCTTGAAGTCCATTTATAGCACTGGTTGTGAGTGAAAAACCTGTGATGTGATATATTCCCATGTGAAAATCAATCTATTTCATAGTTGTCTTAATACTTCATGGAATTCATTCACCTTTTTAAGCTTTACATTTCTGGTGGATACTGTCTAATTTTTTGTGAGGTATGGGGTTTTTTTTCTCTTGAAACAGATCTGAGAAAACACCAACATTACAGCAGGCCCCATAGAAGATTCTTTTCTGCATATGACCTAGCCAGACATTCCATTCTGTTTTTCTAGCTGAAACTTTCATATTTCAATTTTTTTAATTTTTTTTTTTTTTTTTTTTTTTTTTTTTTAGAAAAGGAGGGGAAACCAGGTTGTATTTGCAGAACTTATTTCCAGGTGTTAAATGGCAAATCAAAAATGCCAGACACCTTATTTTGTCAATATTCTATGAAGGTCAGTTGTATCCTAGACCAATAGTGACTGTATGCCAGTGTCTTGGACAACTCCTGAGGCAGTTGTAGCAAAGATAACAGATAGGCACATTAAATAGTCCCGCCACGACGAGGAGTGCAGCTTGGTCATGGAGGAGAGCCCCATTCCTCTGTGGTTACTTGATAAACACTTTTAATTATCAGTATTGTCATTTGCATAATGGAATTGTACAGCTGGCCACATGCAGCGAATGGAGTTGCCACATGGTCTCCTAGTACCCGGGCACAGGCAGAATTCCTGGAAAAATTCTGGCTCTGTCAGAGGGAGGTGAACAATTGCCCAGCACAAATGCAGGGGCTGCCTGCTCAGGAAGAAAGGGTTAACTGGGCTGGACTGGGAGCTCCTTGGGCAGCCCTCAGGCAGCAGTTTGCTGGTCTGTATCAAGAACCACTTGCTGTTGGTTGCAAGAAGCTACTTTAGGGCAGACGGTCTTTTTTTTTTTTTTTTTTTTTTTTGCCATGGTTCAAGCTTTAATTCTGGGGAACAGCTTTTTGACAGAGATCCAGGAAACTAATGCAACGGTCAGCTGTGCTTTGATATCCTGTGGTTTTGGCTTTGGCTCCAGCTGGAGTGTAGCAGAGCTGAGCAGACTCTGCATTTCAGACTCTCCTGCAGCACTGCTGAAACCAGAGCAGGCTGTGGGCAGAGATGGATGGCTGCCTCACCGTCATGGCTCCAACACAGCTGTGTGGATCAGCAGATGGCAGTGCTGCCAGCCACGGGCCACAGACAATAGGGATTGCTCCTCTTCCCGTACTGCTCCAGATGGGAGGCCTCTGAAGGGAAAATGGAATATGCTTGTTTTGCAGTGGTCTTTCCAGCTCTGCCTTCCCTGCACTTGGTTTGCTCTTACCTTCTGGAAGACACTTTCCTGCTGTGACATGTGATTGAAGATAACCACAGCCAGCCTTAGTGCATTATTATTCACTCTGACCTTGTGATATATACAACCCTACTCTTTAAGCTACCACTAATCTCAAATGTAGAATGAGATTTAATAAGTACCATGATTTCTGACACTTCATGGAGTTACTAGTGAAACTTTTGGGCTACAGAGCCACAATCAGTGGATGACATTCAGAGAGAAGGCATGAATCAGAATTAATCTGCTCCATCTGGGGCAGTCAGAGCTTGGCTGCCAGTGCAGTAAGTAAACAGGATTGCATCTTTGAGAATTACACAGTACTTGGCATAAATAAGTTTTAATTTCATCCCATTACTGAGGCAGTTAACACTGTCCATCAGAAAAGCTACCTTAGGTGCTGCTCCTCTGTGTGAGTGGCAGGTTATAGAGCACCTGTACATGGAGAAGTACTGGTTGCTTAGGGTGGTGGAGCTTAAGATAAATAAATTGGTTTTTTTGCTTATAAAAATTAACCTTTTACTTGTGCCTTCATGATATCAAGACTTTCCCAGTGGGAATACTTTCCTTAGTGATGTGAGTAAGAGAAGTGCTGTGTGTTAGCTTGTGCCAACCTCTGCCATCAGCAGCCCCAAGGTGCTCAGTGACATACCTTGGTGGTGCCCTGCTAGTGCTATGCTAGAAACAGAATGTGTTGTCAGAGTACCTCCAGGTTCTGACTGAGGGCTTACAGATAAGTATCATGGATTCTGAGGAAGGATTTGGGAAGTCAGTCAGATCTTCCCAAAGAGCTGCTGTTATTTTCCAGATACAACATTTTTATAGGACTATCAGAGTATTTAACAGAAAGATTTTCCTCTCACACATGAAATATTAGGAATTGGTTTTGTTTTACATTTTTTTTCTCTGATTTCCAAGTGCTTACTAAATGAAACAAGCAGCAGAGGATGAATATTCTCATGAATCTTCTTTTGTTTGTATATGCTAGTCAAGACCTAAAAAAACCCTCTTTAGGAGGGAAAGCAGAAAAACTCTGGAAGCTTTTGTTAATCTTAGTTCAAAAGTAAAGGCTTCCTACTGAAGTCCCAAGCCCCATAAAGTAATTTTGTCAACTGGCTGCATAGTGGCAGAAGCCCAAGAGAGACAGCCAGTCAGGAAGGTTGTCCCTTCCATGAACACAGTTTTGACTTGGCAGTATGGACTGACCCCTGGAGCACTCAGTTCAGGGCTCCCTCACATGTTTTGGAGGAATGTTCAGCACACCTGAGGGCTGTTTAGAGTTTTTATGTCACATTAGCAATTGCAAACCTCTTATTTCTAACCACAGCCCTGAAGACTCTATGAGGAAAGAATGCTGCAGCAGACCTCTCAATGTATTGTTTTCCACAGAAAATTTCCTGCAAATCCTCTCTTGCTAGACAAAACTTCCAGAATATTAGGGCTTGTTTTTTTTTCTTAAATGATTGCCAAGTTTAACCCAAGGTATTTCTTTGTGAGCATATCTTCAGATGACCTCTTGGAACCAGAACCTCAACAAATACTGAGGAGGCCTCTATAATATGAATTTCCACATTGTCTGGAATATCCACTGTTTTGACACAAAAATAACACCTATATGATAGCATTTAGAACAGGAGGTTAATTGTGTGGTTTCATCACAAATTGCAGCATTAAGGAAAATAGTAGTTAAGAATAGCAGCACCTTGGAATGAAACAAAAAGAGTAATTGAGTATTCCAGGGTTTGCTGTTGAGGCTGACATCCTAAATTTATTAATGACCTGGAAAAAATAGACCATAAGCTTTCAAAATTTGTGGTTAAAAGCTATGGAGGTTGTAATGTCCATTAAAAGATAAGTAAATCACTGGGACAATCATTATTAAAGTAGATGAATTTTCAGTTGGCTACACGTCAAGTGCTATGTGCTGGCCAAAATAAAGCATTCTCTTGGTAACATGCTGGTGGACTTCAAGCTTCCCATTTCCTCTAAGGAAATATTGAGCAGTCTGTGTAAATATTTAATTCAAAAAATGTCCTCCCAATGAGCAGAAGCTATACCAGAACAGCTGGGACATCTTGTAACATTGTACCTGTGCCAGGGGGGAAAGAGAACAGGTGTACTGCCACACTGAATGTTTATTTTAATATTCTGTGACCTAAGATTTCCCATAAGCCTGGCATTTATTTCTTATTCAACCCATATATTACAGTACTGTTGCTCAGCCTACTCTCTCTTTTACACTGCCAGAGCTTTTGGCACCTATGTAGCCATAATTGCCACAGAAATTTAAGATGTAAATGGGCAAAGGGATGTATCACAGCAAATGGAGGTTTGACACTTGCATTTGTGGCCTTCAGTTCCTGCCTTGGGCATAAAAAGCAACTATTTTCTTACCAACACAGCAAGGCTCTGACTCATTAGGTTGATTTCCCAGCTGAAGGTCTTTTCCTCATAATCAGTACATTTTATATTATGCCTTGGCTACTGGTCTTCACCTTTATAGGACCACAGCATCTCGCTGTTCCATAGGGCATTCTGGAATTATATAAGAAACCAACCTTTTCCAGAAGCTGGGGAAAGCCAGATTTGTTCCTGCTGAGATGATGGTTCTGAGCTTTCAGTTTTTTATAACACAGTAAAAAAATGGTTTACATTGCTCAATTTGTCATCAGTTGCTCATTTCCACTTGCTTTTCTCTTTCCCTCACATGCTGCAGAAATACTGGGATTTTAGCCTTTTAGGGATGTGAGAGTTGTATAAGAGGCAACCCAAAATCAGTTAACACTTCATTAAATACAATCCAGCATAATAATAGAGTTTCCATAGACAGCTTGTGTAAATCTTCTGGGAACACAGAAGTGTCCTTTATTTTTTCTTTGGTGTTATTCTTTGATTACTGCATCACAGTTTATGAAATGTATGTTTTGAAAATGTGTTTTTGTACCAATATCACAAATAACTGAGGCTTCATAACTAATGATCTACTACTTGTGAAAAAGTATTAAGGAAATCTCTCCAAAATCAAAACAAAAAAGAGTTTGTGGCATCCCAATTTCCTTTAGTTTGTGCACCCTGTCTTAAAGCAGTCTGGCTTTTTTGGCAGTATCTCAGGTAAGCAGCAGCAGCAGCAGCAGTGCCCCAGTAGCTGTACTGAAGTTTTAAGTATGAGAAGGGCTCAGATCACCAAAAATCCATGATCTCTGCTGTCTAGAGAAGCAAACCCTCTGAAATATTTCTAGGCCTTGCTAGCATTTTTCAGTCCAATCAAAGAAGCGAAGAAATGCAAGTTTTCCTATAGTCACTTTGAAAACCATCTACAATATCCAAAAGGTCACAAAAGGAACCTGAGATAAATGCTTGGCATACACCTAAAGACCTTATTGTATCCATTGGGGAGTAGATGGTGAAAAGAAAAGTGAAGGACATGGAAACTGCTGTATGTTATCTTTGCAAGATGCAACAACATTAAATAGAGAGGACACCAGAATGTCAGGAGGGAGTCTGAACCCAGAGCAGCCATCCTTATTGCTAAACTGACCTTGCAATAAGCATGGCTATACAGTCCTATAACTTCAGACTCACTGTTTGTTACAAACCCATACCTTAGCACTTAGACACTCTTCAATCACTCAGTTTCAGAAATACTTATAAAACTATAGGCAAGACACCAGTAAAACCTGCCAATGTTATCCAAGTGCACCAGACAACATCCCTTTAAAGCACTGAGGCAGCCAATGATGGCTTAACACAGTGTGTAACAGCAAGGGTGAGACATTCCTAAGGCAAAGACTGCTTTAAAGCATGTAACTAAAAACTGAGCTTGCTTTGCATTGCTTACAATTTGACCATTGATTTGCAGATCCCAGGAATATAATATAAAATAGGATAAATTTTAATTTAAATTTCTGCAAATAGGCTAAATTTAGGAAAGTAATTGAGGGACTTGGCTTGAAGTTTTATAGCTGCTTATAGCCAGCCAGATGTGGTTTAGGAATCTGCAGATCTGCAGCTACAGGTTTAGCTACACACATTGATTTTGAGAAAGATCCCAAATGAGTTCATAGCTGTAGGAGTTCCTGCTCAGGCTGTGCCTGATGGCAGAGGATCATCCCAAAGTTTCCTATCAGCTGGCAGCCTGAAGCTGAAGCAGCTCCTCTGTGAGCAGCCATCTGACAGCAGCCAGAAAGGAGGGCCTGAGATTTGCTCTCATTATCAATTAGCACTTGGGATACTTGGAGCATTATTCTCTGCAAACAGCTGGAATGTCTCCTAGTTATGGAGTCTTCCTAGAAATCCCTGTTCAGCCACTGTGGATGAACTGATATTGCTGTAAGTATGTTTATCATGAACCTGAGGCTCAGCTTCCTCAGCAATCTCCCCCTCCCCTGTTCACCCAGCATGAAGCACATAATTTCCCCATAGGAATCTTGCTACATTTAATCCAGTGTCCTGGTTTATTTTGTGCTGCTCAACTTGAAGTGCTCTTAGCTTTACTGAACGTGTCTGTACTGTTTTAAGTGTCTGCTAAATTCCAAAAGCTGTTGTGCTGTGCTTGCTGCAAATGCTTGGGTATGATCCAAGTCCTAGTCTGGCATTTAAAAGGGATTTTCCAGGATGTTACAATTCACCCAGCACTGTAACTGTGCCAATCCAAAAGCTTTGCTGCCTTCAAAGATACACTCTTGCACGCAGTAAAAGTGTTTTCCAAAGCACACAAAGCATTAAAAAGACCAGCTCAACCAGTGGCTTTATTGGCATAGACATTGAGCTCTCCAGAACTGCTTCCTCTAAGCCACTCTCAGGCTGTGAGAGTTGCTCAAAGCTCCCATGCTGCTGTGCCTATGGAAGTTTCTGTGACAGAGCATCACATCCTTGAGTCTGTTCCTGCATGCATCTGCCTGCCTAGAGAATTCTACATGAAGGAGGAATGCTCACTTCCTTCTTCTCTAGGAGATCACATCATCCAAACTCAAATATACAGATCCTCTCTACACTCTCAATTCTTCCATGGAAGAGAAGGACAAGAAAATGTGTGGGTGCAAATCTTTGAGCAAACTGTGGGTCTATTTATTCTGAAAATGGACACGTCCATAGCAGCAGTGACATGACACTGTTAAAAACTAAATTAGTAAATGCTTAAAAGAAAGGTTGAGCGTGAAATAATATATTTAGCAATAATTTAAGTATTGCAGCTCTGGTCTGAGTGCTCTACTGTGTCTAATATAAACTGAACTGTAATGAACAAATTGACCCTATCTCTGCATACAGTACAAAACTGTCAAAGTGAAGTAGAATACTGCTGAAAAGTTAAAGAAACCTAAACAATAATAATTCTTCAAAATACATTTATTATTTATACCATGCTGTTGAAACCACTGAAAATTTAACTTTATTCAAATGAAGTTGCCTTGTACTGGTTCTCCAGATCCCAAAGCTGCCCTTTGTTATGAACCTAAATTACAAGCTTTAAGCAAATACAAGTTACTGTAATCAAATCTAAGGTGGGTGGCTGAAATATAACTGTCTGGTACTAAAAGATCATATAAAGATACTTAAAGGCATATGCCAGATTCAAACTACCATAGAATGGTTTGGGATGGAAGGGAGTGTAAAGCTTATCTCATTCCACCCTCTGCCATGGGCAAGGACACCTTTCACTATCCCAGGTTACTCCAATACCCATCCAGCCTGGCCTTGGACACTTCCATGGATGGGGCAGCCACAGCTTCTCTGTGCATCCGGTGCCAAGGCCTCACCACCCTCATAGAGAACAATTTCTTCCCAGTATCCCATCTAAACTACCCTCTGACAGCTGAAAGCCAGTCCCCATTGTTGTGGCACTGCTTGCCCTTGCACAGTGTCTCTTGCTCTGCCTGCACTACATGAATTCTGGTGAGCCTGAATGTTTTAAACATGTTGAGTGCAGTGCTCAGGGTGATGACCATGAGTGAGCTTTCCTGGCTGGCTGAGCCATTGCCCAAGCTGAAGGCTCAGGTCCCAAGTTATTCCAGAATGCTGAAGGAGGCTGCAGAGACCAGAGCTCCTGCTCTGTTCGGATGGCACAGCCCTGGCTTACAGAAAGCTACAGCCCATCCCAGGCTCATTTTGCCCTGGTCTAACTGATTTTATACTGTTAAGCTACAAGTGTTATGTGTCCTGATACCAGCAGCACAGACAGCAGTGGTTTACCAGGACAGATGAGCTGGTTCTCTAGGATATAATTAAAATGCTGACAAGCTCAGACATAAGACACATAATAAATTAGTTAGAGGACCTGAGTAAGAAGGATGAACTTCGCTGCAAAGGCAATTAGAAGAATTTCAGCCATGGGACCACTTCTACATGTTCTTGTGTGTTGGGAAATCACATATAAATTTTATGTGTCTTTAGCAAAACTGAGAAATTATTAACATAAACAGATATAAATTTAAAAATCCAAGTGAAATCTAGGAAGGTTGTTGCAATAGCACCTGGTTTTGATGGTGTTGTCATCCTTCTAGCTCTAGAAGCAAAGCAGCAAGTACGGAAATGCTCTTAATCCGCTCTTATGTAGAACAACTGGACTTTTAATTACTGAACTGATATTTAAACCACTCATCAATTTGCTATTAAAAACCTACTAATCCTGGGTTTCACAAGATTGCTTCTTCAGAGATGTTAAACGTGCTGGCTGTACTCAAGTGGTTTTCAAGCCTTGTAATCACCACAGGAGCTATTTTAAATGCTGTATTTGCTAGTTTTTCTGTTTTGCTATTGCTCTTTTTTTTTTTTTTTTTCTGTGTTTTTCATCCCTTCTGGCCACATTCAGCTTGTATTTAGCATACCCATTTGTTTATGTTCGAGGATAAATGTACTCATACAAGCCAGACAAATTACTGGATTTTTATATCTTCTGGTTTAAAATCCATTTCATGGCAGGTGGAGAGGGCTGGGCAGGGTCCTAGAAGAGCTGCTGACCCTTAAAGAATAGTTATCATTTTACTAGCAATAACTTGCTCCTTCTCTTCTGAAAGGAATTGCCTACTGTGTTTCAAATAACAAGGGACATTGTTGTGTTTGTTTTCATACAGGCTGCTGAACAGCTAAGATACGAAATAATTAATTTTTTTTTTTTTTTTTTTTTTTTACTATACAAAGACTAGAGCTATTTTCCCTATTGGCTTGCACTGCAGTTCAGCTTGGTTATTAGTGTTTAAGTAAAGAAGCCATGTAAATTTTAGACCTAAAAGAACAAGAATAGAAGATGTGTCAAGAATAGAAGTATTTAATGCTTGATACTGTCACTGAAATGCATCAATGTCTAGGGGAAAGAAGGCGATGATGGAACAGCCATGCTGTGAACATTATCCATGGGCAGAATCTTAACCAGGTATCTGGGGGGCAAGCAACTGAAAATTAAATGTACCAGTGGATCTTCAGTGTCAGAGCAGATGGGGCTTCAGCTTCACAAATCTCAGCCACATAATTTACAAGTTAAGCAAAAGTGTAAGTGGCAGAAGGAAATTCAAGGTGGAGAAAGACAATAACAAATAGAAAGCACTTATTTGTAAACCTGAGCAGTGCACAATTTAACTGAGGAAAAACAATGATGTAACCAAAATTAAATAGAGTCCAGGACATTATTAGGATTAACATCTCCATTGATTAAACGAGTTGCTGACAGCAGCAGCAGCGTTGTTGGGCTATAAGCTCTTGTTTGATGTTTCAAAAGCAAATGATGGATGTCATCAAGATTTTTGCCTTTATTTGTATGATGTAAGAGATCCTGTTTGGTGGATTTCAGATCCATCAGATCCTTCTAGTTTAGTAGGATCCTGAGCACATCAAAATATTTACCTCTTGTCTTCATTGGAGGCAAGTTTAATTTGTTTCTTCTCCTGTTTCCAAAAGCAAGGACTTGTCTACTTGCACTTTGAACTAAATTAACAAAAATCTATTTTGATTTCTTCTGACAATTATTGCAATTCAAGCCTGCACATACATATCTTCTTTGACCATAATATCTTACAACAGACTTAATCCTAGCCAGAGTGTAGATGAGTTTTAATTGCCATCCTCCACAGCGCTTTTGCAATGCTCCATGTTTTCCATGCATTTTGAAGGCAGTGCAGCTGGACACTTGGCTGTAGTTTGCCTTTCAGTAAGTCATCTTCTGTTCTGTGCCTGGCACAACCATCCTTCTTCTGGTGCCAAAGCGGAGGCAGCAGCCGCGCGGCTGAGTCCTGGCACAGGGCACAGATTGTCACTGGCCTCTTGTGGAATCCAGTAATTGCCATGGAGCCAGGCCAGTCAGACAAGGGCATACTCCACCCCTTCGGCCCTGGCTCTTCTAAGCCGTTATAAAACCTCCTAGAAATAAAATATTCAGCTGAGAATGAAGATAGGTATGGCTGCCTCTAATTTAGCCTGGTCTCCCACACTTCCAGTATGGCAAGTGCCCTGTGAGCCTTAACAATTAGAAGAAATTAGTATTTACTAAAGTTTGTACCGACAGCCACAGTTCAGTTTTGGAGTGCCTGAGTAACCTTAGGGAATTCTCCTGAAGGATACCTGCCTAGCTGCTGGGAAATGACAGCATCCTCACAGGCATCAGTGTGCTGCAGAACATCTCTGGGTAATGCTTCCTACTCGACATAATATATCAATGTCACTTGTGTTCTGTGCTGCAGGATGGTGAGGGCCTTGTCCTAAATGCTGCTGCTTTTCCTGGCTTGGGTGGAGGCTCTGGTCACAGAGTTAACGAAGAGTATGAAAATGGGCTTCTACATAAGCCAAGCCTTTACATTGGCAGGTTTCAGTGCATGGAAATCTCACCTGTTTAATGGAAGTTACAGGTGTGCTAAACAGGTAGAAATCACAGCATTGTGTGTGTATATTCCCAAAAAATTAAGGCAGATTTGGTGTTAGATCCTGTGCTCCACTGACCACTGAAGCACTGGGTCACTGCTTTCTCTCTCTTGTAATATCACCCACAGCCTTCTTAGCCATGCCTGTTTCTCCTGCTCCTCCATTCTTACCCACTAGAGTCCCATTTTTAAAATCTGCCTTCCCAGAGAATACTTTCTGGCAGAGATAGTCCATCCTTCCCTCAGCCTCCCTTCTCCTGTTTAAGTACCTGTCACAGAAATGTTCCTTCTGAGGTGTGGTCTGTGTGAAGCTCCTGCAGTCTGCAACCCTGTCAGCAAAGCAGGATGTGCAGCAGCCAGGTGACATGTGCACAGTGCCTCTTGTTCCCAAGGCTGAGGAGTTGGTGGTGTCATCCCTGTTACTTTGAACTGCTTTGCCTTGCTGAGGCTACAAGCTCCTCTTTTGTCCAGAGACCTCAAAAGCCAAGTTGGAAGCAAAAATATGTTTCCAAAGATAGGAACATGGCATCACTGGAGGGCATTCCATACCTCATCCCAGTCACAGCTGACAGTGATCCAGGGTCAGTGGAGGGGCAGCCCAGCAGGATCCTTCAGCTCTGTTCTGCTCCCTGGCTTTGTCTGCATGGAGGTTTTCTATAGATAAAACTGATTTATAAGGGTGCAGATTTTCCTTATAAATTACTTATGTCCAGTCTGCACTGCAAATATTGTTATGTTACAGACTGTTTCTGTTTCTCTTCAGAAACTGTTGTGGATATAATTTTTCAGTATTATACCAATGGAACAAGATCTGTGTCCATGTACACATGTGTAGGAGGACAGGAGTGTTACCATTTTAACTGTAATAAAATAAAGATACCAATATTTGGTCTGTAAAAAAGATGACATGGAATAAAAGCAGCCAGGTCAGTCTTTACTCAGCTTACTAAAACTGAAAAGAGTGGAATTTGTAAGTTGAGGAGAACCCTTTCTGATTCCAGCTTTCAGTGAAAGTAGTTGGGACCAAGGCACTGCATCCTGAGCACAGAGGTCTCAAGCACTGTAGCAAAGAACACAGAGAAATGTTTGAAGTGGAACACTTAAAAAAAGCCCAACCAAAAATAGATACCAGTAACACAGCAAGAGAGAAGGGGGAGGGTGAAGACAGCTTCATTTTACAAATGTCTTTGTTGAGACAGTAACTGGATACAGAAATCCAAGTCACGGTGGGATTCCAAGAGTGCACATCTGCCTCCCAGCCCTTGTATTTCCCAGAGCAGTGGTGTTTATCTGAGATCTTTAGAAAGAGCTTATATGGTTCTGCCTGTGAAGGGAGATTTTAAGGTTCATTTTTGGGTGCCCTGAAGGAAATTAATGTCTGTTTGCTGATATTGAGCAGACTATGCTCCAGTGTGGACATATTTCCACACCTTATTGTTCTAGAAGAGAAATACTAAATTAACTTTTACCACATACCTTTAGTAAGACCTGCTCTAAAAGAACCGGAGTCCAGTTCTAGCTTCAGTGAGACAGTCAGATGGAGCCTGTGGTAGCAGCTACTCACCAAAAGAGTTGCAAAAGTAGAGAATCTTCAGCAGAAATGAATGAAAAAAAACTACTTTATGTGTCTCACAGAGGCCCAGGTAAAAACTACCCCTCAGCTGGTGTTAGATGGGAATCTGACACTTGAGTAACCTGCCTCTGGGAAACCATTAATTCTGCTCTCCTGGGCTCCCCAAAATTTCTTCACTGTAAATCTCCACAAAGTTTAATTCTTTCATACAATGTAACCCTATGTTATCATGCTAAGGTTTCTCTTAAGTACAAGTTTGCCTTAAAAAAATTAGCCAAAAAGGAACACTTTTCTCCAACAGCTATATGTGGATATCTATGTCAAATAAGTTGCATCAGGGAAATATTTTCATGCTAGATTTTGCTTCTCAGATTAAGCCTCGCCACAACTGTATTTGCTTTCTTTCTGTTCTGTCTTTTCCATCTTTACATAGTGGTCAGAGGACTGTATGGAAGGAGCTCAGAGAACTTTCCCATCCTGTTCATTGACTCCATATCTGTGTGTATCCTCCCTCATGGACCCTCAGGTTCCTCGGGGCTTCTCTGTAACATTTATCCACAAACGGGCTACCTCCAGTTTTGCACAGATTTTCTAGTCTTGGTATCCCTTGCTTTTGCATCCTCTGTTCTGCTGTTCTCCAGATCATACCGTTCAGCTCCACTTATTTCTAGAGCAAGCCTTAGCAAAGGCAAAGGCCGGACCTCTGTGGCACTTCTTGGCAGGAAACTCTTAACATAAAGCCCATTAGGGCAGCACCAGCTGAGTTTCTCCCTTAACAACTTGCAGAAGAAGATTGAAACAAATTGTACTTGTGGTTAATTGGTTTTTTTTTTTAAAATACATATTTTGATAGTAAAGTATAGTGCCTGCACACACATGCTCACTACTGAATTATTTTAAAATAGGAACAGAGAAAACCTAGATGAAAATAGAGGTCAAAGAGATCCTAGAGAGAGATAAATGTCTTTCTGTTCTGTTTGATTTTGAATTCAAGGAGGAACAGGTGATGCCCAGATTCAGAAAAATGAGTGTTGTTTTCTAACCCAGTGCTAAAAGTCCGAAGTCTAAAACTGATTCTAGGAGAATTTAAACATGCAAAGGGGAGCAAAGTGCTCATGTTTTCTTTTCACGTTGGTAGGAGTTGAGTTCTTTCTATTCTTATTTGTGCCTCTGAAAGTCTCCTTCTTAGTGCTTGTTACAGCAGTAAAATTCTAGAAAATGTTTGGAGGACTCACAGAGATTATTAGACAAAGATTCTTCTGGAGCAACACTGGCACAACACATTCTATCACATATTTCTTCCTATCCCCAGGTTAACAGAAATACGTGTAAATGTGAAACCTGAAATGCAGGTGTATTAAGCATTCAGAGGTATTTTCTCTTCAGTGAGATTTGTTTTATCTTGTTACATGCTTTCCCACTTTATGGATATGGGATGTAATAGGTAAAAATTTGGTGGTTCCTAGGCAGATTTTTTGGCTATAAAGACAGCTAAGTCATTTGCACAGGCCAGAGCTCAGGCACGCTCTGTATCTGTTTTGTGCCTGGGGAAGTGTTATGGTTCTTATGTTCCATGTGTCAGTGGTTCTTTTTCTAACAATTTAATATTACAGGTGAGTGTATTCACAGACAGGATTTCCTGCAAGTTATCTGTAGTCCTGTGTGCATGAACGGGGACATCACCACAAGAAGATCCTGGGAGGCATTTGAAACAAAGGCCTTGTGTAAATGATTGTATAAACCAGTACATCCCATTAGAACAACAAAAACAAAACCAATTAGAACAACAAAAACAAAACAAAAAAAAAACTCAAAAAAAGAAAAAAAACCAAACCAAACCAAAACAAAACAAAACCCAGACTATGACATGTTTTGATGGAGTGGCAAAAGGTCCGGAGAAATGAAGTGCTTCCCTGCTTAGATGGTGGAAGG
This sequence comes from Taeniopygia guttata, assembly GCF_048771995.1. Classification (NCBI taxonomy): domain Eukaryota; kingdom Metazoa; phylum Chordata; class Aves; order Passeriformes; family Estrildidae; genus Taeniopygia; species Taeniopygia guttata. Next base: position 5,332,354 of record NC_133040.1, on the reverse strand, counting down.
CCATATCCAGGCTATACGCAATAACTGACACAGCAACAAGCAGTTTGGGATAATAAGTGTCCTGCTGTCCAGACACTTCACACACACAGGGTACCAAAAGGGTTAAAGATAGCTGTTCTCAGCAGTGTTTGGCCTGGCTGAGGATTAGAGCTTATTTTAGCTGTTCTTCCTAAACATAGCAAAGGTCACGAGGGACCTAGCTTTGTTGCTGAGTCTTATTGGCCTTGTTCCTTGTAGGGGTTTTGCAGGAGGACAGGATTGTCTCACTTACGAGGATAATAGATGACAGGCCCAGTGCTGATTAACCTCATTTTAATTGATAATTAATTTTAAACCCTATTTACTTTCCCTGGAACAGCTGAGACTTCAAGGGAATCACAACAGAGGTGAACAAGAACTGAAATGTCCCCCAAGGAAATGATACAGGCAGGAAGGAGAGAAGACAAAGCTAGATGTGTATTCAAATTGTCAGTTTGGATCTTCATTAAATTTATTGCTCCTGCAAATGGAGGCCTCTCATCTTGTGTTTGCTATTGCACTTACTTCTTCTGCAAAGACATCCCAGTCTTGTCGTGCAGAGACCTCTATACTCCAGAATCTGGATCCTGCTTGCCATTTAGCCTTTTTTTTTTCTTTATTAGAACTACTTTTGCCTCATTTCTAAGCCTGCTGGCCATGTGGGAGCATGATTTCTTATTGTAATTGAAATATATGTGATGCTCCATAATTTTCCAGTAGTGAAAGTTTGAGAATGTGTGTAAAAGGTCATTTTTATTCACAACCCAACTATTTACACATTCTGGACTTCATTCTGCAAATCAGAGCCTTTGGGGATTAACAGCTGTATTAAGTTTTCTAGCAGCACATTCCTGTAGGAGCATTTCTTATCACAGTTAAAATCTGAAAGCCACAATGTCTGCAGTCTGCCCTTCACAGCATCGCCTGGAGAGGGCTCACAAATCATTCTACAAATATTAAGGAGTTAATTCTTTAAACACCTTTGAGATGTGTGTCATCCTTATGGCATAGGCTGATAAAATGGAAGTCTGAGTAATTTATTCAGGGTCACATAACATCTATGGCAGAGGCAGCAACTCCTCCTGGCACTCAGAACTGCTCTGAACTTATTTCCAGGACAACGTTCCAACATGAGCTGCATTTTGTATTACGTTTTTTTTATCAAGATGCAGTTCATCCCTCTGTAGCAGTTGTGGCATTGCAGAATGTCTGCTCATGGGAATTACCAACACCATTTTCTTGCTTATGTTTGTAGCCTATTCAGTACCTTCATCCTCCATCACAGAGCTGTTTAAAATAATGCAGATAATTTAGTCTGAATTTACATAATCTCACTTGATAGCTATAATCAAGGTCTATTCTCACAGTAATATTCTGAGGTATTCACACACCCTGAATATGAAATGGCACCTGTGACATTTCCCCTGCCTTTACTGAGTGGAGCACCTCTCTGCTGAGCAGGGTACTTCTCATTCAGGTGACAGGAAAACCCACTACTCTTCTGAGTCCTGACCTGAGTTCTCAAAGTGACTGAAGTCTTAGACTGGACAGTTCTAGATGACTTGTTCAAGCCTGAAGTTCATGAGTTCTTTGCATCTGTCACACCACATAAAATGGGGATATTTTCCTGCTGTCAGCTCTTACAGTAAAGCTCAGTGTTTGTTGCTAGAGGACACTGGGATATATGCACAGAAGGAATGTGGAAATTCTATTAATGAGGGCAATTCAGTTTTAATAGCTGCTATGTGAGCACTGGATCTGCTCAGGCAGAGACAAGTTATTAAAGGTGATAGTACAATGATGATTAGACCAAGCCCCTGGCTACAATCTTTCCTGCATTTAAAGTAGTTTCAAGCATCAGGATCTTACTGTTACAACTGGCAGCACAGGTGGTTTACCTGCTCACTTCCACACGTGTTGGATTTCCCCAAGCTACACTTTCCATGGGACTTTTCATAACCTTTTCTCTCCTTCCTTTGCTCCCACCCCTTTGCACTGGAAGGAGAAAGATATTTCCCGTTTGCTTTCTTCCTAAAGGCTGCAATGTATTTTTAGCTACTCAGGATGTCTCCAAATAATGCAGTGACTCTGAACTTGCATTGTCAGCCTTCCCTGTAAAGCCCCTCCTGGGAAGTTTATGGCTCACTCTCCACAGCTTTGCTGATGCAGCGTGTAATGTTTATACCTGCAATCAAGCATTGGCTGAGCTGCAGCCCAGTGCTGGCAGCTCTTTCTCCATCTGCCCCCCCCTTTTCGCTTGCAACTCCCCTCTGGTGATACTGGACTGATAAAGTGCATACAGTGGTGATTGCCTGTATAAAAGTTAAAAAAAGAAAAAAAGAAAACGAAAAAAACATTTCTCAATAGCCAGAAAAACTTGTATGTGCTCTGGCCAGCCTGGATGAGATGGACTTGGGGATCTATATTTCTTTTTCTAGATGATTTATAACACCCTCCTCCCCTGCACTGCTGTTTTCCAAGCCATTTAATGGATTTTGAGATTTATCAGATAAGAGGTTCATCTGCAGTTTAGAAACTATATTTCTTTTAAATAGAACACAAAGGCTAGTTGGTTTTTTGGGGTTTTTTTTGGGTGTTTTTTTTTAGGGTGGTGTTTAACAGATCTTTCCCCCAAAGTATCTCATGGCCTGCAATTGCCTCTGAATGGCTCATCAGGATTTTTACCAACCCACAAAACTACTTTGTACTCAAGAGGCAAAAAGAAACACCTTTGAAACAGGGACCTCATCTAGATGGGAAAGTGAGGCTGATTCATCTGGAGCAGTATTCTAAAATAACTTACTTAAGCATTCACAATGCAGACAACTTTATTTCAATGTAAGAGGGTCTTACTCATGCTTAGCTTTGGTTTATTGTATATTCCCAGTCCATGTTAGCTAAACCAAAACAAACATATCTTACAGGCTTTTGCCAGCATTTGACTAAATGGGTTTGAAGTCAATCTTTACTTAAATCAGTGCAGCTGTGGTTGAAAATAGGGCCAAATGCATTCAGTTAATCATGAAGACAGTGCCAACAAAATGCATGGAAAAAGCATCATGCACATTTTTAATGATTAATGTATCTGCAAGTACTCAGTTACAGGCACAGAGATGCAAGTGGTGTTGATTCTTGAATACCATGGAATTAAGGATGTCGCTGCTGTGTGCATTTGTATTTAAGTTTCCCTGAAGTGAAGAGCACTTTATATGTCACAGTTTGCCTATGTTCAGGCTAAGAAAATTGTAACTACCATACAGCTGTATATTTGGGAGTCTCCCTCCCTTTTTCTTTCTGGAATACAGTGTAGCATGTAAAAATCAAGTTCTGCTGGCACGTGTATTTTGTGATGTTTGAGTATAGATTTTTCACTTGAAAATGTACTTCAGGACTATATGAATCTCTTTCAAGGTCTCAAGAACCTCTTCTGACCACCCTGTGATCCCACCCAGATTCCCTCTGGAAGTGTCTCTCTTTGGTGTAACTCCCACCTATCAATGGAGTTCACTATGTAGTTAAAACTGCTCCAAACTGAGCTAATTTTGTTCATTTATCCTTGAGGATTCTTGTTTAATTAAAATGGGCCTGAGGGAAATATGACTATCTTAATTTATCTTTTACCAGAGAAAATGTTTGAAGGCCATGATTTTATGCAGATCCAGACTTACTTATATTAACAAAAGATACTTTTGTTTACCCAACTCTTTTTTAGCCTGATATCTGGGACTCTCTTGCTGCTTCATTGAATTTACAAAGTAGCAGCAGAGGTACTGAATTGAAGAGTCATCACTAGAAACACTGCAAAGGGAAACAGTAGTTAAGTGTATCTTTGTAATAGAACTCAATCAGGCTTCTGTTTTTATTCTTCCGAGTCAATATACCTGCTGCTTCTAGAGCTTAAATCTACATACAAAGGAGGGTTTTGACCCTTATCCACTCATAGCAGCTTGTGCCTTATCTCTGACTTGGATTTTCACAGTACAGTCAACCTCCAGCTTGTTGAGTTTCCATTTTTTTTTATTTATTGCAGTAACTCAACTGGAATATTAATTTCATCCATGAATTGTTTAGTTCCTTGGCTCTAAATAGTGTTATTCAGCTGTTCCTAACTAGGATAGGTGGTGAAAAGGTTGCTGCTTTGCAAGTGTGGCAAACATCTGCTACATGCCTATTTTCTTTTACATTTTACCCCCCTTGAAAGTAGAACTACCAACAGCCATGTGAGACTGGTCACCAAACCCCATCATCCACTTGGGATCTAAGTAGGGCTCAGAATAATCTTTACCCAAGACAGAAAATAGTATTATGTGGTTTCTTCAATTAGAGTTCAGTATTGTACTCCTTCCTAGTAGTGCTGGAACAACTGTTCTTTACTGAAGTTGCTTTGCAGTGTGGTGAGTGTTGATCATCAGTTGCTGTATTTTAAATATGTGAAGGACAGACATATGGTTTTCATTCAGAAATGCTTGTTAAAACCTCCCTTCTAATCTAAGGTTAAATAGAGAGTTCAGCATATGTATGTCTTAGAACGAGCTCTAGCAGCTGTGAAAATGAAATAACTATTTCTCTAACAGACTTCTGGAGCAAAATTAGCTTTCTAAAGCACATAAATAAGCTGGTAAGTTTCTTTCTTACTGATCAAACTCAAAATAATTAATTATTAAGTTATACTTCTGTGTTTAAACAGCAATGCCTTGAAGAAGAAAGAACTTTTGTCTCCCCAAAATATTACTTTTAGGTAAGAGAGAGCTGTCGTAAGGCATCGTCTCTTCAGTTCATATTTTCAGACAATTACTTTTTTCTTTTTCTTTTTTTATTTGTCCCTATTCCATCTCTCAGTAATATGGCCTATTTATCTTGAGACATATTTTAATTACAGTAAGATTTGTGTCTAATGCTGTGTAGCTTCCTCAGAGTTGACAAATTTGGAGAGAAGCTTGAAGGTGAATCACATTGCAGGTCATCACTTTAAATTTGCCATTGGGGAATGAAGGGAATGTGCTGTCTAGGTAGAGCCTGTCTCAAGTACTCTGTGTCTGCATCAGGAAGTTTTGAAACCCTTTCCAAGCAGTGACTGCACAGCCAGGGACGTTTTGTTGCGAGGAGCTGGCATATGGGCAAAATGTCAAAGGTGTGGCTTGCTCTGCCCTTCTTGCCTTCAAGCACTGAAGCTTCATTATGTGACTCAGGAACTACGTGTGTTACTGCTTACATCAAAGCTGCTCACAAAAAACACACAGCAGTGACTCCAGCTCCCAGCTGCTGGCAAACTCACTGTCAGCTTGTATACAAGACTATTGTAAAGTGAACCTTCCTTTTCTGAGTTAGGAAGTGCTGTACAAGAATCCAGAAATTTTGATCTAAAACAACAAGAAGAAAAGATGCTGCCAGAGAGGGATCCTTTGAAACTCTGCTTTGTAGAAGTAAAGGTAGAAGTGTCAGCTGTAGGAACCTAAATCAAATTTAATCCCATCCACGTGTCTGACAGGATACAATTTGAGATGCTGCATAGGAGAGTGCCCCACCACCAGCAGCTCTGTTCTTCCTTCCATCAGCCTTCAATCAGTCAACTCAGCAGAGCCTGTGACTCTCGAAGAAATGTACGCACTTGTTTTCTGTGTGTGGATGCAAAAAATAAAATGTTGGCAGGTAGTGAGATAAGTTGTTATCATCCTGCCTGTATTTTGAAACAACATGGACCTGGTCAGTGCCTAGAATCAGTTCCTTCCCAGGATTTGGCTGTAGCAAAATACAGAGAGAAAAAAACAAATCTCTCTTATAACACAGGTGCTGGTACTACAATACCATGTGGTCATCTGGATTCCATGGATTCTCTCTCTCTGCAGACCAGGTAACTTAAAGTGGAGGAAGAAATCCTTCAACTGTTGGCAACAATCACAAAACTGATTGATCTGGCAAGTTGCAGCCTCAGCACAGACTGGCCACATTTCCATAAATCTCCTACTTCTTTGATTTCTTCTTAAAAAATATAGTCAATAGTGTGTATATTTCTGGAGAGTTATTCAAGAGGCCATCAGGGAATCAAGTTAAAGAATGTTTTTATTGTGTTTTCTTCTGTAGTTTTCTGAGTGTTTATATGCAGGCTTGGCTAAGAGATGTGAGGTCAGATAATACATTCAAAGTACTGTAAATGCAAAGCTTTGTGCTGAAAACCATGAGTGACTCCAGACTTTTCTCACTGTTTTTACAGACAATTTACTCACAATCCCACCTGCAGTGTTTTCAGAACTAAGTCGGCAAAGACATTGTTCTGAACAGAACCTGAAAAAACAAAATGCCTGTCTCAAATTTTACATTTTAGACTCTCCCCTGACACACAGTGCATAAGCCTGCAAAACTGTATCATAGGTGCCACATTTTGGATTTTGGTTCCCAAGATACTTTAATACAGTAAGGACAAAGCCCATTAATCCAAATATAGCACAGTGTTATAACAAAACAGAGCTGAGCTGTAATCCTGAAGATTATAGTTTCAGGAGAAAGATTTAATGTCACCTCAGGGTGGTTGCTTTTTTTTTTTTTTTTCCCCTTGGTTCTGTTTTGTTTTCAGGCAAACTTCAAAGTACCTCATTAGATGCCTTCAGAAGTCATGAAGATGAAATGAATAAGAAGCGATTCAGGCAAATTGTTGACTCTGGAGAAGGGTTTTAAAAAACAACAACACAAAAGCAAAACCCCTAGGGATAGCTGTAATTGCATATCTGAAGAGTATTTCAGTGCTGGTCTGCCAGCCCCACTTAGCTCAGGCACCTTTTCTTCATCCCAAGAAGGGCTGATCCTTTTTGTCCTGGCTTCTCAAACATCAGACTAAATTTTCCTTGACTGTCTAAATTTCCCTTGACTGTGTCATAGCGATTGAGCCTCACAGACTTCCTGTGGGGAATTCTTTATGTTACAGAGTATATTTTCTGAGAAGAAAGATATTCAATATCTGTTTTTTAAAGTGTGTAGCAATCTAGACAACTTGATAGCTGTGGAAGAAAAAGGATTTTTAAAAAAATATATATATTTGTTACTTTAACAATTCTGGGATAGGGTGGGAGAAAGAAAAGGAACAGGAAAGAGGTTCTCAGTGACGGATGGTTTCCATATTGTGAGGAGGTAAATCCTTAGGTCACGCTGAGCAGCGAGCACTGTCCTTTAGAGCCCGCGCTGTAGTGTATGAGGTTCAGCCCTCCTTGGCACACCCATTCCTTTGTAACGCGGAGCTCCCGCAGCGAGGCTCTGCATGACCGTGCTGCTGGGGGCAAGCGCCGGCAGATGCCCGCTGAGTCAGCGGGGAGCGCTGTCTGCCCTGCCAGCTGCCGCCTCGGAGCACGGAGCAGGGAGAGGCTCACAAGGCAGGCTCTGAGCTCTGAGGGCCGTTGGCAGCACCCAGTGCTTGCTCCAGGGAGCATCGGGGTGATGCTGAGCCCATTGGAGCGGCGATGGGAGCACCAGGGGCTGGGTGTGATGTGCTTCATGGCTCTTACTGGCGTTTCCCGACTTGATGTGTCTCTCCCAAAGGAGTGAGCAGGGTGTGTTGAACCTAAGGGGGCAGATGTGCTCCTTTCCTGGTCTGGGTCACACTGGCACCACCTGCGCTGCTCCTTCCTGACTACCCCATTACTGTGGTGAGAGTCTCCCCTTTTTACATCTGCTGCCTTTGAGTCTTTGAAACACAGGATGCACATGAAAAGTAGGGAAGCTGAAAAACTGTTGTAATTGTGGGAGTTTTTCCTTTTTTCTCCCTTGGCGCAATGCCTTTGTCATATATACGAGGACCACGTGAAACTTAATACTGGCTGAGATCAGAAGTCCTGGCACATCACACACATACAAGTTTTTCTAAACTTCATTTTCTTTTAGTAGAAAAGTATTTGTGCTGCAGTCATAATGCGCTATAAATAGAATAAAAGAATGCAAGGTTAGTAGGTTGCAAACAGCTGATATTGTTGCAAAAAGCCAGCCGTGCTTCCAGGCTCGGTCCCCTTGTTAGGTGACTCCCGCCAGCCCGTGATTGCGGGTGAAGCTGGGAGTGCCACTACCAGCGACAGCCAGACGGTGCTGCTCTGGCCCTGGGATTATAGGGGAAAGTGCAGGAGAGAAACCAGTGGAAAACAGGCGCCAGGGAGAGAACCATTTGTTCCAAAACATTTGCTTTGTAACAGGGTCATCTATAAATTCTGGGATTTCCTGTTTGCTGAATGGCAGGCTTTCTCTTTTCAGGTTACAGACCGGAATAATTTTATTACAGTTCACTGTAAGCTTCTTTCCTTTCCAAGCTCAGATTTGCAGCCTTTGCACAGAAATTTCCCAATTTTCTTGGGGTTGTAAGTTGTATCCTTCAGTGTCATGCTCTAGAGCTGTGCTTTAATTTTCTTTGGGCTTTGGAAGTGGCGAGACCATGGTAGTTTTAGGGGAAAAGCATTAGACATATTAATGGATGTATGTTTTCTCTGGATACTGGGAAAATAAATCTTAAATAAAGAAAACTGTAAAAAATCAAGGTAATTTTAACTACAAGGAGCTTGATCCTGCATCTTGTCCATCTTGTGAATTCATCGACTTGACTGGGAGTTGTCAGTGTTCAGGAAATGCCGGGTTTGGGCTACAGCTGCTCAGGATGTTGCTTGGGTTTTTTAACATTTTGTTTCAGAAAAAAAACAACCCGTTAATGGGTTGTCTTTGTCAAGAATGTGGTTAGGAAACACTGTCAGGGTAGTTCCTCAGGTCAGACCCTTCTTGCTAAAACAAGAGGGACCTGTCCCAGCGTATTACCTGATAATGATGTAGCCTCGCGCTGGGAGAAGTCACCTGTGCTGGTAAAGATCTCGGTCGGGTCGCAGGTCTGAAACAGCCAGTGACAATTTTCCACAAGAGTGCCTTGAGTAGCTGGATAGCTTAGTCCCTTTCTGTGTCATGGAAAGAGTGGGAAACAATAAGAAAATGGATCCTTTGAGAGCTGATGATAAATGAGGAGAGAAAGAGAAAGATAATTGCAAGTTTTGTGAGATGTTTTGTGCTGCAGCAGGAGATGTTCTCTGGGATCTGCTCCCAGTACCGAGGTCTTTGGCCAGAGCTTTGTCCATGGCTGTGTTGCACAAGACTGCAAACAGCCAGGGAGAGAGCCCTGTCTGCCTGGGAGCCTTCACTGATTACACTTATAATGAGAGATTAAATTTTTTTTGTGACTGGGGAGCAAATCTGCTAACTCAGCTTGAATTTTTATTAATGGGAGAAAGTTTAGAAGCTCTGAGTGTATGATTTTAAAGATGTCTGTTGTTGAATGTGCTGGGAGCATTTTGTCTTTATGCTGAGTTTAGCAAATGAGATTCTAGTCCTTGACTGACATTATTAGGCACTATTGTAACAATAATGAAAAGAAGATGATTAGAATCTGCCTACTAGTGGCAGGGGTTGATGTTACTATACAGCAATAGAAGGAAGATGGCATTCTGAGCTTCTTGCATACTCCACTGATGTGAGCACAGCTTTATCTGCATCTCTGTTATAAGGTAAAATGGAATTTTCAGAAGAGATAAACTGGGTAATTGCTGTTTTTATTTTAACTGATTCAAAAGCTGACTTTTTTTCACATGGAACTGATGCCTTCCATGGAAATTTTGTCTGTGTTAACTTTGGTGAATGCTTCAGACTATTTCTGGCAGCAATTAAAAGCATTCAAGAGATGCCTGTCACTTCAGCTCACATATTTCCATAGGGTACTTTATTTGTGTTTTATGAAAGAAATAGAAAACACAACAATATGGCTTCTGCTTAACTTGAACTATCTTGCATCTTGTGGCAGCAAGTGACAAGCAATTTTTCTTCATTGGAAGCTGTTCTTCCGGATATCACAGCATGGAGTTGCTGATAGGATTTTCACAAGAAAAATAATAACATCTAGCATTCACCAGCACCTGCTGTCCAGTGATCTTAGACTGCTTTGAAGAAATATTTATTAGGATTCATGACTATGAAATTGGTAACATTTTATTGAACTGGGTTTACAAGAAAAGCTGATTGTTGTCTCTCTAATACTCAAAAGTGCCACTGATTCAAAATGTCAGCGTTTTTCAAGGCTTAATTTGAGGGAACTGGATCCTGATGTTCAGAGCAGATTGGTTCCCACTTTCTTCAGAAGGGACTAAATGTGAAGAAATTGAAGAGTTGGGCCAAGAGTTTCCCAAAATTAAGAACCAGCTGTGAAGATGTTGCTGCAGAAAATCTGTCTAGTAATTGCTTAAAGGGACAACAATATAGTAGTCAGGCTGAGAATAAAACTAAGAGCTATTTTATTTGCAGGATCCTCTTCTCATTCAAATATTTATGAAGCTTGTTGAATACTTCTCTGTGTGGATTCTGTGGGAGGAAGTATGAAATGTATGTGTGGTATCTCTGATAGAATTTAGCTCACTGTGTGGGTATAATCTAAAAAAACATTAGATCAAGGGTACAACTGTGTTGAGCTCATCTGATGTATGACATACCCAGCTTCTAAAAGTGTCTCTACTGCAACACCTAATGCTTGGAGCTTTCACCAAAATTCTTCCCTCCACTGCATTCTGAATTTTAAAGTCTGTAATAGAGTTATCTGCCAGCAGTCCCTAATTAATACAGTGTTGAGCCAGCTGGAATCACAAGAGCAAATGGCTCTCCTGGCACACCACGGAGCAGCTTTTGAGTCCCACTGCCTGTGTGCAGTGCCCATCACGCTGCACACAGACTTCACCTGCTGGGGCAATTCTTGCCTCACTTAAAAGTCCTTCACAGTCACATTTACAGCTAGACATCTCTGTGTTTTTTCTTGTTATGCCCAGGTGGAAGAAATACAATGTGATTCTGAGGGATGCCTCAGCAATACTGTATTAAAGCATCAGTGTCTGGCACTCTTCAGAGTGCTGGGCACCAAGGCTGCTGTTCACAACAAGGGTGCAAATACATGGGCTCTGGATGGTAATGGGGGGTAATTACAACTGGGAATGAGAATGTGTGGTATGAGTAGAGATGGGTTATTGATGTAGCAGCTGATTTCCTCACAGCTCAGGGCTTGTTTGCAACTCTGCAACCTGGGGAGCTTGTCTGGAAGTCTGTACAGTTCTGTAGTACTCTCCAGTTCTGTAGAGGAAAGAGTTGGATGCTGGGAGTAATTTTCTACCATCCTTATTCCTTGGTGTTTGTGTTCGTGGTGCTGAGGCTACAGTGGCGTGGGCAGTAAAATTCTTCCTTGCCCCACTGTTGGGCTTTGTGTGACTAAAGGACTCCCCAGAGTTCAGCTGTGAAAAAGGAACAGAATAGTTTCCCTAAACAGTATACAAACAAGGAAAAAACCATCCCAAGAGTTCCTATATTCACTTATTTCTGGTTCATCACATTGCTACTAGTCCAGACTACGGGAAGGATAAAAATCCCAAGAGGAAATGATTCATGTCTGAGCAGGGAAATTCTGTTCAGAATTACAACTGGCTGCCAGAGTTTAGAATAAGGTTCCCTGCATGACAAGGCTGTGTGCCAGTTTTATAAAACATATAAGTATAATTCATGCAGTATTTCTGTTAATCACACTCTCTGCTTAAGATATCCATTAAAGCCCATCATATTAATTCAATTGAAAAATTCTCTGGGAATTGTATTAGATATTTTTTTCCATTAAATTAATATTACAGTCTTTAAATGGAATTTCTAGGCACTCATTGTTGTTCTCAGAACTATCATGCAAACTGATATCTGCTCTCTGCCTTTTTGGGGTCTGACCACTACATATTTCTTCTTTTTTGCCTCCTGTCTTCTCCCTCTTCCTCAGCCTATATTTAATTATCCTCTTCCTTTTGATTTCTGGGGTCATTAACATGATGCGTTCTGGGGCTTGTCACAGGACATTCACTGTTTGTCTGTCAGTTTGGGCCTCTCTGAATTAATCTGCTAATTAATTAAGGTATGGAACTGTGAAGTGAAATTCCCCAGGTGGCAGCCTGGCCTTATGGTGAGGGAAAGGGCAGCTCATGTCTCAGTGGCTGGAAGAGGGGAAATGCGATTAAGGGTGCTCAGGACTGACCTTTGCAGACCATTTCAGAGCCAAGGAGAGCTCTGGGCCAAGGGCTGGAGTGGTGGCTCTGCAGATTGTTTGCCTGGATCCCAGGATGCTCTGAGGGTTTTGTGCATCCCCAGTATCTACCATGTGGGAACCACGCTGTGGGCACTGCCTGCTCTGGTTTTTAAGGAATGAAACTGGGACCCATTGTCCTCCTATCCCTTCACCCAGCTGATAGATTAGTGGGCTGTGCACTTCCTTGGGAATTGCTACCCATTTTTCATCCTAGGGAACCTTGATAAATGCTGCCATGTCTCAATCCAGGTCACATTCAGGATCATCAAAACCCTTACAGTTCTTTCCTAAAAAATAATGCAGTTCCTTTTTTGCTTGTGAGCCCTCAGCTTCCTCCATATTGCATTTTGCCTTCTCCCTTTTGTTGGAGCTGCTTCTGTGTGAGGTGTCACTGCATGAACCAGCAGGAATGAGGTTGGAGCCCTTTAAGAAGTTGGGGCATTATCCAAGTGGCTGCTGAATCTGGGAGTTGTGACTCCTCTGTGCTGGAGTGCTGGGAGCAGCTTGTGCTCACAGGGAGAGGAACAGGTGCCACTGCACAACTGGGGACAGCTGGACACAAGCACAAAGAAACAGCGGATTGTTCAGCACTGATGCTGCTCCACAACCTGACACAGGCTATGGGTTGCTCTATGGGCTTGTGCTTATGAGCCTTCGTGACACCTCCCCTGGCTGTTCCTGATCCAACAGTGAACTCAGGTTTCCCACTGGATTTCAGGACAGGAGATGGCCTGGCTCCTGTCCTGTCACCCAGGCCCTGCCCAGTGGGCAGCACAGAACTCAGTACAGCCTCTGGCAAAGGAGGGGAGAATGCAAGAAGAGTGATTTCCTCTAATCAAGTAGCTCCAGGAGGCTGTTGTTGAGTTAGTGGGTCAATGAGTTTATCTTTCTTTTTTCTTTAGAAAAGTGCAAGTCCTTGCCCCCGTGGTTATTTTTGCCTAACAGCTGTGCTTCCGGTGGGCAGCTGGGAGAGCTGCCTGACTCAGCACATCTCCAGCCTCAGCACTTCCCAAATGCACTCCAGCAGGACTAAGAGTGCTGTGGGCAAAGCAGGAGGCCCCCTCCTCTGCCTCTTGCAGCCAGTGGAGAGAGATGCTCAATCACATGGATAGAGGGTGTTGGAATGGCAGGAATCATTCGCTCTAAAGAGTCCGTCCACAGATAGGACAAATACGTGGTCTTTATTTGATCTTTATTTTAAAACTGTAAACGTGTGGAAGTTACTGTCTGTAAAAGAAGCACAATGATGTACAAAGAAGCTGACACAAGAATGGTATTCTGTAAGGAATGAGACCCTCTTCCAGGATTTGGTCAGGCCAGATTGGCCCTACAGAACACACCAAGCTATTTCCATGCTTCCATCCTATGACAACATGTAGTGTCTCACTAGCATCTTGAGTCACATTTTCCAGAAAGGTTCATCCCACCCTTGGAATGGGGCAGCATTTGACCACTCCACATGTGTTACTGAATTTGTAGGATGCTTGCATGCTGCAGGATTTTGTGGGGTTTTGAGAGGGCAGATAAGGACTGGTGGGGGAGGAGGCTGGGAACATACCTTTGCCTGCTGGTTTGACTAATCGAGTAAGAATATGAAGATTGTGATAAGAGGTTGGGGCAAGTGAACTCTCTCTGCCTCTCAGCATTCTGCCCTTTGCCTCCATTGTATCTTTTGACTATAATGTTTGAAATAAATGTGGTCCCTCTACATGTGATTGTATAGTGTCTAACAGCTTAAAACAACTGGAGGAGAACATTTTGGGACTATAATGCTGCAGGTATGTAACAAAAATAACATAAAAATCAATCTGTTCAGTAAAACACAGAGCAACTTGCATGAACAGCAAAATGCCAGCACGAGTGAGGAGGACTTAAATGTCTGATGTAATTTGAGTCCACTGTAAAAAAAAAAAAAAACCAACAAAACTGAAATTCCAGTTGCGGTGAGGTTGTTGGGGGCAGCAAGAAAGGAACTTTCCCCTGTAAGCATGGGAATTATTCTGTTTCACAGGGTGACAGTTTTATAATTTGCCTGTATAGGAAGAAAAGTTCCTTAACTAATATGATTTTCTGGCAGCATATCTGATTGGAATTGAGTCTTGTGGAAGTTCCCAACTTTGTAGTTTGATGGAGAAGAGCAAGAAAACTCTTTTTTTCCTGTGGGAGCATAGCAGCCTTCCCTGAGCCATGTAGCTGTGTTTGTCTTCAGGTATTGTGCCTGTGGTAGAGGCAGGGTGTACTTCCCATTCTGAACAGAACAGACTGAGTTATGGATCTGGCACAGAAGGACTGTTGTATGTCCTAATGTAAGCACTGACTCTGGTGAGGATCTTCCCTTGTCCTGCCTCAGAACCAGGCACAGGGGTCACAGATGTCCAAGCCAAGCTGCACTTTTCATCAGGTCTGGGAAGTGCTGTATCCTCATTAGAACATGCCTTGTTGTACAGAGTCCATCTTGCTCCACAAACCCCTGCACATAGGGGCCACACCTGTTTGCTCCTTACAGCCTTACAGCTGGTCAGGTAGTGGTGATGATGCAGCCCTCCCTCAGAAAGATTCAGCACAGCTGCACATCCCCCATGCAAGGCATTAGAGAAGGCCTTCCTTCTTTTAGGCTGTCTGCACAGTACAACTGGGATTTCATAGCAACAAGACCTAATACTTGTTTACTTATTTTCAAAATTGTAACTAAGGCATCTTTCTGAAGACAGTACTAGGGAAAAAAAAAAAGAAAAAAACCAGAGAAACAAGTCTGAGGCTTCAGTATTACTCACTTCAGCCAGCTTCAGAATTTGCCTCCATGGACAGCAGTGACTCCTTACACACTTGATTGCTCCATTTCCTCCCTTCGCCCTCAAAAGACTTTTTAATGCCAACTCATACAGAACTCGCAGCAGTACAGGAAGCCTTTTGCTATGTAAGAGAGACTTGAGCCCTTTCACATGCTTTTGTGTCATTTTTGAAATCAGATGCACATGTGGCCTCAGTACTAACTGTAATGATCCTCTGCTGAAAAACAGGTTCTTCAAAAGCAAAACCACCCTAGTCCATCCATACATGTGAGTGAGTTTATGTGTGTGTAATATATATATGTGTACGCAGAGAGAGTGAGAGCACTTTGTCATGATTTGGGTTGACTCAGCGGGATTTGCAACCAATATTAGTTCTCACAGGGCTGCTGAGACAGAGATTTTAACATACGAATAAATAACCAACATGATCTGCTCCACATAGACTTGTTGAACCCTGTCCTATGGACATTTGAATAGTGTCATTATGAAGGAAGGCTTCAGAGAGTCTTCCCACTTCATCTGTCCAGTCCTCTGGCATCACAGGCAGCTCCATCTTGTACCTCTGTTCACACAGGGTACACAGCCCTTGTCTGAAAGCTAAATACTGTCTTTTGCCCTTGTTTAGTGAGGGAGAATAAGGGGCCTCTTCTCTGCCCTCATGTGCACACAGGACTGACAAAACACTTGTAGGTGGCTCATAAGATCCTAAAAAATGTTATCACTACACCATTTCACTGCCTGACCTCAACCTTGATAACTACTGTGATAAACAGCCATCCCTCTTCAAGGTCAGTCCTGTTTATTGAAGGAGTGGAAACCTGTTATTTAATCTAAGTTTTTCCCTTATGTGTCATAAATATCATGGCTTTTCTATAAGTTATGCTAATGTTTTTGTTCTCACTGACCTTTAGATTAACCATTTAGATGTTGAACACTTCCAAATAATTTTAACTAAGTGAAGTGGTTAATCTGGCTATATTGTTCAACCAGCTCCACAACTGAGATTGGCAATGAGAAAATAAGTCTGGTTAGGTTTACTCACCATCCTCCACCTGCATCTTCCAGGAATGACTCGTTTGGTGGGTGCTTGAGAGCACAGGCAGGGTCGGTACAAATCACAAACCAGTCTGGCTGGGTTGTACAGAAAGAGGTGGAGGTAAGCAGCTGACTGGTGTGTGAGAAAACAGCAAGCCAAAGTCAGCAGCATGGTTTGATGGGGCTATTCCTGTTCCTTCTTTCCAGTTAACAGGAAGGTGCTAGAAATTTGGCTCCTAGTGAGGAAAGATATCTTCCTTTCCCTGCCTTTTCCCCCTGTTAAGGGAGAAGAAACTTCCTTCACATCTTATGTATCCTCCCTCCTTTTCCTGAAGTTCTGGCTACTTCAGACCAAATCCAGTTTTCAAAGTAAAGCCCAGGATGGGCTGCTCAGCCCATACTCTACATCCTCTTTGCTGTAGGACCTTATTTTCCACATCCAATCTACCTAGATGGAAGAATTACTCTATTGGTAAAAGGCACTTAACCCTTCTGTGGGTTCAGTGTGTTCAGCACCTACTGCTGCGCAGCATTTTAGCCAAGCGCTCTTTGCTTTCTCCCTTGTCTCATTTTTCCACAATTCTTTGCTTCTCATTAAATCACTGGCTGTCCTGGAATTATTTAACTACAGGAGCAGCACTTGCTTTTAAAAACCCTGCCTGTCTGCGTAGGAGTTCCCCAGCCCTTTAGTACAAGTCACCCTTGAAAGAAAAAAGGTGGAGAGGGTACAAGGATTCCCACCAGTGGGAACAAAGGCAGGTGCCGGGTGCTGGGGCTGCCCCTGCTGTGTGATCCACCTTGCCTTGAGCCTGTGGCTTTAACAGCATCTTTGTCCTCTGAAAGCCTGAGCCTGCACAGCACAATAAATAATGCCTTGGAGCAATGTGACCCGTGGCAAGCAGTAAGTGATGACATTGTCAGACACACACAACTGTTGAAACAACCAGGCTGTAATCATCGTGCTGTACCCACAGAAAGACATTTGGCAAATGAGATTCCATTTTCACATTGGTCTGTGCTGAGCATGTAAATTTCCAGCGGGACAAACGGCATTAGGGATGTGTAATTGATTGTCTGAATTATAATCAACAAGCTGTGACAGGTGATCATCCATCATATTCCTGCTGCATGTTCCAGCACCACAGTGAGACACAGGGAGAAAGGGAAAGATCTGGAACACGAGCAAGGGAAATGGGAAGGCAGGTTCATATAGAAATACAGAAGGAATAGAATAGAAAAAGGGCCAGAGTGGAAGTGAGAGGGGACTGCAACTGGGAGAAAATGCATGCCCTTGTTCCTGAGGGATGTGAAGGCCTGCGATGCGCAGTGGTGCTGTTTCAGAACCTAAGTGATTGGGATGAGAGTTCTCTCCTCCGGGGGACAGCAGCCTAGAGCAGCTCAGGTCTTTTGTTTCTCAGACCAGCCTTTCCAGGGAGAAAATCATTGCTCTTGGACAGGAGTGTTGAAAAAAAAGACATGTGAAAAAAGACATGTGTTAGGGAAAAATTATGGAAAAGGGGTCTCTGACTAGAAGGACAGAAGTATTTACTGGAATATTTACAGGCATACCTCTTGAGAAGCCCCATGCTCTAATTTCCACTCTCTGTACTCAAGCTGACTAAGCAACTGTAGGAATAATTTGCCATTTTAATACACACAGGTTTTTTTGTGTAACTTGTTGTCTTTGCAGTATGAATGATTTTTTTTTCCCAAAAGTTTGGGAAACTTAATATCTCTCAGACTTGCTTATGTAGAGTTTTATGGCATTAAGACAATCACCCAAACTTTAATTGCCCCAGTATTGTTTATATTTGCTTCTTGATCAAATTGCTCAGACAGTTTCTCTTTATACCTTTGCCCATAAACATTCAAAATTCATTCTCTGCAAGCATGATAGTCACCAGAATTTGTGATGTAAATGCTTGTGTAAAATAGATGTGAACACAACTGGTACAAATTCGCCTAAATGGGGTAGAAGAATGAAGTAAACATGGTAGAAATTCTTTAAATTATTATAAAAATCTTTAAAGATGTAATAAGTTATATTTGATCAAATAGAAATTGAAACAGATTACATTATGTGCCTGAGACATCAAGATTAAGCTTCGTTTCAGAGGGTAAAAATAATTCCATTCTTTTTGTGTAACAACTGACTGTGGACATATCTCCTGCTCTACCCAGATGTCAAAAATCAGTCTTGTCCCACTTAAATTCTGCGATCAGTGAAGCAGTGGCCATTTGTTCCTTGAACTCTGTCACTGGAATTTGATTGAGGCATCCAAGTTTTCTATGAGAACAGAAGTGGTGCAGGGGAAGGCACAGTGAAAATCACTGGTTTCTGAAACTGGGAACAAACCCTTTCCCAAGAAGGAGAAATGCGAGTGAGAATGGAAAAGCAGGATATGTTCTGGACAGAGACTCCCTGAATCCAAGGCGGAATATTTACTTTCTCACCATTTTCTTTTCTGATGGTTATTCTGTGAGTCAAGGAAACCATGGGAAGGGATGCAGTTGGAGAAGTGAAAAATCTCAGTGGAGGCTTTATCTCTGAAGGGAAATGGGAGATGGCTCAGACTGGGAAGCTGCAGGGCTATGCTGCCTGGCTTTGACTGTAAGTAACTGCTGCTGGCATAGTGGGGGTTTATTTTGGCCCAGACCAGCCCTGGGAACAGCAGAGAAACTAAGGCTCTTGGAATTCTCCCCCTTTACAATTCACTCAGCAACTTGGCTTCAAAAGAGTATTTAAAAAAAAAAAAAAAAAAAAAAATTGAAGCCAAGGTTTGTATGTGAAACTGGAGGAGGAGATTAAAGACCCAACAACACTGGGCTCCCTGAGTAGGGAATTTAAAGGGGACTGGAAGGAAGGGCTTGTGCAGATGGAGGAGGATGGACTCCTATTCTGAAGAGCCTGTTCAGCCCTATGTGAAATCTGGTTGTGATCCCTGGGCAGGAAAAACTTCCTTCCCAGCAAACACATCAAATTCCCAGTAGCTATGGCAGGGACCAGGAAGGACTGAATCAGGATTTAATTTTTTTTTTTAATTGCTACAAAGTTGTGTAGTCAGTTTGCATGGGACACAGTTTCATTCCATGTGAAAGGAATGTACAATATAATTTTCAGTATGGGTATTATTTGTTACATTATGTATTTTTCGCCTAGAGGATGAATTATATATCCTAAATATCTGTTTCAGCACATAACCCACTAATTCACAAGCATATGGCAAATGCTGGAACCTTCAGGTTATGTACAAACTGAACTGATTTTATTCCTGTCTTAATGGTTTGTGAAAAGGCAACATAATAGCTTGCATTGAGGAACATTACTAGAAACAGTATTATTTAAAATTCCAAACTTTGTTGCAAATGCAGTTCTTCTTTTTTTTTTTTTTTTTCTTTCCTTTGTCCCAGCCAGATCATCTGTTAAGTTGGACATGACAATATTTTTCTCCTTTTTTAAATAAATGTAAACAGAACTAAGCAGAGAGCAGAAATTCTCTGCAGCCTTAAGATACCAAATTTTTCATTTGACCTTTATAAAAAGTCAATTTGTGCTTTGTTTCTTTAACATGAAATCTAAAATGCCCTCCAGCCCCTTCCTCACAGAATTTATTTTTGACCATAAGCAAAGCAATTCTGCCTTTGCTCTTTTCAGGCACTGCTGAAGCTCAGGGGGCAGGGCCGTCGTTTCTGCTTTTTGTTTCTGCTGGAGGGTTCATGTTGCAGAGCTCTGGTGTCACTGCCATAATGTCCCTCTCTTTGCAGTTAACTGTGCTTTGCAGAACATCAGTGGGAGCTCTATTTGAGGAGGGATAACTGTGGATTGAAGAGGGGTGAACCCCCGGAGTGCTGGTGGTGCATCTGTTGCTGACAAGAACAAGTTAGGCCAATTCTCGAGTTCCTTAGGCCAGAAGTGGTGGCTCACTGAGGGTGACTCATGCTTTGGAGATCCCCCACCACAGCACAAAGAGGTTGAACAGGGAACAGGGAAATACCTCAGTTTGCAGCTGCTGGGTCACAGTTCTGCAGAACTCCTTTATTACATGGGGAGCATTTGATAGGAGTGGGCATGAAGTGTCCTATGAATTAATTTGCTTATGTTCCACAAAGCATCACCCAGGGGTTTTCTCACAGTAACTTGGATTCTGCCTTTAGAGGTTCAGTGGGAGAGTCACATCCTGTGATTTTTTGTGCCTTTAAAACTCTGAGGAAATCTCATTACTTTCTTGGCAGTCCATCAGTGACTTCCAGAGTAATATGGTATGGAAAAGCCTTTCCAAAGAGCTCTTCTGTGTCTCTCCAGGTAAGCTCTCCTGCACCTGGAAGCACTTCCTAGCTGGTACCCAGGCTGCAAGGGACACATCCTTTGACCTTGCTCCTGGTACCACACCCACAGTGCACAGTTTTGGACACAGGCATACACGCCTTATCATGCCAGCTGTGGTCAAGTATTCACATGAAACCCAGGTTTCCAAAGAAGATGCTGCAGCTTGGAACTGTTGTTGAAGAATCACAGTTTCCTGTCAATATAAATACCCAGTTTATTTCTGGGTTAAGTTTAAATATCAATACATTAGAAGGATGTGGCACTAGATTGAAAACCTGTGACAGTGTGGTTGATCAAACCAGCTGCATTTCTTTTCTGGCTGAACCAAAGTTTGTGATTTACAGGCAGCTTTGATGCCTTAGAGAGGCTGGGAAGTTACCAGAACTGCATGAATTGAACGTTACCTTCTACAGACTTCTTTCAAATAACTATGATTTAATCAAGGATTACATTTTTGGAAATTCAAACACTGTGTAGCATCCACTAATTGCTCAATGTTCTAAAAATAAAGTTAACACAAAAAATCAGCCGTACAGAATCAATATAGTGCCTCCTCGTTCCAAACTTTCTAATCTGTTATAATAAAAATTCTTCTTGTAAACTATTTAATGTATTTTGTGACAGTGCAAGGCATTTAAATTAGGATCTCAAAATGCTTATGAGCACAGATTTGCTAAGTTTTCCAACACTCAGGGGAAGAAAGTGAATGTTATTGCACTAGAAGTCTGTAACAGAATTGGAAGGAGAAAAAAAAGGCCTCTGGATTCTGTGAATCCTTTTACTTTAACCAGAAGATCTTCCTTTTGCATCTGTGACTCAAAAAATAAGTTCTTTTCCTTCATTATAATGAGATGTAGTAATTAGAATATGGAAATAATCTGTGGCCTCTGAAGCTGTGTGGAGATGTCACTACTGCATCTTAGAGTCACTTGGGGCTTTGTGGTCAACCGGAGATAGAATTTGAACTGTCCTGATCCAAAAACTGAGTCTCTTCTTCATTGCTGGGCTAAAAAGGAATCTGTGCTGGCATTTTGCTATAAAGGGACTGTGGTGTTCACATGTGATAAGGTTTGGTTCTGATCACTCCAAACAATGTTATGTCATCTATGTGTCCAAAGGAAGGATAGAGCAGCAGGACTTCCTGGGCAGTGTTCTGTTGATCTTTATGTCTGATTTACTTACCAGTCAATTCACTTACTGCATGTTTTTGTGTGCAGTGATTATGGTTCAGTGTTGTATAATTCATCTTGCTCTGCAAGAAACTCACTGTCCTGGTTTGCAATGAGACCTTGGAAATTTGTGAGTGTTACTCAAGAAACTTCTTTTTTCCCTCTTTCTGCTTTGATTCCCATTTTTACCCGTCTTCTTGACCTTACTGATTGCCTTTTGAGCCTACAGAACTTCCCAAGGCAGGGAAAACTGCACTGTCCAGCTCTTCTGTCCAGTCTCTTCATTCCAGTATTGCCCACCACCTGCATTGCCAGGGAATAATAATACACAGAACTGTTTGAAAGCATCTTCATTTACATGCTTTCCAAAGTGCCTTTGTATCTGATCATCAGGATGCCATTTAAAAATTTATCAAACCTGGAAACCAGTGATTTTGAGTTCATTAGAAGCTGGTTGACTCTGTATTGTTGGGGATCATAGAGGGTGTAGACCAGGAAGACATAACAGAATCATGGGATGGTTTTGGTTGGAAAAAACCTTAAAGGTAATCTGGTTCCCATGGGCAGGGACACCTCCCATTATCTAGGTTGCTCCAAGCCCCATCCAACCTGGCCTTGGACACTTCCAGGGATCCAGGGGCAGCCACAGCTTCTCTGGACAAAAGATTACACAGTTATATTCCTTAATGATTTTAAAAGCAGAAAACACTGGAAGGCTGCCTTTGCTACTGGGTCTTCAGAGAAGAGTGAGTTACCTGATTTTGTTGGACTGGATGATGGATCCAATCTTTCTGGCCCTGTCCACAGAGAAACTTGTAGTGATTGACCAGAGGTACAATTCCAGTGCTCCATCCATTCCATCATATCTCACCATGTGGATATGCTTATTCCTGTGTAAAAACATTCACCTGGGGAGTAATATTATTACAGCAGTAAGTCTGTGTCATGCTTATCCTTGAGGATATGAGGTCTTTAAGTGTTGAAAGCTTCAAGGAAGGAACACTTGTGGCCAGTGAAGGGAAATAAGAAAGGAAAATTCTGTTGCTCCAAGGAATCTTGTATTTGACCTTGCCTAAGCTAAGGAGTAAATGGTGTATTATCCCCTTATCTTAAGACAACCCATACATGTGTGTCATCTTGACTAGGTCTTCATTTTCCCCCCTCCAAAATGGTGTTCTTTGGGTCATATTTGAGGATTTTTTCCCATTCATGTGCAGTTTGAACAGTTCAGCAGCAGGGTCAGAACAGGGGTACTGCTGCAAGCAAGATACACTGCAGGATCTTGCACCCCTCATATCTGTTAAGCTCACCATGCATGTGTCAGAAGCACAAAAACTTGTTATTTTTACTCAGGATTTCCCCAAAGTAAATACAGCTTCCTACCTTCTTTTGAACTCACATGAACTCTTCTGATGCCCAGAGGCTGCAGCCACAGTTAAACCCAAGTTTTATTGTTTACCTGTGGGAAGAGCAAAGGCCCCACGTGTCTTCATCATTATGTAAGCAGGAAGTTTGGGTTAGCTGGAACCTGTGGCTGAAAGGAAAGGCCTTGGGATTGCTGTGTGTCTCCTTTCCCAGGAATTATGCCTATCCCTGGACTTGTCAGCCATGGGAAAGGTGGGTTATGGCATCCAGATCCAGTCCTTGAGGATAAAAGCTATAGACATTTTGTCTTAACATTAATGCAAGAAGGACTATCATCCATCTTGCACTTTGGGCCTGTGTAACTAGAGGAAGAGAAATCAATGGAAACCAGGCCATGGCCATTTCCCCCATTCTATATTTTAAATAGCAACTGTCTTTCTAACTGTTTCTGGAGTCTGGAATAGAATAAATCCCTGGAGAGAAGGGTTACATACAGAACACAAGTGATGTGGTCAGGTTTGAATGGATCCTTGGAGAGAAGGGTTATGTACAGAAAACAAGAGATGTAGTCAGGATTGAGTGAAAAATATGATTTATTGTCTGTTTTTACAGTTTATCTTGCTACCATTTTGTATACACACATTCTAAAATACCGTTACATTTAGTGCCAGCTCTTGTGTGTATGTGCTAGTCAGTTATAAAGCACAACAAGGACCCCCTACAGTTCTTAAAATAGCTAGACACATTTTTGCTCCAATGAGTTCACCATTTCTAACTATAAAATAAGTTTTAATTACTGCCTATGTCTCTATTATGGCTTTTTGGTCACTTTAGTCTGATTCTGTTCTTTCTTCATGGATAGATTCCAGACAGTAAAGGCAGAGCAGCTCAGGGAAGGCTGAATGTTGTTTCTGTTTAACAGCAGGAAACGTTTCTACTGGTGTTAAAATGGGGATGATTAAAAGGGTTTTTTTCTACATTTCCATGTAGAAACCTTCAGGGGAGGTTAGAGGAACATGTTAGAAGAAGGAAGACAAAGAATATTACAAATAAACTGTACCCCTCAGCAGGTATTATGTCAGCAAACCCACTTCCAGCTGAGATCATTGCACAAAGCCCCCAGTTCCTCCAGCTCCAGCAAGGAATCAGCCTTTTCCCCACAGAGCTCTTTGGGCGGAGGAGTGCTCATGTTTGCGTCAGTCCTCACTGCCTCTGGAAACAGCCTCAGCATCGATGGACAGGAGTTCAAGAATTACTCAAACTGCCAGATTTCCAAGATTTCATTTGAGAGTCTCCTCCAGATCTAGAGTACCTCCTGTCTCCAACTGTTTGTAACACTGGGCTGCCTGCAGTAAAAAAGTGTTCATATGCACTTGTGGGAAAGCCCAGGCACAGGTAATCATCAAGGATAAGGCAGCAGATGCTCTCCTTGTGGAGGGGGAAAAATTTTATTGTCTATTACCGAGCTACACTGACATAGTTTTCAGAATAACAGATTTCTGCTTTTAACAACTGTAATTGTCACTAGGAAACAAATGAGAAGAGGAGCCTCACTGCACCCTCTTGAAGCTTTTTCATTTAATAGAAAACTGAGATTTTTAGTGTGGAAGAAAAATATTTCTCTTTTGCCCCTTTCTTTTCTGTAAGAGAAGACATGAACTCATTCACATTCCTCTATATCTAACGATGGTGAGGTTTCATAGTCTTCATAAAGCATGCCAAGTTTCTTAACTAAAGAAGATTAGGACATGGCTACAAAGCTGCATTATAATCAGAGACTCTTCATTAAGAGTTTATTGGATATTAATTTTCTATTGATACTGACAAATATTTCATAAGCAAGTTCTTTTCTGCCTGAAGTCGGATCACTGGTGCGTTTGCCAGTGAGAGACCACTAATAGAGCTACAGCCTGTGGGCAAGTGCTACAGAGAATATTGTGGTGTTGTATTACAGGAGAGAGATGTAATTTGAGGGCATTTATGTCTAAGAACTGTCAATTTTGATGACCTGGGCACAGAGGGACAACACGGTGGCCGGTTGCACAGTGCCACAGAGGTGACAGTGAGCTGGAGGCGCTCTTCCAGTGCAAACTGGGGGACTAGTCCAAGCAGCCACAGATGGCAACAGGCCAGGTTATGGCAGATTGATTTGTCCTGAACCCAGGAAAATCCTTAGAGGGAAAGGAGCTTAAAGAAAGCTGTTGGTAATAAGCAGAATTGGTTTTTAATGGGGTTTACAGAGACAGAACAGAAATAAAATCTGTGTTTGCATAAGATGGAAGGAGAAGCAGAAAGCTCAGAGCAGCAGTGACTGTCTTGATCTGAAAGGCTCAGCAAGCATAGCTTAGGCAGCCAGGCTCCATTAAGATCCTATCCATAATGCATGAGGTTTGGAAACCCAAGGGACTGCCCAACAAAAATGGAAGAATCCTCCAAACTCCCCTTCCGAAAGAGAAAGCGCTAGGCTGGCTGTCCCAGAAGGGGCCTGTCAGGAGGGCACTTTGAGTAAGTAATGGCTCACTTTGGCAGAGGTGATGGAGCACTAATGCGCTGCATGGAGCGCGCCGGCCCTCCCTCCCCGCACTCGCATGCTCTGTGTTCAAGGAGCGCTGCGGGCAAACAGTGCTGGGCTTAGTGCATCAGCATTAGTCTGATTTTTGTTTCATTTTGGGCAGATTGTGAGACATAATGCCTGCCTTCAATTTTCTGTCTGACTGGGAATACCAGTGTCCTCCCATTATCTTAGTTAATCCTTAAACCTTTAAATGTTAACCCTTTATTTCTCTGGTTTGGCTCTAAAAATATTAGGTGTCTAGTTCAACAAATCTGGAGTTTAGAAGAATTCACATGAAGAGTGTTGGTTCACAAGACTAAAGTAGTAGAACAGAGTGGCCAGCCTGAAAATGTGCATTTGGACTTTTTTTGACACACTGACTGATTTGGTCCTCACACGTTCTCCTGTCTTTTCTGTTGAAGTTGGGTGCCAGACCTGCTATCAATCACTGCAGTCCTGCTTCTCATTCGTGTGGTATTTTTGAGCCTTCAGCATAAATACAGAATTGAAAAAGCAGAATTATTAACTGAAATAGTTTCTTCATTAGAGTTATTTCTGCTGGAACAAAGATGCAACATGCACTGATTGGAATGACTGAAAAAATGGAGCTTGGAACTAGGAGATATTTCCCAGCTGTTTGTGTTTTATTTCCCTATAGTTTTTGCACTGTACAGTAACACAGACCTGAGCTGACCTTTGGGATCTTCACAACAGTGGTGTCTGATCTTTTCCACCTCAGAGAAGACGGAGGATCTGTCAGTTCAC
Source organism: Taeniopygia guttata (assembly GCF_048771995.1). Lineage (NCBI taxonomy): Eukaryota > Metazoa > Chordata > Aves > Passeriformes > Estrildidae > Taeniopygia > Taeniopygia guttata. The sequence goes on along the minus strand of NC_133040.1, from coordinate 5,306,220 downwards.
ACGTGTCCAATTTGTTTGCAGCATACTACAGAATTTTGGAGAATATAAAACCTCCATCCCAGACACCACAAAGTCTTCAGCTACACTTTGGCATCAGCTGAGGGAACAGCTGGAACAGCAGGGATGGAAGTTACACTACCAGAAACATCTTTGGCTCCACTGAAATCAAACTTGGCAAAGTGTAATGGTAAATTTGCTTCTCAGGCCTGAGAGGTGACATTCCTTCTTCTTTCCCAGTAAGGCCTGCTGCCTGGGGTTCAATTTGAAGTAAGACTTTGAGAGATCTTCATGATCTTGAACTAGTGGAGTGTGTCTGGAGTGCAACAAAGAGAAGATACCTGAATATTCAGGTTTATAGATCAATAGCCTAGGGGAGACTACGAATACAGTCCTTTGTCTGAAGCAAAAGCAGAAATATAATTGTTTACTCAACTATAAAAGGGACCTGGTATTAGTTTTAGAGTATTTAAAAGTCTGATGTAAAGAGAGAAGGGATCCATTTTTCTTTATGGTGGATAAACGAAGAAAAACAGTCTACACTTAAGCAAGGAATCTCAGACAAGAGTTTAGGAAACCTTTTCAAATTATAATGGCAATAAAGTACTGAAATGGATTTCTAAAGGAAGTTGAAAAACTTTTTAGAAGAATTTATATAAGGAAAAATTAATTTCACTGCAGAACAGGGAGAAGGACTAGATTGCAAGGCTCTTCCAGGCTATGACCCCACAATTTTATAGTTTGGTTATAGTCTGGGCAAAATCCTGGGCTTGTGCTGCAGAATTTGTTTTGCTCCAGTTCTATCCATCTGTCATAGACAGAATGGGGCAAAGCCAGGAAAGTATATTCTTGTGCATCTTTCTTATTCTTGTGCATCTCTCCATTTAGACACAGAGTGTTCTTGCCCCAGCCTGGAATCCAAAGTCCAACTCAACGAGCTTAAGATGACTGAGAAATTTAGAAAGAACTGTTTCTAAACTCTGCACTTACATGCTTGGCCTGTTCCCACATTGGCACAGTTTCCACCTGGATCCTGTGAGGCCAAGAAAAATGCTAAGCAAATCTTTCTCAGCCTTTGTGCCAGCACTTGGGAGTCTGGCAACACTGGCAGCAGCCTCCAGTGAGGCACTGTCCATCCAGATATGTTTCAGGGCCAGCACCTGCCAGGAGGTTCCAGCTCCATACTACGCACCACTTACTGAGGGAAGTCAAGACATGACTGTGGTTCCTTTTAAGACAAACTGATTTATTAATGCATGGTTGTCCATGTCACTGACCTTAGGTAGGTTTTGAAGAATATATGATCTATGGGTTTGTGTTTGGCCCATAAAAATTGTACTCCTACCTATTTAGAGACCTGTAGAATACCATGTGACATTAGGTTCATCTGTGTGTCATTTAATATTTTTTTACCTCAAGGCAGCTTCATTTATTGTATTAAAGGGAAAGGCCCTCAGTTTTGGGAGTTGTGGTTCTGTGTCTGTAAAATTTTTCTCAGCCATTCTGTGCATTTTGCCAGGATTATGTTACTTCCACTTCACGAGAGCAGAAAGTCATCATGTAGGAGCAGCAACTGCAGGCAGTGGGCACTAACCTACCTGGTGATGTTAATATTAACATTTAGTTATCCTAAATCACATGCTCGCTGCATGCAGAACTCTCTTATAAAGACACTCCCACCAGGGATCAGCAATATGGACCATATTCGGAAAGTTCCCACATGTATGAAAAAGTTCCTGAATAAGGATGTTTCAGATTGACATGGAGACATGCTCTAGTTTTGTTTGTTTCCTTTAAGTCCAAAATATTTCAAGATTTTCCCAGGAAATCATCAGAAATCCAGAGGAAATTTTCTGATCTAAGGAACAGAAAAAAATCAATTTTAAAAAACAGAGTCTAAAATACTTCATTTTCATCGCATATCTCTGCAGTTTTTCAGCAAGGCCTTTATGCTATTCTTCAAAACAGATCTGTGCCAGGCCTGGATTTTGCTGTGCCCTGAACAGGATGCGTTTGGTCTGTTTGTCATTCCCATGACCTTTGTCTCTGGACATGTCTTTGTGGCACTCAGGTTCTGCAGCTCCGGGGAACTTTTCCCTTCTCACCAATCCCTGAGCCGGTGGTGGACTGAACCATTTCTACTCTTCCCATCTCTGCACCCTGCCACTGGGAAACAGACCACCTAGAAGGAAGAAGTGTGAGTTCTAAGTGATGAGAAGGTGTTAATAGAGCGTATTTCTGTTTGAACTTTCTCTTCCCTCTTATATCCACCAGGTTGTCTGTACATATTGCTGTAGATACTGAGAGAATATTGTAGCAGGTCTCTGCTCAGATCCCTTGGTCCAGAGTCCTTTGTCTCACTGTTGAGACACTGATCTGACAAACTCAGATGTGAGTTGTTGGTCTCTTCAGAATATTAGGAGGGTCCCAATAGAAGGTGAGATAGAAGGCTGGAGGTTCTTGCATAGTCCTGTCAGCAGATTCCCAGGCTCCTGTATTGTAAAAGCAGGCAAACCCAATAGGAAGAAATGACAATGTCTGACTCAATTCAGAAGGCTGAATGATTTCTTTATTATAACTATGGCTAAAATACATTAATATACTATATAAAAAGGAAGATACTAAAACTACATACTACTTTCTCTAACTCTAACACAACTCGTGACCCTCTCATGAGAGTCCAGCCACAGGTGGATTGGGTTGGCCATCAAGCTCAAACAATCCTCACCAGAATCCAATCAAGCACTCACTCCAGGTAAACAATTCTCCAAACACATTCCACATAGGAAAAACAAAGAGCAGAAATAGAAATTGTTTTCTCTTTCATTTCTCTCTGTGCACCTCTATGAAAAATCCTGAGAGGGAGAGAAATGTACTTGCCACACTCCTGTGTAGGGAGGAGGAATTGGGGGGAATCCTCCTCAGCCTGGGAAGAATTGGTCTGTCTGTTGGAGACAGCAATTCTGGGGAGGATCATGAAGAATAGCTGAAATCAACCTAGACTCTTGGAAAATAGATTCTGGGTGAGTACAGGATCCTTTCATCACTCCAGCCATGATTTTGCAGCAAACCCAGCATTCAGCTTGTTTTGAAAGCAGAGATACTTGTCAGCAATTATTGCTGAGCTAGGGAGAGCACAGTTAAGATAGATAAACTTGTCAGCTGTGTCAACTGTGCTGATGGAAGAGCAGAAGGGCCAGCTGGAAGGTTGAAAAATACCTTTGTGTTCGAGATGCAGATAGTGAGGAGGTTCTTGCATAATGCTGCAAATGGTTGAGAATATCCTTGGTTCTTGTGCGCTAATTTCACAATTATTACCGAAAAGAGAGTGATGGGCTAAGAGGGTTGTATTATCACCAGGAGTCATGTTTGGTGTTGGCAACATATTTTTGTAGGCACACAGAGCTGAATCTTTCCATTTGAGCTCCCCTTGCTATCCTGGGGCTTAACTGGGCTCCTTCTTCTGCACACTATTGGTTTGCTTATCATCCATCTTTCATATTTATCTCTTTAAAACTATGACTTGCTGATTTTCTCCTAAAGTTCTTTGTAGTTGTGACTGATAGCTGTGTCAAATAAGTTCTTTGGAAAAATCTGGTTGTATATAGGATTCTGAGACATCTAATTTGAGACTGGCAGTTGAAGTGTTGCCTGTTGGCTGCTGGACTTCCGTTATCTCTATGGCTGGTGAAATCCCCTGAAGGGTCTCTTGGAAGGAAGACTGAATGGTCCTAACAGAAATTTCCTTTAAATTCTACTACTGTTTTAATATACAATTAATAATAAATGCATCTGGGGCTTGTAGGACCTAACCAAAACAGTCTCTTTGCTCCAGTGCCTGAGAGCCAGCAGAGGGAGTGTGAGGTAACACTGAACATCCCTGGGCAATGTGGGATGGAGACACCCAGGGAAAAACCTGGGGCACAAAAATTAAACATCATATACCTTTCAGGTCCCATTAGGAAGTAAGGCTAAATAATCAGCCCACCAAACAGAAAAATATGGTGGTAGTAGTAACAAAACCCATTTTAATTCCGTGCTTCTAAGTGGATATTAGCAACAATAACATTAAACAAAATTAAGCCATAAAAAAGTACTCAGGAGTGTCGTATTCCGAGCAAGCACTAGATCCTGATGAGACTTGGGATGTGCTCTCTCCATTACAAATGCTCCCAGGAAGGAGGTGAAAATCTGTGCTTTGCCCTTGGCATGTTCAGACTGTTTTGTTTGTTTCTATATTGCTCTCTTTCTCTCCCCCTCTCAATAACTTCTGGGTTTCAAGCATTGTTTTGCTCAGTCATAGCAAAAGATGTTTAATGCATCCTCATTAATATACATGAAATGCTGTTCCTGTTGAGGAGGTAACTGGGGCTTTTCCATCTCAGGTCTGAGCTGTGTATGTGAAAGTGGGAGAGACAAAGAGAAAAGGGAAGGGGAAGTGGGAGAGAGAGTTGGTTTGTGTCCATGTGTAGGTAGTTTAAAAAAAACCCAGTCTTTTCTGTTCTTGTAGAATATATGTTTCATATCTAGGAGACACTCAAAGCAGAGACTCATGTCAAGCAGGGTGAGAAGGGGAGGTTTTTTCCAAATTGTTAAATTTTCAGGCTTGTCAGCCAGCTTTTAATCTAATTGGTGTGTGTCATGTTGGAATGTGTGTCATGTTCTGGCTTCTTCATCAGAATTTCTTATCACAGAAAATCAAATATCTTCTACAGAATTGAAACTGGATGGCCCCTTTTCACTCCTCAGTTTGCATGACAGATCACACTGGTACAGAAATCAGACTGAGGTTCCTGTGTATCAGGGATGATAGCAAAAGAATAACAAAAATAACAGGACATACACTTGTATTATTAATCAATCATGAAAGTAATTACAGCTCATCAGCCACTTGGTCTTGTTTAGGCCATTTCTTATGCTAATAAAGGGAAATATTTTTGCTATCAAAATAAATCTAAGTGTTTTCACTGCTCAGAACAGGAAGATTCACCATCAGGTCACTTTGAAATTACAGTAGTGTGATAAGGATAAACTATCTGATGAAAATAAAACATCTTTTTCTGTGGTACAGTCAGGAACATTAACTTTTCCTTGGAAAGGTTGTTCCTTGCTCCAGTCAGATCCTGTCCAGTGATTTTCTCCCTAAAAAATGTATGCATTATAATCTGTGTGTAAGTTCTAGTCTAAGAAAAGATTTTTACAAAGTAGGGAAAAAATCAGCATCAACTCAAAGCATGAAATATCTGGAGGCTTGACTCATAAAGGCAAATCAAAAGAGTTTTTTTATGTATAACTTGGTAGAGAAATGAAAGGGAGAAATGGTCTGATAGTGTGAAATGTTTCATAAAGTCACAAATGCTGTGAGGTTGCAAAAGAAAACCCAGAACATGCAACATAAAACCCAAAGGAAAAAACTCTGGGGAAAATCTATTAAAGATGATATAAAGGAGTGTAATTTCTTGAGGTAAAAAGAGATTATGAAATCTGTTCTTGACTGAGTCAACACACAGAGGAGCACATTTCTAAGAAATGTGATAGATGTACAGCCACTTACTAGGACTGAGTATCATTCCTAGAATACTTTAATTGCTGCACTGATCAGGATTAGGGACTAGATACTCTCTTCAATCTCAAAGATTTGTTCACTACTTCACTACATAGCAGCTAATATTTCATACTCTTGCAGCTCCTTTCAGTAAATGATTTTAAAGAGCTTTAATTAATGCTTCTAATTCCCTTTGTGATCAACAAATGCTGTGCTCCTTGCTCACGCAGGGGATGGGAGAGGAGTGTGAAGTGCAGCTCTGTAGGGATGGGCCTTTCCAAGGTCTGGGCACTGCTGAGTCAGTGCTGCCTAAAGAGAAATGGGAAAACTCCTGGTCTGGGTAACCAGACACCTCAGCCTCGACTGTACATGTGAACTGGCCACCAAGACCTGCCAGTGAATAAGTTTTTAGATTGTTCTGATAAAAATATGTTCAAAAATTTGGCATGTAATATGTGAAGAAAGTGAAATTATTTGGCCATTTGTGCTGAGCTGTGGTAGACATTTGTTCAATTGTTCTTGTCAGAAAGGGTTTTATCCCAGATGACACCTCATAAGTATTATTTGGTCCTCATTTTATATAGTCCAGGTGAAATCCAGAGTACTGGAGTGAAGAATGCTGCATTTTGACCCAGAAGTAGAGCATATCAGAATCTGAATCAATGTTTGAAAAGAATCAAAGGCTCTTTTGTCTACTTTGACACCTGATACTCTGCAGCAAAGATTTCACTTCCAATGAATAAAACTGCCCTAGGCTTGTTTCTTCCTCCAAATATCCAGGGAGTAAATCTCTCCAATTGTTCCAAATTGCATCAATATACAATATCAGGAGGAATGTGCAGGAGAATGGGTATAATGTGAAAAATCTACAAGGCTGAAAATAAAAACTAAACAACCCTCTGATCTGCAGCCTAATCCCATGGTGCAGCTGACCCAGAATTGTAATGCAAATATTGTAGTTCAATCAGGCTATTTTAAGACAGGATAGGAATGAGGCTTCTACTTTCCCCAGAAGGAATGTACATCATTGCCTCTTCTTTAATTTCCTTTTGATTAAAAAAATATTAGACTGTCTGAAGAGTATGTGCTATCTTTTCTATGTGTTGAGGGAAAGAGGAAAATCAAAAGGAATGAGAAATACAGGTGAACTTGTCAATTCAGGTTCACTGGGAAAAGCTTAGAACTCTTTGTTAGATGCTCTTTTTGTGCTGTAATTTGGCTGATTAGGAAATGCAATTTCTTTGGTTTTGCATTCTAAAATTCCAAGATCTTCCTGTGAGTTTCTAGACAAGGGAATAAGAGTCAAGTTTCTGTGTAGTTCTTTCCTCCCTCCCCAGATGTTCCAGGTTTATTTGTATAGACATTAGTTCAGTGAGATTCTATTCTCTCCTCTTCTCTGTGAGGTTTGATACTAGAGCAGGCTGAAGCTGAGTTTTATTGCCACATTTCCTGCAGCCAACCCAAACAACCAGTGGCAAACCCTTTATTTTTGAGCTTCCCTTGGTTTTTTTTTTTGAGGTTTGAAAAATATTTGCAAAATGAAAGAAGGTCTTAAAAAAATTTCCAACTGGTTTGTTATGTTTTTATTCTTGAATTGATTGTGCTGGCAGTTTTCCATGTGTTCTTTGTGCTTTGGAGCCAAACGGGTTCACTTGTGTGGCTGACATGCGACTTTGGAGCAGCTGCCAGAGCCTTTGAATAGCTGATGGCTCAACCTATCCAGCCCCAAGAGATTTAGTGGAAACCATTTTTACTGCTTTTCACATTCTCTCAAAAGTGTTTGGGAAATGTCAGTTGCAGAAAGCATCCCTGAAATTACTCTCCAGGACATGATGGAGAGAGTGGCTTTTCCTGACAGTGTCATGGAGACTCCAGAGAAGAGGATAACATTTAGACCAAAAAACCCACAAAACCAAACCAAACAAAAAGAAAAACAAACAAATAAAAACCCAAAGAAAAACAAAACAGCTGGGTGATGCCTTTGCTATTAAGAAGAAAATATCAGAGTAGGTTGAGGGAAGAGAACTGCTGACAGTGAGCTATAGGTTTTATCAGGAATATCCTTAGGCAAGGGAATGTTGACGAGGTTGAAGCTCTTGAATTTTTATTCTTGTGTTTGGTTTTACTGTCCTATGACTGGTTTTCTTTTTGTAGATGTGGAATGGCAACAGAGTGAATCTGGGGCTGAGATAATGATATTTTACATGAAAATTTGCATGTGGTGGTGAAAACCAGACTGCACTGTATGAATATTCACACGTACACAGGTAAAGTGATGCTTGTAAGTTCTTTAATGCCTGACTTTAGACAGCCCTGTTCCGTTGAGGTTTCTTCTCAGTAGTATGTACTATTATGTAACAGTTTCTGTTACTTTGTGTGTCGATCTGTCACTCCCACACTGCTCTGCTAAAGCCAAAGACAGTTGCTTCACACATGAAACTTGAAAATGTGAAATTTTAAACTCTTCATAATCTCAGACGCTCATTTCTCCTAAAGACGATCACTTGATGCAAGGTATAGAAATGTTCCTGGATCTGAAAGCTTTGCAGTATTAATTGGAGTATGAAGGAAATTCTTTTTGCAGTTCTGCATGTTGATGAAGGGAATAAAATCTTTGTTTAATGCAGTCCAGGAGTGTCTGGTACTGCAGTGCTCAGGGCCACAGAACTGTTGGGCTGAACATTTTATATGAATCAAGTGACAATATCCTGAGTGAAATGGAGCTGGCAGTTCCAAACAAATGGCCAAATGTGCCTGCAATCTTCACAGTGTGTTTTTAGGTTTTGTAAAGACAATCCTCTTATTTGGTTTTCATAATTTGTAAAGTTTCTTGGGTTTTTTAAAGCTTCTTCCTCTCTTTTGCAATGTATTAGTTACTATAGTAACTATGCTGGGAATGGTATAGAAAGAGGCTAGTGCATTCTAGCAGTGAAAGAGAAAGTCACTTTATATAACAGTTGGAAATTTATATCATGGGCTTGAAAATACAGCAGTTTTGTGGTGGTTCCCATAACCACATATGTGGTATAAGTATATATAGCACTCTTAGGTCATCACTGGTAATTACCCTCTGCTGCCGACGTCCAAAGGATGGCAGCCGGAATTCCAAACCTCAGACAGAGCTCTCTGACATCCACAGCCAAGCACTTCAGCACCATCCACTGTCACCTCCTGAGGAAGTTTGGTTGTTACAGAAAAGTGTTATGGAAAATTGCACCTGTAGGCACAACTCTGTGTTATATTGGATTTAACTTCCAGCATTCAACAGGGGCTGCTACGGGGTTGTATCTGCACTGGTCACTCCAGCAGGGATACATTCCATGCCTATATTCCCTGACTCTACTCCCATCCCTCTAGTGTAGCAGGCACAGAGTTTGGGCTGTGTTCCTGTTATCTCTTAAGCTGCCCTGCTCTGAGTCAGTGTTTTCACAGGTGAATGCCAAACATTGCAGGAAGCAAAGGCAGAGTAGAAACTATTCCTGAAGCCAGTTCTGACCTGTAGCTCCTGCATAGCTCCAGGAGACACTGAAGTATGAACTATTTGTTGATAATGATGTATTACACACCTGGTAACTTTGGCCTCTTCTGGTAATAAGAGACTTTTTTCTTTTTCAGGGAGCATATTTAAGCACAGCCTGGTGTAAATTCATACTTTAGTAATTGTGTTCTACCTATCCCTGGAGTTCTGAGTGAAAGCATTACCATTCATTACTTCCTGTCCGAAACTCAGGGCTGCCAGTTCTTTTGATTTTATGGAGTCTCAGGATAGCTGTATTTTCAAAAAGTCCCAGCTCCTGAAGCAATGCAAATATGTGAACTCTATTTCATTACATAAAGGGCACACTTCTGGTTTTCTCAGCTGGGGAAAAGTCTGAACTAGCAACTCAGTGCACTGTAAGACTGGGGAAAAATGTAATTTAAAGGTATATTATTTTTAATGAAATCTCTAACTTAAGCATGACTTATAAATTTTGCACTTGATAACAAGGTATTGTTTGTTTATTTTTGCTGCCATGCTCTATTTGGTAGCTTGGATATCCCTCTGTCACTGGTAGAACATCCTTTCCATACCTCATGAAACAGTGAAGATTAAACTAGAAATCTATTTAAAAATGTTTTGAGATCTTTGGGTGGAAGCTGTGAAAAACACATCTGTCCTCTTAAACATGCATTTATGTATAAAGCACATTAAAAATTCAGCCCTTAAAATCTTCATCACGTGACCTGAAAATCTGCTGGTGTTTCTTTTGACTCTTGAAGTCAGATTCTCAAGGAGCTGCCTAATTTCTTCCTTTAACTCCACAAACCCCTTCAGAGCTGCCTGGTTGTTAGGAGCAGGGAGGAACAGGGATTAGCTGAGAGAGGAAAATGGCAGGGAAAGGTAGGAAATGTCAGTGTGTGCCTGTGGTTCCAGCACAGAGCTTTCAGGAAGCACGGGAAACACTGAGCAGGGAAAAATGGTGAGTAAATTATTTCCCAACTACTGGCTTTCTGCAGGTTTTCTTGGATTTAAACTCCTGGAACTGACCACTGACACAATACTTGGCTGATGGTCTCATCTCATCCCCTTCCCTCCCCTACACTGGCCATGGCCTGGGTTTTGTCATATCCCACATCCAAGCTTGTGTTTTCCACTTGCCACTTCCTTTGCTTACAGGATTCCTCTCCATGCAGTAGTAGGATATTTATTTCCATAACATGAACTGTTGGGTTCCTGTAACTTGGAGTCTGGAGAAGGGGAAAGGAGCGGGAGAGAGACTGAAATGTTTCTGTAAAAACTCTGGCTACAGAGCCCAGTAACCTCTCCAAAGCACTGTCAAATCTCAGCCAACTTTGAGAATGGTTTGGAATTGTGCTCCAGGCAGGCCTAGGAGAAATTTGCATTGTTCACATTATTGCTGGTATTCTCTGCTTTCTGAATAACAGCCAACAGGAAATTCCTGGGACAAATCTTTCCACTTTTTTTCTTTAATAAAATATTTAGGAGGGAAAAAAAGAAGGGCAAGAGAGTGAAACCAAGCTGTACAGAACAAAGAAGGCAGTATCAAACTCAAATCACAGATATGTAAAATTTTGAGCCTCCTTTGTGCTTTTATTTTTTCTTCTGAAGGATTTATGACTTCATGTGTGTTGTTCCTGTGACATCAGATGGTGTTGCCATGGGAACCATTTTATTGTCAAAAACAAAAGAATTTTGAAGAGCTCCTTAGCAGCACGGGACACAGAGTGCAGAGGATAAAGAAACTATTTTTATCTAGATGATAAATCTGCTTTATTAGACCCATGATTTTGTCCTGCTAGAAAGAAAAATAAATCTGGCAAAAACAACAACTCTTGCACCTGTTAATCAGGGATTGAATTTTTCCCTACATGCAAAATCTTGGGAATTTCCTTTCTTGTCTCCCCCTCCAAAAGGCTGATAGCTTCCAAATGCTTTAGCATATGAGGAGAAACAACAATCTGCTCATATAATCCTTGCAGGAGCAAGTAACAGGAAGTTTGTGTTGCTGTGGGCTTGGTTGCTTTAAATTGATGATGTATAATGAGCAGAATTAAGTACTGAGGATTCATATTTTGCTTCTGTAATACCTCCAAGATCAAATTTCAGGACAGATTTTGTAGTTCATGTTATTAAATGTAGAGCTCTCTAATTTGTACTGAGCCCCGCAGGAATGATGGATCCAGTGGACCCATAGGTAAAAAAACCCAAAATGCTGTGATTAAGCATGACTAAAATGTAGAATAATGTTCAAACCCTGCTGACAATGACATGGATCAACCTGCTAAAAACTAACCATTAACATGGAGCAAATCTGGTAGTTTTAGATTAATAAAAATAGCAAGTGTGTGGTGTATGAGCTCACTGGTAGCATGCACTGCCAAGTCCTACAATCCAATCTGAATTTGTATCTACACACAGCCCAGTTTTCCTTAAGGAAAATATCAACACAGGTTCTGAGAGAAAGTTGTTTGAGGAAATTTTAAAATTCCTTTCACATATGTATCCTGCCCTGGTTAAGATTCTGCAGCTGCTGAATTCAGTGCCCTAGCACTGTTGCTGTATTTTGAGAGACAAGTGATCTCATTGCCATGTATTTGCTGGAGTAAAAGGAATATGCACAAGGGGATACGTAGGTTAAATGCCATATGGTTAACCCCAACGTTCCTGTTTTAAATTATTCCCCATCTTTGGATGGATATCAACATTTCACAATATTTTGCTGATCTTTTCCTTTGTAATGAGGTAACCTGGGGAGAGAGAGAATGATAGTGACTGTAATTACTTCAAATTTATATCTGCTCTCTGTCCAATCCACCTCTACAAACGTATTCCTGTAGACCTAAACAGCTTAGAAGTGGATCTGAGGGAATATCAAGGATGCAGAATCCCAGCATGGGAAGGAGAAGGAAAGTGCTGCTTAAACATTGACACATTGCCAGATGTAGTGCTTTTTAACATTGGTGGAGGCTTGTTCACACTTGTCAAATCACACTGTGCTTGCTAATGTTGCATTTTCATCAAATATATTAGCTCGCTCTCTATTCCCACTCTCCAGCAATCCTTTTATTTTCATTTTTCCTTCCTTACCTTCATTCCCCATTCTTTGTTTTCCCTTTTTGCCCTCATGGTTATTTTCTTTCTTTATTTCTGCCTGGCTCCTGCTTGTCAGCTGAGAAAAATCAGTCTGACCCAATCTCCCTTTTTTTCAAACACGTAGGTTAAGCAGATGCCTGCCTGGAGGAATTTACAGTCTCAGCCTGATGTACAGCATGCAAGGAATACATAGGCTGATATTCCAGAGTGGAAGTAGTTAGCTGTTAATCAGCAATTGAAGGATGCATGAAAAAAAACACATTTGGGATCTTAGGGAAAAAAAAAAGGTAAAGCAGTGAATGTCTGCCCTGAAGGAAAGGGATCTTTTTTTGGTGCACCAGTGGGTAGTGTCAGTGAAGAAATTGAGTTCAGACCTGAGGAGCATTTTGTGTGGAATACTAGGATGCACCAGAAATAGCAGGTTACAGTAACTGGGAATTTCTGATAGGTGAAAAAGAGGATCTTAAATTAGTTGTGAAAACAAGCTAAGGTTTATGAAGGGGTTTAATAAAAATAACATAGAGTAGCAGAGCATCCCCTCTTCCCTTTCATTTTAACTGCACACAAAAGCATCAGGATTCTTATTCCTTTCCCCCCTTAGCTCTTTTCCCCATTTCCCTGTCATGTGGAAGGATAAAAAGAGAGCATTGAACTCGGAGTATCTGATTGGGTTGGACAGGAGAAATACTGAGAAGTCCTTTGCTGAGGGCAGGTCTGTAGGCAGGGAAGGAGGGTGAGGGGAAGGGAGTTGTCCTGAAAGGCTCTTATCTGGGGTCTTATCTCTTTCCATCCAAGTGGGGGATGGCTGACAAGTGCAGACACTTAAACAAGGCCAGTGCTAAAGCAGAGCATTGCCCTTTGGTGGTTTCAGAGCTGCTGCTGGAGGGAGAATGTTCAGCAGAACAGAATCCTCGAGGATCACTAAGACAGCCTGAACCATGTAGGGTTTGCTGTCCAGCTGTCAGTGGGTGCTTTTAGGGGCAGGTGTCATATTGTAAAGAAATAACTTTTAATTTGAATTTGTCTTCTTATGGTGCAAAATGCTAATGCTTAATCTGCTCTTCCCATAGACAGTTTTTTAGAAGCTCAAAAGGAGGTTTTGCCAAGGAAAGGTTTCATCCTGTGCTCCCCCAGTAGTGTCTTGTACAATACAAATATGCACATTTGTCCAAAAAACAGCTGAATTTTTTGGACAATGAGTTTCTGAGGAAACAAAGCCAGTGATGACTCAGTTGTACCAGCCTTGCCATGCACCTGGCACCTTTGCTGAGTGGGTTCTGAGCTGGGGTTTGGGTTTTGGGGCCTCTGTTGGGGGTGTCAGCTCCTTATATTGCCTTGGGGCAGTTACATATCCGATTCAGGACTACAGGTACTGACTGTGGGGGATTCCTGTGGCCACTGCTGCACTGGAAGCCCATGGAATATGCAGTTCATTTATCCTGTAGAAGCAGAGAAAACTCCTTGATTGACCAGAATTAATGGAGGAAGAACTACAGATCTGCTCTGCCTCCATATCTTGTTACCTTATCAATGGGTAATCCCTGCTTTTGTGCCATTTTGGGGTGTTGCATTCACACTTGATGTGATGGAGATTCCTAAATCTGATGGTTCTCATCCAAAGCCTAGACTGTAATGTTCTGGATTCCTCATATCCTATGCATAGCAAGGGGAACATGTTCAAGAACTTCCTTAAATAGTCCCTCTTTCTGTTTTTCAGGGAAGGGATATGGTGTGTTCAGACATCAGTTTATCACATACCATCCCTCCTTCCATGGTGTGTAATCTGAGGCTTTCCTGTGTTTGGGGGAAGATTTGCAGGGGACTTAAGGAAATTAAGGATGGTAACATGTGAGAATGTACAGACCTGCTGGGATTCCCTGGAATGTCTGTGGCTATGATAATGAACCCCTATCAAACACCACTTGCTAAGTGATTACTTTTCAGCTGAAAGGAGCTTTACCTGAATTAGTGTTTTGATTTGGAGCGAGAGTGCACTTTTGAAGGGAGTCCCCTCATCAGGTCTGCTTTCTCTGCATTGGAGTGGGTTTAGAATGCATTGAATTAGTTTATCTTGGTGGCACTTACACACAAAACATGCTTTAGGAGTAGCACAACCTCCAGCCAGGATGTGAAGACCCAAACCGAGGACTGATTTTGCAGATCCTCCTAAAGCAAGCACACAGCTGGGCTGTTGTGTGCATGGAACCAGGCTAAACCTAGTCCAAAGCAGAATTCCAGGGCTCAATTTAGTGCTTGCTTTGATCCACTGAGGTGCTGATATTGTACAAAATTACTGGCAGGACGTAGCCAGAACTGGCTGCATTTTAAATGTCAGAATTAAGTGTAAAGATGAGGAACAGGAGAAACAAGAATGACTCCCACAGCATACATCAGTTAATCCCAGTATTTCACATTGTGAGCAATTGTGTGTCTGCCCCTCAACTTTGTATCAGATACAGTGTCAGATACAAAAACTTCTGGTTACCCTTCCATACCACATCCCTGTGCTGAAGTCAGCCCCTCTTTTCTCCACACAGGAGTATAACTGTCAGCTGAAAATTTGTAAAAATTCATTTATCAGGAAAGAATTAAAGCTAAAACTTTACCTCAAGAAATGGGAAGGGTAAATGGTGTGGTGTGGGAGTCACTGGTATGTCCCACATGCCTATGCATTCCCTGCAGATTTGGTGCCCTGCAGTTCAAAGGACAGGGATACCTGAGGGAACTTGAATTTTCAATTCCCTCCATTTCCCACAAAGGTCTTATGAAGAAGGAAGTTGGAAGTAAATGTTCCAGTTTTTCATCTCTGGGGTGGGGCAGCTGTTCTCTGCTGCTGGTTGTGAGCCATCAGTTTTGCCACTGTTCTAAAAAGGGAAAGATTTTAAAACTTTCATCTTGGAGTCAGGGAACAGCTGGGGTGATTCAGGCACTCCGGGCCCTGTGGCTGGCCCTGATTTCCTAATGCTTCATGACCAGCATGGACATAATTGTTTGGTTCTTTTGAGAAGGGTTGTCCTTGTATTTTTGAGAAGGTTGTGTTTGGTTCTTTTTTTAACCATTAATGTGCATCCCTTGCATCTTGTATAGGATTGCTGGTTACAGAGAAGAGAACCACTCTGAGTGTGGATGCAAGGATAAGAGATTACAGACACACAGGGAGAGACAGGACACAATGGATTTATGGGCTGGAGCAGTACTGGAGGAATCCTGTCACAGGACAGGGGGCTCTGCCATATGAAGTTCTTCAGATGGGGTGAGGGAACAAAGGAATTCTCGCAGAAAAGCAGTGCTGGCATTGTTTTCAAGTCTAGTTTTTGTTCTCTTTAGTCCTAGGAAATTTCATGGTGAACCATGAAAATGGTAAATGGTATATTATTACCTCCTAATGCTATTGCTTCTTGCTGTGTTTTTGTGGGAATATTATGATTCTTAATTTCTATGGTCCTTCCTACACTAACACAGGGATGTTTGGACACACCATTACCACTGGTACTTGATGGACTTGACAGAGTTGGGTTACCTGTGTTTTAGATCTCTGATGCAATAAAAATACATTATTAATGACTAAGCTTTGGTGTTTTTAGAGTCACAGCTGAGAATCTGAAGTCAGAAGAGTGTGTAGAAAGAGAAAGGAGTTTTAAGTACCCTGTCTGCATGCAAGAATCATTTCTGGAATGTGCTGAGTCTTTTATCTTAACACTTCTACAGGAAAAACCTAGAACATTGCAGTTTCATTCCTTCGGACTGATTTATAAACCAGATTTTTAAAGAAGAGGAAAAACTTCAACTTAATTTTTTTATATGACTACAGACCAATCAAAGTCTACCAAAGTCATAAATCAGATCCCAGGAATGGAGTTCAGGATTTTACTTTTTGGATGGCCTTTAGGATTCAGTTTTCTAGACTTTTCTACAATCTTGTAGTTAACAGGGAAGACTGGTAAGTAATTTCTTAATTCCAGGAGCTGTGTCTTTGTGAGAAATGCAAAATGTATAAAATACTGCAAGACCAGCTCCCCCAAAAAAGACCAAAAACGTGATGCTTGAGTTATGACCATCATGATAACTGTAAATCTTGATTAAATTCTTCACCACTGTCTGGTTTTTACACATTCAAAATAATGGTTTTTTCCCCCAAGAGTAAGCAGGATGACATAGGGCTAGGGAGGAAAACACAAGGACAGTACTATGCAGGTCTTCCCTTAGAATTAATTTGGGTAAAATTAGTTTTGACATTTTCTCCCCTATCTTATACTTTTCCTATGAAAGGGGAATGAGTGACAGGATTTCCAGAGCAGAGTACAGGGTTATGGATCAGAGCAGGAGTCTATGGGCAGCTTGCCAGTGTGTAGCCCTCACTGTTCTGTGATGCCTGTGATCTCTAAATCCTGCTCTGAAAGGTAAAACATGGGTTTTTCTCAGTGTGTCCATGGATAAAACAGGAAAGTCAGTGAGAGAAAGCGTCCCCAGACATGGTGCTTTAGAAATTTGGATTTGGCTGCAACCATGTGCATCACATTCAGTTCAACCCACTGGGCAACACTGGATTTTTGCCGCAGCCTAAAAATTGTCTCCATCAAATAATGAATCCTTCCCTTTGTGGGTGTTTTCTAGAAATCTTCTCAGAAGCTTTGCAATATGTGCACGAGAAAAAATAATTGCCAGGCTGATGCTGAATTCCAGCCTCAGCCAGCCAGAGCTCTCCAGCTGCTGCCCCCACTTAGCTCCCAGTCTTGATCTCTCTTGATTTGAACAAGAATAATTTGACAATTACCTTTAAAGTTGCATTTGTCTTCTGAGATGAGCATCAAGTCCATTTTTTATGTGAGTTGTTCCTTCCTCCCTTCTTTTAGCAGGAGTTGTGTAGGTGAACTCATACCTCTTGTATTCCAAGGAGGTTCCAAGGGCTCAGCAGCTGATTTTAGGCTCCCTCCCCTTGTGGCGCCACTCCTCCAGGCATGGCTGAGCCAGCAGCCCTGCAGGTCTCCTTAGCTGCAGGGCAGAGGCAGGAAAATTCCCTTTTCTGTCAGTAAATAGCACTCCTGAGTGCTTCCCAGCTGGTGGCCATAGTCCCTTGCAGCATTTTCATTGATTTTGCACAGTGCAAAGCAGGTAATTTGTATCTCAGAGAGCACAGGAGTCACACTGGGTTCCTCCAGACTGGGAAGAGCCAGCAGGATGTCAGAGTCATGGAACCATTAAGGTTGGAACAGCCCTCTGAGATCATGGACTCCAACCATTCCCCAGCACTGCCAAGGACACCACTAAGTGCCACATCCACAGGGCTGGTAAATCCCTCTAGAGATGGGAACTGCAGCACTGCCCGGGTAGCTGTGCCACCCTGACCAACCTTTCAATGAAGAAATTTTTAGAATATCCAACCTAACCCACCCTCCATTCCCCCCACTCCCCACCCCCCAGCAGAACTTGAGGCTGTTCCCTCTTCTCCTGTCCCTGTTCCCTAGGAGCAGAGCCTGACACACACCCACCACCACTCCCGGCTGTCCCCTCCTATCAGGAGTTGTGCAGAGCAAGAAGGGCCCCCCTGGGCCTCCTTTTCTCCAGGCTGAGCCTCTTCCCAGCTCCCTCAGCTGCTCCTGGGGCTCCAGCCCCTTCCCCAGCTCTGTTCCCTTCCCTGGACATGCTCCATCCCCTCAAGGTCCTCCTTGTCATGAGGGGCTCAGAACAAGGCTCAACGTGCCCCACTCTGGGATAAAATGTCCATTCTGGAAAGTAAGAGAGTGAGGCTGAAGTCTTGGGACAGAGATCTCAGGACTGATATAGGAATATGCTGGGAATCCAGTGAAATCAGTATTTGCCATCTTCACAAGAGAAGAAACAAAGTCACAAATTGGTTTATCTGTAGCAAACAGGCTGGTACAGCCTGGGGGGCTGTTTCCCTGTGTGCAGATGAGGGAGAAAGGTGCCTGTGCTACCTCATTTCTGTTCTTCCATCTGAGAACCGTTACATATCTAAAGAACCCAGTCCACCAGGAAAGACATCCTACCTCTTTTGCAGGGAAGGTAAGGCTTCAAGGATGTTTGAGCTCACCTTTGTGGTGCTGAATTTCCCAGCTCACAAACCAAGGGAAGGATTTTGAGTCCTTTTTGAGTGCTTGGTTACACTGAACTGCAGTGAGGAACAGACCTTTGTGCTCAATATTTCTTAGATGGACTGGAGCTGCTGCAGAGTCCCACCAGAAACCTCCTCAGCTCACTGACTTTTTTCCTGGAACTTTGTCTCTCCCTAGAAAATTAATTCCACCTATCGCATCTCTCTCTATTCATTGGCATATTTTGTGAAATATTCATTTGTTTTCATATTCCATATCATTTGGCCACCTACACTGACCTCACCGTCTGCTGAGGTTTGGAGCTCTGATCTTGTGATGATCTTTCATAAGCATCTGCCTGCTGAATGCTACTTTTTAAACTGGATTATGGCAAGGATGTTCAAAAAATGAATTAAAACCCCCCATGGGATTATTGAAACTGTGATTCTTTGATGATTTTTCCCCCTTTTCTATCCACAATCCAGAAGAGAAGGGAAAAAAATCGAAGAAATTTGCTTTTAATTTTTCTAAAAGGAAAGTTCCAGTTGTGCGGCCATTGAAATTAGAGCTTAAAAAAAACATAGAACAGAAATTCATTACAAGACCTTGAGAGTGGACAAAGCACTTGCCACCATGGAACAGCTCTTGTGGTATGCAACAAGAAAAGCAAAAAACCCAAATACCACACATGGTGAGTGCTTGGGAGAAAATTCACAAAAAACCCCAAAGTGCAATGAAAAAAACCCCACCACAAACAAACAAAAAATCCAAATTAAAAAATCCTCAAGTTATTTATTTGTACTAATGTCCTCCATCTGCTTTCTGTCTGATACTTTTTCTAAACTGAATTGAGATCCTAAGGTCAAACACAAAATGAGAAATAAAGTTCAGAGAGTCTGGGGAAAGTGAACTTTACTGTGTATGAGAAAAATTAATGAAAAATTTGGTAATAACTGATTTATGTCTTTCAATAGACTCTTGTTCATCTTTATATTGGGTCCCTTTTTCTGTCCTGAATCTAAGTGTTTTTCTTAGACTCAATAACATAATTTGAAGGATAACTTTGCTGTGTGGTATCATTTACAAATGAAAAGGAAGATGATTTTGTCCGTTGGTTGTAAATTCACAATGTTTCAGTTCCATCCCAGCTTTATCCAGCTGGTGCAGGTTTCCTGGGAGGTGCTGGCACCACACAGACACTGCAGACCTGGGATTTGGTCTTCTCTTCCTTTTTGCTGGACTGCCCTGGTGTCCCTCCCCAGCACACACTTCTTATCCAGCCCAGCGCAGTGAGGCTTGGAAATAAAATTCATCTCCCTGCCACTCTAGGTTTGGAGTCTGAGCCTGGGCTCTTTGTCTCAAGCCTCTGCTCTGCATGTTTGTCCTTTGTGCTCACCCACAGCTCAGGGAATGCTGGAATGGCTGCAGCACTGCAGTTGTGAGCATCCTTTGGCACTGCAGGAAACACCCGCTGGGCATTGCTGGATATTCAATCCACACTCATAAACCCATCCACAGCTTAAGGCATTTGCTTTTCCTAACACCACCTCAATCCCCACTGAATTGTTAGATGTAAAACTGTTCCATCTCCAGCAGCTACTTTTGTTGTCTCTTTTTCCTTTTGGCCTTCTTCTGCGTCCCATTTAATTTTTAATATCTTTCCCTGCTTTTTTCTTTTTATCCAAAATTCCTCTGCAGAGTGGCTTTGTCCTGCAGAAGCAGTTTGCAGGAACACCCTCAAAATCTCCAGCTATGTAAAGCGTGTACAAGGATCTAAGTTTGGGAAGGGTGTCCTATCTAAATCATTATGTTTTACTTGTCCATAAATTTTCAAAATAAATTAATGAAATGTGAATCAAGTTCCAAGTCTCCCTTCAGCCCTTTGGTTTCTAAATCAAGTTAATAACCATGTGTGACCTTTAAGGTGGAGGTGCCAGGCCCTTTGGTGCATGCAGTGGAGTGTAAATCAGGGGCTGCTCAGTTCAGTTCTGCCCCTGTCCTTGGCTGCTGTGCTTTCCCCCTTTTCATGATTTTCCATATCTTTTCTGGTTTGGACTTTGAAAAATTTAGGTCATCATTGGCTGAAAGCAGAGAATAGAGGGGATGTCTGATTGAAATATGATTTACTGAGGATTCAGTATGCAGTATAGGATTCACTTCTGATAAGTTACTGCAGGAAAAGGTTGGTTAACAGTGTGTGATAATGCAGGTATTCTGTGGCACCATGGCCATTCTCAGGCTCCAGCTAAAGGCACTTAGAGCATTCACAATTGGGTTAGAAGTGAAGGTTTTTTCAGCCAAAGGAATTCCTTGAAGTAATTTATTTACTCCAGCAAAAGAAGGAGATCCTCCTGAGGCTACTACTTCCAGGATTCATTCTCAAAATCACCCTGTCATTTCAATTTTTTGGGGTGTTTGGGTGTGGGTGTCTCTGTGATGGAGAAATAATGTTCATGGAGATTTTGTACCATTGGTGTAGAAGTTGCTCTGGCAACTCCCCATGGCTTATTGAATGCCAAGGTAAATAATAGCCAAAGACATGCATACACTATTATTCTCATAATTTCCTGCTGCCCTCAGGCAGTAATAACTTACACACCCTATTTTCCAAATGTTTCTAATTTATTTCTCATGAGCAGAATTATCTCATAAGGAAAACTCCTCCCCTTTGCAACCAGTCCCTGTCTCTTCTTTTCCAGCTGCCACAAAAGAGGTGACCAGTCATAGAAAAAGTTTAGGGATCTTCTGCTCACTGTGAACTCCTGGAAGAGAGCACATTCAAACTCCTCAACTCATTCTCCTTGCTGGTCTGGAACTCTGGAATTCTCTCTTCCCAAGCCCTAATCCTGCATGCAATGCTGCCTGCAGCTCTGCAGTGCTATTTCATCCCTTATAATCCCATCTTGTGGTTCCCATACAGCTCCTGCTTTTCTCTCTGAGCCTGAGACTGGGATATCCCTGTTATTCCAGTCCCACCTCTGTCATGTGCACCTGGAGCTGGATTTGCAACTTGCCTTTTGCATCAGCCACAAAGCTTCTCCTGAGAAACAGCAAAACAGGGAGGAAGCAGCCAGTTCTGTGTTTTCTTAACATTAAGGCAGAAGCATTGTTATGGGACTTCAGTTCTTCTCTGTTAAGGGATATCTTTGTTTTTCCAATATTTTTTTTCCACTTGATTACCGTCTATATTGACTCACAAATTTGTTTTGAGAGTGCAGTAAATGATGTGCAGTAATGACTACATGATAATTGAAAATGTAGGAGAAAAGACAACTAAAAATAAAATTCTGAAGATTGGTTAAGCAAATAAAATTACTGGAAAGTACCATAAAACTATTTCCATGAATGCTTAGGTGAAAATGCAGTTTGAAAAATATGTCCCTAGGCTGGACTGTGCTTCTACTTTGTGACTCCACTCCTGCTTGAACATCCTTTCACATGAAGCTCAGGAGAGGGAGAATGCAGTCCTGAAAGTACATTCATATTTTTCATCTTTCCTTTTAATTTTGGGGGGCTTGCAGAATATATTTTGCATTTTAGCTGTGGATAGACTGCAGTGGAAAAGGCATCTCCTCCATTACTTTGCAGGAATCCTTGAAACAAAAAAGTTATTGTGCTTCTGTGCTCAGTCTTGGAAACTAAAAACACAGAAATAAACAGCTAAAATTTGTAGCTATGCTGCAAATTATTATACAAAATAAATTATTGCTACAAACTGGTAGCTACTGATGTTTCTCTTCTCTACACTTGTGTAGTTTAGCCTGTAAAGTGGTTAAGGGAGCTAGAAAGCAGGATTAGGGATTTTTTTAACACATTTTCTCTTTCTCAGTCCCATGCACTAACTCAGTGTTGTGGTAACTGGGTTGCAAACACATCTGAGATGTTACTATTCTCAGGGGTACATGAAGTAAGCAGGTTTTATTAATGTACTGGAAAGTAATCAAGAAAATAAATTTTCTTCCTCTTTCTGTGTTATTTATTGTGTGCTCTGCCCCATTCTCCTCCCTGCAGCTTCCTGTGGTGAGGGATGTTTTGCTGCCTTGTCTCCTTCCAGCCCTAAAACCTGCTTTTTTCCAGCAAAACTTGGTGATGGTGGAGGCATGGCTGGATGAGGGAGAGGAAGCGCTGTGGAGGAGTAGGGTGGGCCCAGCCTGGGCTCTGTGCTCACCTCAGAGGGTCCTAGTAGGCAAGGCTTTGTGTTCCTGCAGTGCTGCCTGCCCAGGAAATGGCATTCCAGCAGGGCATGGAAACAGGACCATGACAAGTGGCATAAATCCATGAGGGTTGCATCCATTCTTTGGACCCAAGAAGCAAATTTTCATGTGTTTTTTTTTAATAAGCCTTTTTTTTTTTTTTTTTTTTTTTTGGTTAAGTTTAGGTTTTTATAGAACTCTTTTCTCCTTCTTTTGCTTTTTGTGCCTACGTTTTTATCCCACTTTTTGCTTGGCCATTTTCAAGGAATTCACTTACAAGGCTTTAATTCTGATCTAAGACATTTGCTCCTGTGCTAAATAAAGCAGCAATTAATTATTAAAACCATACCTTTTGTGGCTGAACGTTCTCCCTCATAGCTGTTAAACTCTAAGACATATTTTGCTTATTAATTATTCACATTTTAAAATTTATTTTGTGAGTATACAGTAAGTGTTTTGTGGGAAACTGGGAGAAGGATGGTCTGGCTGCTGCTGGAGACTGAAGTGTGAGCCAGGAACAGTTCCAGCTCCAATACAATCTTCCTGGATGGTTGTGCCTAGAAATATCTTGAGTTTCTGCTCAATGTCTGTGTGAAAGCAGCTGTGATGCTATTGCTGAGCAGCTTTAGTACCTCCCTTTCTGCTCCTCAGTCCTGCTCAGGTGAGCCCCCACCTGCAGAGCTGCCCCAGCACTGGGCCCAGCACAGGCAGGACCTGGAGCTGCTGGAGCACATCCAGAGGAGGCACCAGGGTGATCAGAGGGATGGAGCAGCTCTGCTGGGAGGAAAAGCTGGGAGAGCTGGGATTGTTCAGCCTGGAGAAGAGAATCCTGGGACAAGGGCCTGGAGTGCCAGGGCAAAGAGGAATGGCTTTCTCCTGACAGAAAGTGAGGTTGGGTGGGCTATTAGGGAAAAATTTTTCCCTGTGAGAGTGGAGAAGCCCTGGCACAGGCTGCTCAGAGAAGCTGTGGCACCTATCCCTGGAAGTGTGTCTGAGGCTGGGTTAGATGGGGCCTGGGGCAACCTGGGCTAGTGGGAAGTGCCCATGGCAGGGTGGGGAACAAGATGGACTTAAGGGACTAAACCCACCCAAACCACGATTCTTTTCCAGGCCTGACAAGGACATTGCCCTTTAGTGTGTTCAGGGAGCAGTCCCAGAGATCTAAAGTGTTTTGCAGTGCCAGAATAACCACAGGCACAAAGCAAGTGAACCAGATATGCGAACATGAAATGCTGTGTGCTCTCCTCCTCTCTCCCCATCAATAACCCCTGAGTTGGAACAGTGCAAACCCCACATTTCTGTATGAACTGAGCCACCACTGCTTCACCCTGAGAAAAACTGGTTCTGTATGATGAGAAAAATGGCAAATTTAGTTGCTTAATGTTTGAAAGATACTTATGAGCTTTGGTGAGGAGGAAATTTCATCTCTGAACAAAGCCTTACACACCAGGTTCTTTGTGAACTGCCTGAAGCCCTTTGCTGTAATTATTCATCTGATTTGCGCAGGGTGGATTGGGCACAGCCTATTCCTCCCGACAAACTGAGCTGACTGCTCCAGCAGTGCTCTTTAAGCCTTTGCCTCTGTGCTGGAAAAGGCACAGGAGCCCAGCAAGGGGAGATTTGAACTCAGCTGCTGCCAGCAGCCTGTGCTGTTCAGTGTGGGAGTTATGGTGGCAAAGCTGCAGCAAAGAGAAACATCCGATGGAACCAGACAGGTCACTGCTGAGTTACAGGGTCCCGTGCTGCTGACAGGGCCGTTTTTTTCTAATGAGACTTAAGACTGGAGCTCTGACCTTCCATTGTGTGTTAGCACTTTCTGCAAGGGATGAGAAATTTGGTAGCTGGCCAGACTCCAGCCTGCCGTAAGTTCTTATATTCTGCCTGCTGAGATTCCCTCTGCAGTTTCAGGGACACAGAGTTCCCAACTCTCATTATCCTGGGGAAGGGGAGACCGAGGGGAGACCTCAAATCAGTCTGTAACTCTTCCCAAGAGCAGCTCTGATCTCAGCTCAGGAACAGAGCACAGGGAAAGGCTGGAGCTGTGTCAGGGAGATTTAGGTAGGATATCAGGAAAAGGTTTTTCCCCCAGAGGGTTCTGGGCACTGCCCAGGCTCCCCACGGAATGGGCATGGCCTTGAGGGTGCCAGAGCTCCAGGAGCCTTTGGACAACACACTCAGAGACAGGGTGGGATTGTTGGGGTGTCTGTGCAGGGCCAGGAGCTGGACTGATGATCTCTTGGGATATCCCAATCAAATTGTTAACAGAGATACAGCAACTGTTTGACCCATTCAAAAAGGCATGCACTGCAGCAGTTAAGCTCTGTCTGAGCATACACATGTGTAAACAATGGGTGGTAGAGAAGGAAAACATATCCTCCTCTACTCCCACAGTAGCTCTGCCTGGAATCTGAGGGCAAGCCTGCCAGTATCAGTTCCAAACAAGAAATTGTTTTCTCCCAACTGATTGAGTGATTAGAAAGGTGCATTTGACCCTGCTGCCAGCTTTGGAAGGACTCTTAAGGAGGGAGGTTGTCTCCACAGTTTTGATGTCAAATTATTAAATTATTCGGGAAGTATAATTTTCATTTCAACCTATGCTTATTTAATGTGAAGAACCAGGTACTTGTGAAGAGATTCTAGAGGCTCTGAGTGAACAACAGCCCAGGGATCAGTAAGAACAGGCACTTCAGGAAAAGAGAGACTATAAGAATTTGTTCTTTTGTGCTGGATATGTGTTTTGACTGGGCTAAAATTGATTTTCTTCACAGAAAAAAAGGCTTGATGGGAGTAAGACACTATTTCTGTGGCCTGTGCTTTCCAAACAAGAAACCGGGCTGCCTTGGAAGATTTCCAGTATGAAGCAAATGAGTGGACAAAATAAAGGAAAGCCCAGTGCACAAGTTCAGCAGTCAAACAGATATTCAGACTCTTGCTGATCATAGGGATTTGTTCATTACCTTGGGCTTAGAACTGTTGCAAGGCAAACACAATGCTGTGGACATTGGGAATTTCAAAATCAGGTATCCTACCCAATGCCATGACTTTTTTCACTTCTATTACTGGACTACTGGGACAAATTTTGTAAAAGTCTTGGACATTGGAAGTCGTCTTTTGATTAACTGGTTTGCTTTCTCGTATTCTTTTAAAGAAGTCTGCTTCTAATTGCTGGAAGGGCTGCATTGTTTTCCAAACCTCCCTTGGGGGCCCACTTCAAAATAAACATGAGTTTCCACAGTGCTGACGGTAACATTGGGTACTGGATTCCCTCAGCCCAGCTCTGTCTCTCTGGATGTGCTGAAGTCTCTGGTCATCATATACTGGGATTTTCCAGCATCCATTTTGCTCCCAGCTGAGCCTGAAGAGCAGTAGAGCTTCATGTTGCCAGCTCTTCCCACATATGTTGTGTTGCCAAAATTATAGAATCATCCTGATCAGCAGAGTGACATGGGATAACCCATTTTCTCAGATTAAATGTTTGACATTCCCATGAGTTCCTCTCTACCCTTCAGTAGAACTTCATTGGATGACTGAATTTCCATACATAGGATCTCCTTGGCATGGATTCCTTCCATTTCAGTAGTTTTATTTCCCTTGTGTGTGCAACTAATTTTAAAGATCTTTCTCCTTGGGATGACAGAATACTTTCTTTGTAGTAATTAAGAAATTATTTTGAATTATTATTCTGGAAAACAGCATTTACCTCTCAGTGGAAATGACTATGCTATAGTACTTCCTTATTGAAAACCAGGGATATTCAATATTCTGGGGGCAAGAGGAGACCTGGGGTTTAGTTACAAGAGCACAGTGAATTTGGCAGGGACATTCAGTGTAATGCTGCTCAGACTGCCTATGAGAGCAGCAAGTCTGGAATGTGTGCTGTGCAAGCAAGGAATCAGAGAGATTTCAGCCCAAATTAATTAGCATTATGTAAGTGGAGAGAAAAGCAGAAATTTAAAGGGGAGGGAGACATCTGTTACGTCTTTGGGTTTCCAAGCCTGCCTGCAAATACAGGTCTCCTGAAAAGAAAGGAGGATCTCCATTCTCTGGAAACAGGGAGTAAGTGATGAGGAGCCGCTGGCTGAAATCCAGAGGTGTGGTCAACGCTAATCCTGGCTCTGTCTTATGAGGGACAGTTTGCTCTTACAACTCTCTGGGACTATTTATTATTACATTATAATGAGGATTATATGGCAGCAAACTGACACCTCCCTGTCCTCTCCCAACAAATCCAAGCAGAAGTGGCAGTGTCTATCAGACTGATGGATAAAATTCCCAAACACTCTTTTCTGCAGAACAAGAAGTTTTCTGTGATAGCAAGAAATCCTTGCTGAGGGCTGAGGAATGTGTTGTGTTTTCTCCGAGGTGCTGCTGGCAAAGGCACAATGGATCTGGAATACTCCTAAATATCCCAGGCAAAGCAGTGATTGCTGTGGCAAGGTGGGAGGTAATGTTCCAGCAATCTGGAAATCACTGTTGAGAGTTATGATGTTTAGCTAAGGGAACACTTCTCTGAAATAAGACATTAAGGCAGACTGACTCCTTCTCCCCCCACTGCTTTCCTCTGGTGGAATCTATTAAAGCGTGTTGTGAGGAATAAAAGGAGTGGGGTCAGGTCAGGCTGCATGGCCAGGGAGGTCAGACAGGGTTAAGCAGGTCAGGTCACATTTCTGTGTCTTCTGTGGTTCTCCAGGAATTTGGGGTCACTGCTTAGAAACTGCTATTTGACCAGCTGTTGGTAATTTGAGCATTACACAAGAGCAAGTGAACTCAAAGATGATTCTTGGAGGTGAATGATAAGTAAAAAGAGGAATGAATGGAACACCGATACATTAAAAAATTAAATCCACCCATCTTTTGTTTTATTCCCATTTAAAATAAGCTGTCATGGTTAGCTGACCTAGAAACAAGGATTGTGTGTATTCCACTGTGCTTCAGAAATAAGTGCAGCAAAGGCTGTGTGTCTGGGAAAGGAGGACAGGCAACTGAGATGTGCACAAGGTGTTGTTCTCTTGCGAAAATTAACTTGTCACTTCAAAAGTGGCTGGGCACCAAGCATGGACAAAAGCTACTTTGAATATCTACTAAGAGATGGGGCACTGTTGAAGGGCTAAGAATCATCTTTATCCAGTAATTGCCAAGTATTTAATAACTTTTTTTTAAAAAGTACATTATCGTGAGGTGGTTTTCATCACCATTCATCAGGCTGGCAAATGGAGACATCAGGAGGTTAAATAACTTGCCAAAGGTCAGCACAGACCAATGGCAGTGATGGCAGCAGTACCTGGTGCTGAACCTTCCCTGCTCAGATTATTGGCTCTGAAAGAAAGGAAACTCAAGGGCCATAAATTAACTGCTCTTGAATGATGGAAATGCCAGTAGAATCAAGTAAGAGGAGAAAAACCTGGCATCAGCAGCTTAGAGAGGGGAACTTAGGGATGGATTTCCTATTCCTAGGGGAATGGAAGAAGGTGGAGTAAAACCATGTTTTTTAGGGGTTTTATTACTTTTCTTTTGCTGTTTGAATTCTGAATAAGGATTTGACACATGTGTTCCTAAATCTCTCAGTCTTTGCAGGCCAGTCTCCTTATAATGTTATGATTTTCAGGCCTAAAAGTAGCAACACAGATGAAAAAGCAAACTCCCTTGAGACTGTTGGTTTATAAGTGAGTTCTTCTCCGAGAGAGATACACGTGGCTCTCTATCCCCTGACATGCTTTTTTTGGAACTCCTGGTCTTGAGTTCTCCAGCACCAGTAGAGGTAATGCTGAGAATGCCCCAATGTAGTGGGGAGCAGAGGGAATCCCCTGTCCCTTCACATTCAGTAAGCAAAATTGTGTTGTGAAAAAAAGAATTTATTTACAGCCCAGCAATACAAGTGAATTTCAAGAAGACAATTTTTATGTCTGTTTTACTGAAACTCTAAGGACTGACATCCCTAGTTATGTCACTCCAGGATTTCTACTCCAGCTCAGAGTTCTTACTCACCATTCTCCTCTACCCACTCCTGCTTGGCAGTTCTTCCTCCGAACATTGGGTTTGGAGCCATGACAGATTTCTGAACAAAACAGCAATTTCTCTGCACTCTGATTCCCACAGTGTTCTCTGGTGCACCTGCAACCCCAGACTCTGAACATTTCATATCCCTTTGTGCAGGAATGGCTACTTTGGAGCTGGCTGGCACTGGAGCAGAAGGAGAAAGCAAAATGCCATGTTTATTAAAGCATTCAATGAACTTACAATATAAGTTAATGATATATATCATAAAATTGTACTACTACAATAGTTTTATAGGGAATGAGTGTTTTAAAATCATTTAAGCCTAAGAACATTTAATTCATGACAGATTTTCTAGTTTCTGGGTGCTGAAAATGCTCCTGTTATGGAGAACAAAAAGAATCACGAAGTTGATACTACAAGAAATTTTTGATTTTTCTGCTTCACAAACAAGGGGGCAGCCTTATGTGGATATTTGGTGATAGAAGGGTTGGAAAAGCAGGGTTAGAGAAGTAAGAATTTGAAGAAAGGCAATTCACTGCCTAATCCTGAGGCACAGCTATCTCCCAGACATTTCACCCTGCCAAGGCAGCTTCTCCTGTAGTTTGGGGTCTGTGCTCAGCCTCTAGAAAACATCTGTGTGAACTCTTTTTTCTCATCTATTTTGGAAAGAACAACACAAGTCAAAAGTTGGTGATGAATTCTGGTATTTTCCACATGTCAATAAACCAACCACTTTAGTGTTTCCCTTTGCGTTATGAAAAACTTGAAATGTAGATACTCCAGTCCCACTCTCTTATTTTCAGTGGCTCGTTAATGATGTGTACATTGGGTTTTCCTCCACAACATGGACAAGAATAGTTCATTTAAAAACA
Source organism: Taeniopygia guttata (assembly GCF_048771995.1). Taxonomy (NCBI): domain Eukaryota; kingdom Metazoa; phylum Chordata; class Aves; order Passeriformes; family Estrildidae; genus Taeniopygia; species Taeniopygia guttata. The sequence continues at coordinate 5,276,968 of NC_133040.1, read as the reverse complement.
ACACAGGCAAATGCACTCTTTTTATAGCATGAGAGAGAAGGATAAGTGTCAGTCAAGACTAGTTCCAAATATGTCTCCAACAAGGCCTCCTACAGAATCAGTGATACTGGCTGGGTGCCATCGAGATTACTCAGGGCTATAGCTCTTTAAACAGTGTTTGTTATGCATTTCCACAGGGGAGAAATTTACCACGGAAGAACAAACAGATCCTGCTACTGGGTTTCCTTGTGCTCTAGAGAAGTGCTCTGAACTGTTTAGAGTGTTGCCTCAGATTTTTCAGAGTAGTTTCACCTTCTGGGTGTTGTTTTATCCTGCTCTATCTGCAGGGACCTGTTCCCCCCTGGATTCCCATGTTTTCCTCTGCCTCGGCCTGGGGGTCCAGCAGGGGTGCACAGAAGGCTCTGAACTCACAGGCCTGACTCTTGAGATGAGCCAGGCTTGGAAGTGCTTTATCCTCTGCAAATACACAAGTCTTTGAATGTAAACCAGTATTAAGCTTCAGAGTTATTCCAACAATTTCATTCTCTGGTTTGGACTAAGCCTGGGAAATGTTTCTTCAGGACACAGCCATCCTCAAATCCCCATCACTGGGAGATGGTCTCAAGTTACACCAGGGGTTGTTCAGGCTGGATATCAGGAAAACTTTCTTCACTGGAAGAGTGGCTAAACATTGGAACAGACTCCACAGGGCAGGCAGGGGTGGAGTAAGCATCCCTAGCAGTGGAGACTTATGGGCTCATCATGATGTGTTTTAGTGAGCATGGGGGTCAAAGACTGGATGTGATGATCTTGGAGGTGTTTTCCAAGCTTAACAATTCTCATCTTGACTACTTCTCTACCTGTTCTTTGGAGTAAGAGTGTTGGAGTTGTGTTATACATTCTACGGATGGAATGAATCTCCTGTACTTGTGCTTAAATGATGCAAAACACTCAGTGTAAACTTGGGGATGAATTTGACTTGATGGCAATTCTTGGTTTTTTATAACCTCAAGATGTTTTTCTTATGCAGGAATTTCTCATATGGCTTGTCCTTGCTTTTTGGCTTCTCTTGAAAAAAACTGTGTAGATTATTCCTTTAGGTTTACATAACTCTGAGCTCCTTGAGCATTTATTCAAAATAAACCACAAAGGAACAAAAAAAGTTACTGCCTGTGGACAAACCAAGTATTTTAATAATTTATAATATTTTTTAAAATGTACATCTGATTTTTTTGGGGGGCATCCCTACATGATATTTGCCATTTTTACAGATGCTAGGATGACTTTTTCTTACATGAAGAGCAGTGTAGCCTTTTTTTAGGTGCTGAGAGAATAGAGAGACGAGGAGCAGTGGTGGCAGTGGAGGGGTGGGAATTGCGAGGACTGAATGTCAGTGGTGTTGCCTGTTGGAACTGTGGCAGAAGAAAGCACAGGGGAAGAGCATGGGCTAAAGGACAGTGGCTGGGCTCAGGCTGGGCTCAGGGGACTCCAGAAGGATTCAGGACTCCATCAGGAAATACAGGGACTGTGTAGTATTGGAGACTGGAGAAACTTCTGGGGAACAAAAGGCATCATATGAAACAAGATGAAAACTGTGTGACTGAAACCCAGAGAAGGCTCCAGCCTGGCCAGGTGCTTGGGATATATTCCTCTTTTCCCTCTTGTTAAATGTTGAGGCCAATGGCCACAAAGGCAGGGACCACCTGCTCTTGGGTTTATCTCTGCTTTTACAGTCCTGTCAAGCAGTAGTAATGCAGAGAAGCTGCTGGGAGCTGTTCAGACAGTAATTAAAGCTGTACTGACAATTACAAGGAAAAACCCAGCTATTCTGATCTCAAAAATGAACTTAAAATAGAAGAGAAGTCAGTTCAAACGTCAGTCAAATTGCAATACTGGGTCAGCTCCTGCCTGACTTACAGACCTATTATAAAATATCCAATGAAGACACGGCTAAAACCAGGAAAATCCACTCATTGCATAAGCTAACCAAAGCCAGCCCTCAGATAAAGCAGTGTGTGGCTGGTCTTTCCATTCCACCATTGTTGATTCACTGATTTCAGCAGGAATGCTCTTGGCTCGAGCACCAAACTTGTACAGGAGCACAGGTCCTCTGTTCTCTGCCTGCATCGTGTGTGGCACAGGGATCTGCTGTGAGGTGTCTCTAGTCCTTGTCTGACTCACAAGAGGCTTCTCTAATCTCTCACTGGGAATTTTGATACAATCTATTACCTACAGCCTGGTGTGTGAAACGGATTCAAGAGTGAGGCTGGCAGAATTAAAGCACTGCAGAAGGGTGAAACTCCCACCTTTCCTGCTGTGTATCTTCCTGGGAAAGTTCAGCCTTCCAAGGAGCCAGCCTACCTGTCCCATTGCTCTGCATGGCCAAAGGCAGGGCCACAGGGAACAGTACCACTCCTTAGAGTGTTTGGGTGTCTGGAACAATGAACATCAGAGCCCAGGGCAATTTAAGGACAGCCTACCTTGAAAAAGTGTATCCATAGACAATGGGAAGGATCAGAGTTCATCCCTTAACCAGGTAGGACAGAAGACACTTTACCATAGTCATTCTTCTGGCAGCTGCATGTGGTACAAGCAATACCTTGCTGTGCTTCAAGGGCAGAGCACACATTTGCCTCTGGAGGAGGATGTGCGCCTGCTAATCCCACAGGAACAGATGCTTAATTAATAAAGCCATGAGGAAAATTCTGTCTGGCTTTTTTCTTGCTTTTCTGACTTCAGGGTTGATGAGGCTGAGGAACAGAGGACTACACAGAATCTGTTTGCTGTGATGTCTTGGGATCTTCCAGTAGCAGAGAATATGCTTTTTAATGGCTCTTTTGTAGGAAATAATAGTTGTGCATCTGTACAGAGTTCATGAGCACTGTGCTATTCCATGCAGATTTAAAAGAATCATGTAATATACTGAGCTTGAAGCGATCCAAAGCATCATCGAGTCCAACCCCTGGCCCTGCACAGACACCCCAACAATCCCACCCTGTGCCTGGGAGCATGGTCCATATGATCCCAGAGCTCTGGGAGCTTTGGGGACGTGCTCTTTCCCTGGGGAGCTTGGTCGGTGGCACTTAAGCAGCTCCAGCCACATTAAAACCCCAGCATTGAGTAGCACTAGGGCCATGTCACTTTGCAGCAGGAAAACATTAGAAAGTAGGCTGTGGAAATAATCCTGCTGGTTCCAGTATACAATGGGGTCGAAAGTACAGAGGGAGCTGGGAAACGCAGAGAGTTTCTTCTGCCTGAGTGCTGGACATGAGGTGCCCTCTCTGAAGGGCTGTGGAAAGATGATTTCTCCTAAGTGGGACATAGCCATCAGCTGGTTTCGATAAAAAATGCAAAATTTACAGAACCATTTCTTCCCAGGAACTTGATGTCTTCCTTCCTCTCTGAAGTTCTCTGGAGCAGAGTGGGCAGAAAAAAACTTTGTAAGGTCTCTATATTCAGATGTGGAAGTCCTACATACTGGAAATATATCAAGATTTCTGGACAGCTCTGTGACTGCTCATTCCCAGTTAAAGAATTTATACACAGGCTGAGGGAGAAAAGGAGAAAATTGGATGAAGGTCAAGTTTAAGATGAATTTTGGGTTAGAAGCTGATGGTGTAAATGTTTTTAACTGGTTTTTTGGTTGTTTTTTTCTTTGTTTGTTTGTTTGTTTGTTTTTTACTTAAAGGTTAAATTGCCTTTGAATTTCAAGTGGGATATTCCTGTGATATTTTGGCTGCTCCTTCCCCAGGGCCAGGACATAGAATCCAAATCCATCCTGTGGACTTGATTCAAATCCAAATGTCTTTCTGATGTTTTGATACAAGCATTTGTATCCTTGATTATAGAATCAGAATCATGGAATGGTTGGGTTGGAAGGACCTTTAAAGACCATCTATTTCCAAACCCCCTGCCATGGGCAGGGATATCTTCCACTATCTCAGGTTGCTCCAAGACCCATCCAATCTGGCCTTGGACACTTCCAGGGATCCAAGGGTAGCCACAGCTTCTCCGGGCACCCTGTGCCAGGGCCTCACCACTCTCACAGAGAAGGGTTTCCTCCCAATATCCCATCTAACCCTGTCCTCTAGCAGTGGGAATCCATTCCCTGTTTCCTGCCTCTCCAAGCCCTTGTATATGGTCTCCATGTTTCTTCTTGTTCCCTTCAGGCACTAAAAACCCACAATCAGGTTACCCTAAACTTCTCTTTCCCAAGCTGAACAATTCCAATTGTTTCAGCCTTTCTTTGTAGAAGAGATGCTCCATCTGGATTCACTTCAACAGCTCCATATCTTCTCTACTCCTGGTCAAAGCAGAAACTCTTTGAAAACTCCCTGAGAATACCAGGACTCCCCTTTGACCTCAGTATCTATGGCACACAAATGACATAAACCAGTAACTGGGAAAACTTGAGCTGTAGAAGGGCTCTGCATAGCATAAGATCCTACTGCTGAATCCTCCTGGCTCCTGACAGGTGGTGGTTTATGTGTGTCCCTACAGGAGGGATGCACATAAACCATCGTGTTTCATAACTGTCAGTGGATTACTCCTCCATGAAATAGCTTAAGTCCTTTCAGATCCTAGTGCTTCCACAACATCCTGCATCAGTGAATCCCACAGTTTCCATTAGGAAGAAAAATCCATGTTTTGGCTGGTTTAAAATGGATTTATCAGATTTCTTCACCACGGCTCCTTAATCATTGTAATGCGAGAAACAGCAAATAATAATATTTCATGCTTTTTATCCATGGCACTTGGGATTTACATCTCTGTCTTCATTTTCTCTTCTCTGAGCTGAAGATAATGAGTTAATCCAGATTTTGTCACTGATGCAGAGTTCTTGCCTGGCTTTACTCTTCCATTTGTGTGCATGTGAAATGAGGGCAACACTCCCCACACCATAATTGGTGCTTGTAAAGAATTTAAGGACTATTACACAGAAAAGCTGTTATTGTAGCATTCCAAAGGCTGCTTATAAATTAATTCACAGAGATGAATACAGGTGACTTGAGCCTAGTTTGGTCATTCTCATCCACAAATGGATTTTCTTACAAAACACAGATATCAATGAGAGACATCAACTTTTGCAAATTTGGTCATGTGCATCATTCCCAGGATGCACACCCAAAATTCTCTTGGCTCTGAAATATGAATATTTGCATATAAGAAAGGCATAGACTGAGCCCATTCAGAATGAATCAGTATTAACTGAAAGAAGAGTTTCCCACATCTTATTCATCGCCTGTCTTGTGACTCACTGCTCTTGCAAGACATCCATCATTCCTGGACCAAATGAAAGGAGAAGTGTGTAGTATTTCTTAAGTCATTTTAGCATAATTAAATTTTGATTTGTCTTTTTCAAAACCCTTTTTTCCTTGCTAAATCTTAGAAAGAGAGATTACTGCAAGAGTTTAAATGGCAACTTTCAAAGTCCTACTGGGTTCTTTTCTGAAGGGTTTGTCTGTAGCTGATTTTTTTAATCTTGAAAGACTCTTTTTCCCTTTTAGATTGTCTGTGCACATCACTTTGTTTTACTTAATGTAAATACTCCAGCAAATTTTAGAACCAAATAGTGGTAGACGTGATTAGAATCAGAGCTTTGTTAAGTAGCATGATAAGATCCTTTATTTCAGCAAGGGAGATCTATCACCTTGCTTGCAAATTATCTCATGCTGACAGAGTGAAATGTTCTGTAACCTGATGAAAACAGAACATGATCTAACTGTATTGATACAGGATGGAAGAAATGCACACCGTATTCAAAACAAGTATGTCAGGAAGAGTTCCTTCTTCCCTTGTTTTCATTTTCTGAGGCAGAGTGAGGTAATTGTTTCTCTGATATAAAAGTGCAGGCAGTGCTTAGTGGATAGGTGGGTTTTACTTCTTTGCTCATTAATTGACAGTTCAGGGTCTGTATAACAGGGATGAGGAAGAGCCACCTCATACAGAACACATCACAGAATGCCATCTTGTGAAATTGGACACTGAAAACATTGTAAAAGCCTTTTCTCAGGGGAGCTGATGGATTGTCTACAGTCAATTATTACAACTATGTCCCTTCCCTCAAATGCTTTTGTGTCAAGGCTAAGTTTTATTTGCTGTTACACCAAATCTCAGATTAAGTCATTATCTACTTCATCCAAACCACAGAGAGTCTGGATTAATACACAGGTTGTTGGGAGGAGTGTCAGCCTAAAGGGCATATATACCAACAGAGAAAGAAAAACCCAGTGGTGAAACACAACATCTTTGAGCACTGATATGGAGCAGAATTACCTGGGACTCTGGTCTTCTCACCTCTTTGCTGCATACACTGGTTTGCCCAGTGGATGCCAGGATAAGTTGCAATTCACAGACTCAAATGCCCACCTAAAAATCTGTTGAGATTTCTTGAGGTCAGGCAGGGGGGAGGTGTTCAGACCTGGTTGCTCACACAAAGGGTTTTACAACTATATGAACAATATCATTTATCAGTGGTGCAGGTTAAAGGAATCACCATCTTCAAACTAATGGAAAAGGAGGAGCAGGACTGCTCCAAGTGTTGTCCAGGCTGTCCTTTGCCACTCTCACCACAGATTGTTTGATAGTGCACTTGAGGCTGAAGCCTCTGCATGGACTCACTGTACTCAATTTTCAAAGGCAGTTTGTATGCCAAAGCAAATTCTTTTGAGTTCTGTGGTCACTGACACTGCCAAAGCTGCCCCCTCTTAGTGCTCCACCACCACACTCCTCACTCCAAGCCATTGCTACAAAACACATTTGTACTGAAGAAATGCATTTCCAGCTGAAACACAACACACAGCTTCCACCACACTTACTGGGGAAGCAGAAGTAGCTATTTTTCAGATCATCAGGTGTATCAGTAAATGTACCTGCTCCTTGTCAGTGTTTGTTAAACCTATACTTAAACTGGGCTTTGAAATGGCAGAAAATTATATGTTTGGTTTATATTATGGGGGTGGTGGGGGAGAGAAGGACAAAGCACTGTCTGGAGTAGGAATAAAGAAAGAGGAAGGGTTTTATTTTTCAAAGACGGGCTGTTACTGTAAAGGTGGAATGGAATGTTCCACAGTCCCTTAAGCTAGTCTTGACCAAATGTGTTAAATCTGGAATTTATCCCAAAACTTGAGCAAGGGACAATGTGTTTACCCATAACTTAATTCTTGCTGTAATTTCAGCATTTAAATTTTACATTGCATTCTCTTCTTGCTCTAAACTGACAGGAAATGTTGTATTGATATGACTGCACACTGTTCCTATCAGAATAAAATCTCTGCTAACTTTGCTGATTATAGTTTGCTCCTGAATGGTGCTGGCTTTTGCCACATCAGTAGTGAAGCTATCTCTACATATTGGGTCAAGCTTTCCAAGTAGCTTTGAAAATTAGCAACAAAATAAATACATATGCCTTGTGTCACTATTGCTAGTCTTAGAAACATGTGTGGGAACAAAAATAACATAGTAACATAGAAAAAAGTATTTTTTAATTACTTTGCAAACTGGCAGGGCAGTTACTTGGTTTTTCACTCCTAAACTCCTCAGTTCTGTATTACCCAGATGATCATTTTCTGCACTTGTATAAAACAAAAATAGTTTTGCTCTAAAAGATGAGATTTGGCACTTAGGGCAAAATTCCCCTCTCCAATCTGCAATGCAGATGCTGTCACCGCAGAGCAAATTCCCAGCGCCTTCCTCCATGCAACTCATGCAGAAAACTTCCCTGACCTCCATGGGAGCTCCATGGAATGGGCCACAGGGGAGAATATTCTCCTGATGTACCTCCCATGTCCAGAACCAAATCAGGACAAACACTGAATTCATGCTGAGGGGAGCCATTTTAAGCTGTTTCTTCTGCAATCAGATTTTCTTGGAATAACTGAGCATGATCTGGTGGAGAAGCTGGGATTTTGGCGAGGCTTTGCACAAGTCTGTGAGTGGTTTCCCTTCCTGAAACGAGGTGACAGCTCTGCAAACCTACGAGTGAAAATTTGCCATCAAACCCAAATCCCAGTAGTCTGTGTTGTGTGCAGGAAGAATTAATTTCCCCACAGTGCTGCCCTAAAGTTCCTTGTGTCCTTCCATTTCTTCCATCCTACCAGTGTCCCCACAACACATCCCATCTGTCACATGCCTAAGACAACATGGAAAAATCCTGCAAGGAGCAGACCCTCAGGATGAAGTGGATCTGAATCTTTTTGGTATTTGTACTGGGGAAGCTCCCTTTCCCTGTGGAGGGAGAATGTGTTAAAGCCAGCCCCAGTTGCTGGCTCTGTGTGCCTTGAGGCAATGAAAGCGGGATTTTCTCTTTAAATCACTGCTAATTAGAATGAATAAATCTAATGAAATAGCAACAGTGAATATTAATTGAAATAACCCCCCAAATCTCACCTAGATGTAGTTTGGATTTTTCAGGTTTTTTTGGGTTTTTTTTTTTTTTTTTTTGGCTATAAAGTCATACCAATAAATTTGTATATAAACATCTATGCCTGGGAAAGTGTGAAAAACCAAAAATCACAGACACTGGTGGAAATTTATTTTGGTAAAAATTACCAGCAGAAGCATTTGTTCAGCCATGTTGAAAGCAGTTTCGTTCTTCTCCCTAAATTATTGTATTTGTGAAAAAGAGGGAGAAGAAAGTCACCTAGTTCAGGTTTCTTTGCCAGATTTGGCAAATAATTGAAGGTACAGGGGGAAATTTTGAAAAATAATTTTTGTCAAAATGAGATCAGAGCCATCCTGCCAAAAATGAGTAGGGCCTGGATATATTAGTAGTTTTAGAAACTGTTATTTTAGTAGTTTTGAAATGTTATTTCTCCTGGTGCAAGGACTGAAGTCAGTCCAGGGGAGCTCATGAAACAGATCCCCGACATTCAAACTTTTTACGCTGCAAACAGAAGAAGGGGCTAAAGCCATGGAGGGAACTGGTGCTGAAAATGGTTCTGATGCAGTCACTTCCAGTTTTCCAAAACAAAGATCTTACCTCTGGGAAACATATTATAACATAAATCCATAGAGTTTGGTTCTATGGGGAAAATGTGAATACTTTCTTTGCCTCTTATTACTGGCTTGCTACTTAAATTTCTGTCTGACTTCTTAAAATGAATTTCCTTTATAGGACAGCAAATGTTAAATGTGGTATCACATATACCTTTTTCTGGAATTTTGTTCTTTATAGAGATGTTATTTTTAAATTTCTTGGATGAGACAAGAGGCCTTTCTGTTTAAGTGCCTCATTTGGTTCTGTGGTTTCTGTGTTAGGTTGCTCCTCTATAATTTTTTTCATAACCTTGGGCAAGTCACTTAATACCTGCATTTCATTCAAACCCAAACTGGGTGCCAAGAGCTGGAACCTGCCTGCTAAGTCTGCCTTTGTCACAGACTTGAGCAGTTGCCTCAATAAGAAGGAAATTGCAAGATTAATTAATATCATGTGTTCTGGGATTAATTCACTCCAAAAATTTCATGTGAGATACAATGGGAATAAATGATCAATATTGATTTAAGTGCATGGATAGATTTAAAAGAGGAGGTGTTGTCTCAACATCAAAAAAGGTTCTGAGAGGTTTTGCCTTGCTTAAATGATTCATATATTCTAAATGCTGTATTGATCTTTGCCATTCAGTGGAAATGAAGGGATAAAATTCCCCTTTTCAATTGTAGAATAATACAAAAGGAACCACAATTATTTCAAAGCTTTCCCTTTCTAAGTTGTAATCAACACCAGAGCTAGAACACACCCCAGACTGTGGTGTGCAAACTTACCAGCTGCAGTGCCCAAACCAAATCAGAGGGGTCTTGTCCAATCCCCCAGGGCAGACTCTGTCCTGTGGGAGAAATTCAGTGAAAATCCTGGTGATCAAGGTCTCTCCCCGAGCATGATTTCCCATCCCCTGCCTGTTACTGCATTACACAAGAAATCTCCAATTTGGCCTCTAATCCTGGCAAGCATTTCTTGGCCCATGTCGCTGTCCTTTCATGTTGGCCAAGTTTAGAGGGGGAGAAGGAGGAGGCCGAAGATGAGCCAGCTGGTTTTAAACCCTTCAGTGCATTCTGTATTCCCTACACGGGGAATAAAGACAAGCTCTGGGCCTCTTGTTTGCCTTCTGGAGAATGGCTGGTCATGTTGGGGAGCAGAGCTCATGTTCTCCTGCACTTGTGTCTCATGACTGGTGTAGTGCCTAAAGACCAGGAGAGATAAACTTGGGCTCCAAAGGAAGTTGGCAATAAAGTGTGCTCTATAAAAAGAAACCCGCAGTTAGGATCCAGTTTCCTATTCTGAGTAAAGGCAGGGTGTCGAGTCAGAAATTCCAACCCAGCGGGTCAGGAAGGATTCCAGGACATCTTGAATCACAGCTCCAAAGTGTTCCTTTCACCCTTTGGCCCAAGTCCCACTGGGATTACTACTCAGAACTATTTTATTCAATTACTCTGTGCCTAGTGCTTGGTGTGAATACACAGTGTGTTTTCCAAAGGCTGGAGCTTCTCTTCATGTCTTAACTGGTTACTCTTGTTTCTCCTCTACTTATTCTGCACATGAACAGTTCCCCCCTCCTCTCAGAAGACTTTTTTGTACCTAAACCACAGGAGACTTTAAACTCTACCCTAAATAATAAGTGGCCTTGCTGTTCCCAGTGTCCTTGCTCCTGATATGTCACTTGTAAATTATTTGGGTGCTGATTTTATTCCATACTTACTTCTTAATGAGAATTATTTTGCTAAGGACACAGATGATTTTGTGGACAAATTTGTATTAGGAACTTTTTTCACCCATCTTTCTGGTTTTGTGCTTGGCAGCCTAGGTGGAAAATAGGAAATATTTCTCATAGTTGTCATTCTCAGGTGGTGCTGGCTTCCAACTATAAGGTCACAAAAATAGTAAAGAAACTATAGATTATATATACTGTGTATAACACATGGTTCTGTGGCACTTTATGATGAGAAGAAGTGAAAATTTCAAATCTGTCTGGAAAGAAGACAAAAGGTAAAATAGGGAAATCACTTGTAATGTAGAATCACTTAAATTTGTTGAAGTGGAACCAGTGAGACACACTTACCTGGATGGTTCTACTGAACATTTATTGAATCCCACCCTCCTGGTTTTCTTCTCCCCAACAGGACACTAAATGAGCTGACAATGGGATTTCTTTCTCTCCATAATTCTGCAAGCAGCACATACTAAGGATGAAATGTCCAAAAGTAAAGATAATGCAGTAATTAGTAAAGACAATAGACACCTAAAAAGAAAAGAAAAATCTGTAAGATGCAATAACAACCTTAGAAGGAAAATATCCTTACAAGTGAGGGGAATTCATGGGATGAGCCTATTCCCCATGGTTTCAGTGGTTCTGTGGTTCAAAGAGATGTGTTTGCACAGGACCTTACCTGTCATTAGGTAAAACAGTCAGTGGCAAAAGAAGGCAAAATAAGTCTGTGCTTTACTCATTAGGCTTTAATAATTCTCTTTTGCCCAATGTATCTCTTACAGCGCTGCACACTGGGCTATCATCAAAGCAAGGGTGGGGAATGCTCCACCTGGAACAAACACCCTATAATTTATTACTGAGATCATTTCCATGGGAGATGTGGGCTTGAACCTCCTTAGAGAGATGTCTTCCATTTCCCTACTACTGCAGTGACAGGGGACACTGCCCCAGTGTCTGCAGAGCATGTTTTCAAATAAGGACCACCTCAGGTACCTAAACTGGAGGGGAATGATCTTGGATGGAGCTCCAGTTCTGTGGGAGGTGAGCAGAGGTGGCAACAGAGGTCAGCACTTTGTACCTGAGCACCAGGAGGTTTAAACCTTGCTGGAGGAAGACATTTCAAACACCCCCCTCCCTTCAGAGTTTTCATGGACATTTTGTCCATCCGCTGAGGAACCAAACTTTCCCCATGAATGTGTGTGCAAAGGAAATCCTGAGAGAGCTGTGCCCCCCCTTGGGCAGAGTGATGCACAAGCCTGACCCCGCTGCAAGCTCTCCCTCAGCTCTTTCCCAGACAGATTAACAACTCTGGGAGCTCTCAGCCTCAGACCAAACCAACAGGTTCATGCCATCACCTCAAACTCTTGACCCTTTGTTACAATTTATCAGGCACGTATGAAGTGCTCAGGAATCCAAGATGTATTATTCCAGGTTAGTTTGGGACATGTGTAAAGGACAGAGAGTTTGGACAATGCAGAATCTAGTTCGTTTTTTTCCCTTTGCCTGAGAAAGTCTGGATCAAAACTCTGATGCTGTGCTGCAGAGACTCAATTCCCTTCCCCTCCAGGACAGTGGCTGTTATTTTCCTTATTTTCCTCATTCGCTGGGTGGTTGCCCACAAGGCTTCAAGCTGAGAGTCAGCAGGGAATGCCAGGTTTCCCTTCCCTGCCTTTGCTCCAGCACATGCAGGTTATTTTTCAGGACGACTCCTTTGAAGAAGAAACAATGAACTGTGTGAATCAAACATTTTCACAGTGGTTGAAAACTGGAACTTGGCAAAAAAAGGGAGCAGGCAAACATTAAAGACAGTGTAGCAATAACAGGCAGGGAGCAAAGAGAGAGATGGGGTAGAAGATAACAGGGTATGGGATAGAGCACACAAGCTAAGCAGGAAAATTAAGATGAGAAAAGGAATGTGGAAAAATGGAGAGGTAAAGATTGAGAAATCTATTTTGCCAGGTAAGCAAACTGAGCTGTCGTACTTTGGGAAAAGGGAAGGTTAGAACTGTTGACTGACCTCTGATGAAATCTAGCATGTACTTTCACAACCTCTTAATAAGAGCAGTAAAGTAGTTGCATTGCATAATGGTTTGAGAAATAGATACTTCTAACACATTCCAGCACTCCAGCTGTGCTGTCACTGCCAGGACGCCAAACTCCTCATACTGGATACAATGGGGGCCCTGGGGGGCTGCTGCAGGTGCCTTCCACAAGGCAGGCTGTGCCCAAGCCTCACATTTTTTGTGTTTTTTCCTGGAATCTCTGCTGGATTCCTACGTGCCCCTTAAGTGCATGTTTCTTTCATCTGAGGTTATCTTATGGAAGTGAAGGAAAAGGTTTGGTGGCTGGTTTTGGTGTTTAGCACTCATGGCATAATTGGAATTCTGGGGCTTGAGGCTGTCATATAATTTATTCAAGTTGAAGGCCTGTGGCCAAGCACGCACAGCTGATCTGTGGGTTTGTGGTGTGGATGTCCCCACAGTGAAACCTGAAGAGCTGGAAGTTTTTCCTTATTCTTATCCTGGAAAATACCCTTAAATCTGTGTCCCACAGACATTTGCAATGGCCTCTCTGTGCATTCCAGACTTTACAGCTGACTCTGAACTGGGGTGACCACACTGCTAAACCCTAAAGCCAATGGATACTTCCCAAAGGCAGAGCCTGAGGGCCCTCATGCTGTGGTTTGTTCCTGTGGTGGAGGAGCACATGGAAAGCATTTGTTAAGAAGTGATTCCACCTTCCCCATTGTGTGCTACATTCCTTTATTCCTCCTTTACATCACACTTGCCTTGTCGTTGTTGTTTATTTGGGTACAAAGTCTCCTGCACCTGCAGCCCCATCACAAATCCTCTGCAGGAGAGTGCTTTATTCCTCCTGATTCTGGAGGCACTGCTGTGAGAACCTGCTGGTGACACTCCCACAACTCTGCCCTGAGCTGGATGAACCCTGGGCTCAGGGAGCAAACCCCAGATCTGGAGCTGCTCTGCTTTTCCCTCATGCGATCCCAAAACTGCTTCAAACCCCGGCAAATTTACACTGTGTGGTGTCATCTCACAGCCCCTGCCAGTGAATGTAAATGGCATAAAGAGCATGTGGAACAGATGGAATGAGACATGCACGTAAAGAATTAAAGTATTTGTGAGGGAATTTGGCAAGGAGGTTGGAATGCTTCAAGCACTGTGTATGGGGGTGGAGGGAGGGAGACAAGGATGAGTTGTGGGGGCCTCTATGCTGGTGATCTATTTCCTTCAGAAACAGTATGTGACCTATTTCTGTAATTGTGCTAAACATAGCAACAAATATTCCCTTCTTCCCACCTTCCTTCGGGAAGCTTGACAACTTCTTTAGTTGGAGAAAATGTTTCCTTGAGGAAGAGCTGTGAGCTGTTTGTTTTTGCATTGAAATATTAGATGAAATTAAGGAGAGCAAAGGGGAAAAGGAAGGTCTGGATGGAATAGGATGGTTTGTTACAATCAGGGTCAGTGCCCTCACCTGTGGCCAGTGCAGGGAACCAGTGAAGAAACAATCACAGATGTTAAATTCACTTATATGAAATGACTTGGAATTTTCATTTTAAAATGGCTTTATGTAATCGCTTAGGCCAATTATTTTTAAAGTGACATTTTAGGAGATTTTATATACACAAAGAGTGACTTTGAGTGGCTCACCAAACTGGAAAGAAACGGGATAAACTTTTATGTAAAAGAGACACAGAAAAGCCATGGAATAAAAAGTATGGATTTCTGCAGACTCTTTCCTTTTACAGTTGCTCAAAGCAAACTTGGTAACTCACATTTTTGATCAACTCGTTGCATAACCTTTATCTTGGAAGGTACCTCTTGAAGTTCATGATAATGGCTTGGATTGGCTTTGAGTAGGGAGCTCTCCATGCCACAGGTAACACACAGATCAGGGTGACAGTTTTGTAATCTCCAGTCTGTCTTTCTCAGAGAGAGGTGACAGAAGCCCTAAATCTGAGGATAAATGTTCTTGTTCGCTGCACAAAACATCTAAATTCAGAGACTTACCTGCAGAAGCTTACCTGCAGCCACAGAAAAAGCTGAAATATTAACTAAACAGAGTTTTGAAAGAAAAAAGTGATGACTTTTGCACAATGCAGACCAGCAGTTTAGGATAAGGTAACACCTGATGGTTTTCATTAAGTCCGTAACACTTCTTATGGTGCTACTGGACTTTAAAGGAAGCCCCCAGCCAGTGAGTTTGCCCCAAAAGAAATCTTGAAACAACAGTATGAATAGAAGATACCAGTCAGGTTTCCCTTGATAATCATAAAAGGCTCAAATTACCTTCCTTTCCATCCCCAAAGGGGGCATAAATACTTCATTTATGAGATTGTTTACGCATGACTAATCTATTTCTACTTGCTAATTGTAATGACTAATGTGTGTTACAAGACAAATATTAGCTTGTAATAATACCTGAACAAGTAGATTTATAAGCGTTAAGCAAAAATACAAATAATTAGCAGAAGCTGACTGGCATTATTTTCTAATTAAGTGTAAAGACACTTTCTATATGAAAGCAAAGGCCTGAAGATTTCTCAAGAAGCTGTAGGAATAACTAGGCCATGCTGCTGTTCTCTTGATAAAAGGGCAGGAGTCAGGTAATATTTAATTTTCATTGGAGCTGCATTCAGTCACGCTTCCCCCACTGACGTCAGTGCAAGAAAAGCACTTTCGGCCTGTTCTTACCTGCTGAGGCCATATGTCCACTGGGAAGAATTTGGCAGACATCTCCAAGTAGAAGTAATTACAAGAGACAGGAGCAGTCCAGAGAGCAGAGTTTGGGAGTTATTTCTGCACTGCCCAACTCCCTGCCTACTGTTCCCAGAGAGGGAGTGCAGCTCACCAAGCACTGGGTGTGATACACAGACATACTTTTGGGCTCTGCTGCTTTGTTTAAATTAAACGTGAAAACTTTGCTTCGTTATAAGTGGGTTCTCTTTAGGTGAGGTGGAACATCCCCTCACTTATTCCAGCCTACGGAATATTTCTGCATCTTCTGGAGATTCCATTATAAGGGGCAGATGGACCAGAGGGATTTTCCAATTTCTGCAATGTAAATTTTGTGTCAGGTCAAAGCACCGCAGACCATACTATATTTGAAAACTGGATTTAAAGGGGCACCATTAAGTGTGGTACCTCCTGAAGGAACACTGAGGGCTCACAGTGGATTGTACCCTCCTTGCCTGAGAGCCAGGTCTAGAGTAGTGATTCCCAGACTGTCCTGGGTGGAAAGATAGCTGGTTAATCCCAGGCTGGAGCCGGAGCACACAGAGAGCAGGCAGCACTGGTGATGGGAGAATTTGACCTAAAGAAGTAGCTTGGGACAGAACTGTGATACTGTGACACAGGGGCTAAAAATTGATGGCAAAGGGACAAATTGGCTCTAAGGGTAAAAATTGGATTTTGGCTCATAAATAGTGTAATTACTCAAAAATAGTATTCTAGAGTAACTTGTTACAGTAATAATGTAATCCTTCATTTAACATCTGTGAGTAGCACCTAAAATATTTGACCTGTATCACAGACAGGCAGCCAGGAGTCTTGCCTGAAACCACAAAGTGAGCTGAGGGTTGTGCTGGAATTGTTACCCAGCTCTAATGCTTCCAAATCCTTCCTTCTATTTTGACATCGTCCAAGTTTTCAGTATTCTGGTAAGTGATCAGAGTAGTTCACACTGAGGGATAGTGTGGAGCTCCTCCCTGGCAGGTACCACAGGGACACGAGGGGTGTGTCTGATCTCCAGCTGCAAATAATTCCAATGCCTCAATGTAGACTGGGAATGTGCTCCTTCTGCAACCCAGGAGTCTGCACCCAGTTGAATCTTAGCAAAGATTTTGTGTATTTACAATGTAAACAACAACAAAACAATGATTTGTGTGCCTTCATCCAGTCCATATTAGTGGCTTAATATTGAGACCTAGAGATTCAGTAGAATAGCTACTCCTAAGTTTCTCCTTTTACTCAAACTCTGCAGCTCTGATGTGAGCTTAGATTTACACAAACACATTTCTTCCAAATATGGGTTTGGAGCACCAACTGTCTTTTGTCAAAATACTGTATTAGCTTGAAGGTGTAGAATAGAATTTAGGCTCTGCAGAGCACTGTGACTTGTAGCTTTGTCAATCATTTTTTTAAAATCTCTGTTAGTAAAACCAAGCACATTTCAGAATAAGTTTGTATCCATCAAACCACAGATCAGCAAGCGCAAACAGCACTCGTTTCTGAATATGAGGAGGAGGGATTGTTTAAATCAGCAGAGCTGGTCTTCGTCTATTTTAGGTCCCTGTGCCAGAAAACTGAAAGTCACCTCTGATTAGACTGGACCAAGATCCTCTGTGATTTCAGAAAATCCAGGGCTCATGTGAACTATTCCCTATTGGATCAGGAGGTGAATCTTGGGGCAGCAGGGACAGCTCTTCGGTTTGGACCAGGGGACAATTTCCTGCCAGGACTGGGTCAGTGTTACCTTTTCCATCTCCTTTGCAAACCCACTCAAATTTTTATTTTTCCTTCTGTATAAATCTCAGTCAAAGGATTTTCAGCCAAAATGATTAGCTGAGAGGGAATGCGGGTATTAGTTCTGTTGTGTGACTTAAACAAGGCCAAGAGGCTGCAGGCTCCACATAGGAAAATAATAAATATCCCTGTGTAATTCCTTTCTTCATATGTCAAGGAAAGACAAACATTTCAGTTTCTTCCTGAAATGAGTGTCAGAAAAATCAAAAAAAAGCAATATTCACTGGGCTGCAGAAAAACAGAAGGCTGAACAGATATCTCTGAGCTTAAAGATAGGTTCCCTTTACACAAACATTTTAAGGCATGGAGAGTTTCTTGAGTAATCAAGAAAGCAGTTGATTAAATTAAAAGCAGTTGAAATGTTTTATTGTATATGAGTATATTATCTTGTAAGGTGAATATTTTAAATTTTTGATAGTAGGAGTGATAGCAGAATAGGCTTTGTTCTGTAATTCCATTATAAATTAGGGCATGTGCAACCTTAAAACCTCACAGAAATGCATTGTTTCATTTAACAGGGCTTGGAAACAGGGATGTCAACACAGGGCATCTCTGGAAGTCTTATAGCTCTAATTCCTTTATTCCTTCTCATAATTTCAGTGAAAGCTTTCAGCACAACATTTATCTGCAGTTGATGGATCACTGAATGCTTACAGCTGAAGAAAATGAACATCAAAGATATCCAGTAAATTATTTTAATGGTTGGATCTTTACCAGAGTGAGCTTAGCTTTTTGCATGTTTTGTTTCCCATGAAAATACAGTTCATATATGTTCTGAAGGCAGAATTTAGCCAGAGCTGACTATTTGCTTTGATTTACATTTCTTATAAGTGAGCTGTGAGTGAACTTGACAGCTCCATGGCCGAAGGGAAGTCCTGATACTGAGGTTCCAGAACAAAAGGGCCTTAATGAGGTCACAGTGGTAACAGAATGTAAAACAGAACATTTCTTATTCAATCTCATTATTACTGATGAGCCTCCACTGGGTAGTTCAGGCTCCAGTTCGGAATGGGGTGAGAGGAAGCAAAGACAGAAGGAAGAACAGACCTAAATGTGAATAATGTAGAAATGATTACAAATATCGCAGTGTGTGCGCCTGAGTGAAATGCAGGGACATCGCCTTTGCATTTTGGTCAGTAGCCCTGACACTGAGCAGCTGGTTTGCTCTGTGGATGAGTTTTTTCCAGGGGTGTGACCTGAACCTCAATCTCCCTTTACGTGGCAAAGTCCATAGCAGGGA
Source organism: Taeniopygia guttata (assembly GCF_048771995.1). NCBI lineage: Eukaryota > Metazoa > Chordata > Aves > Passeriformes > Estrildidae > Taeniopygia > Taeniopygia guttata. The sequence goes on along the minus strand of NC_133040.1, from coordinate 5,258,504 downwards.
CATCTACTCCAAACCCTTTGCTCTCCATCCCATAAATGCTCACTGACTGCACAACTGTTCTCTTCAGATCCCAAACATGCAGAATGGTTTGTTCTCTTTTCAGTTTACAACATAGCCTTGTACCCTCAGAAATAAAGATGTACAAAATTTGAGAGCACAACAATAAAATATGTTTTAATGACAGGAAAAATAAATCTCGAGGGAAGAGAAGAGGAGAAATTGGCAATTCCTAATAAATAGTCCCTACATGGGTCTGAATTTGAACAAAATAATCTGCACAGTGTTGATAATGGTCTGAAACTCCAGAGCTGTTGCCTAGAAAGTGTTTTTAATACCTTTCCAGATTGCAGTAACTGTTTCCGCCTATGGATACTTGAAGGAGGAATTGTTGGAAGATAAAAGAAGGCAAAGAGCAGTATTAATCCAGGCTCTGATGTGGTCACTGACCACAGACAGAAGCCACAGTTTTCATTCATCTTTTTTGTAACATTATTTGAACATGACTTTCAAAAACCTCAAAGATTTCTTAGGACTTAAAAGGAAAATTTCACCTTATCTTTTCCCACCACAGGAAAGGAAAATTGAATTGGAATTTAGAATTTGAAAAAATATTTGGAGTGATGAATTTAATTTGCCCATTCTTTTCCTTCACTTTGTCCACAAAGGCTGTACTTGCAGATTAATTTTTTGTTTGTTTTAATTTTAAACTGCAAAGTAAACCTTGTAAGTTTGGCAGGAGAAACCCTTAGATATTTCAGTGCAATACTTCTCTATTCTTGTTTTTACAGTCATAAACACCTTCTAATGCCAGAGGGGAAGAGAACTTTAATCCAGATAGAATACGATTCTTAAACCCTGAAAACTGTACTCATATTTATGGGCCAATTTTAATATTTGGGCTCCCATGCCAAAAGCTGCACATTCCACATGTGCAGCACGGGGTGTTGCCTGCCTGGCTGAATCCAGGGTCATGGCACAGCAAGCAGCATCACCCATCCAGAGTTACCCCACAACCTATTCCAACAAATAAACTCCAAGTTTTGTTCTCAGAATGTATTGCAAATGTTATTTCCATATTTACTTTGCCTTTTAGACTTAATTTTTTTTTCTCTTGTAGTATTTTTATCCTGTATCTTATTTAACACCTTTTAATAAGCTGAATTCTTACCAAGCAAGCACAACAACATCTGAAAGATGAAATCTCTGTCTTTGATGGTATGAAACCATGACCCAACAGGCCCATCCTCTGCCTGCAGGGCTACTGGGAACTTCATGTTAGATTATTAAATCCTTCAGAAACTCAGGTATGTTTATTCCTAATGCAAGGTACCTTGCCAAATCACCATTCTTTCCTCTTTTGAGTGCAAAAATAATTTACAATTTAAAAGTATTTACTATTTTGCTTTGCCTAAATCACACTCCTCTTTTACTTCTGAGTAGTTTCAGCTGTCATTTGTTTCTCTCTGTTTTTCCAAGCAGCTCATTTGCTTTGGTTCTACAGAATATTTAAATATAAAGTTGCAATGGTGTCTCACAGAGACCAACAGGACAAGCTGGAGCACAAAACTGTTCCTCACTTCCACTTGAAAATAAACTCCTTTCTCTTCCCTCCTTGCAAGCTCTTCTGGACAGTTCTCTGTCCCACTTGCACCTGAATCTCCCAAAGCCTCTGTGAAACACAGACTATTCTCATTCTTTCTTTAAAAAAACCCGAGTGAAAACCTGCTTACAGGTTTTGGCACATTTTGACTGTCAAATGGGTCAGCATATATGGGACTGCCTGAAGCCTGGTTTTTAAATCTTATCTCTATTTCCAACAACTTCTATTTTTTAGCATTACACTTGCTTGAAAGTAACAGTTTGCATTTACTACTTGCTTCATCCCTACCAGTTATACCTGAAATGTCATCTAAATATCACTGGGATGTAGGAAAGGAATCAATCTACTCTGCTCCTGAACTGTTTTTATCCTTTCATCCACAGACACATTTCTAGAGATTTTCTCAGATTCATTGCTGGCAGTTTAAACTTCACACAGACAAATTTAGCCATCGTTTTTCTCTGGCTGCCTCACACTTCCATCACCAGTAAAGTCACCCAGCTACAAGCATTGCTCTTCAGAATGAGTTGGGCACCTTTGGTACCTTCCTTTCTTTCACTGTTCCTTCTTTGTCCATCCCACTCCTCCCTGCTCCCACTGAGCTCCTGCTGCTCCTCCATCCATAGCAGTCAGAGATGATCTTTTCTCTTTCTAGAAAGCGCAAGATTGCTTATCTCCCCTTGCCTGCCACTGCTTCCTTTCCTGCCTCACTTCTATCTTTTACAACCCAAAGAACAAGCAGCTTCTAAGATAATTTGTCTGTTTTTTGATAAAAATATGGGAGCACAACTGCTCCTGAGTCAGCTTAGACATCTCATTTTTGTCATTAGAACTCGAGTATTAATTTGAACTTTTTCTCTTCTCACTTTCCTAATGATGTGACCTTCGGGTAATGGAAGTCCTCTACAGCTGTTTGCAGATTTCTTTCAACAATATCTTGGGGATGGAAAAACTTCCCCAAATTTGCTTTCCAGGTCATTAATCTTTCCTCAAACTGCTCTGTAATAGGCACTGTTAGTTTGGGATTGAGACGAGCAAATAAAATAATTTTCAGGGAATTTTCCTGTGTATGACTCTCAGGGGGATGTGGAACGCTTGGCAAGGTTGGCTGATTCAAAGACCACGGTCTGAGCACTGGCAGGACCTAAACTATGGGTCTATGGACAACTGCTCTGCAAACAAACCTTTTACTGATGCTTTTAATTTTCTTCTTGAAGTACCCATCCCTTCAGAAAATCAATATCTTCTTTTAAAGATCAGATAACTTTTTATTTTTATCAGGATTAAATAAACTTGCTAATGCAGCTATTCCTGTATCTTAATAAAATTAAAATGAAAATGTGAGTTTACAGGCAATCTGTATCAGTGTTTAAAAAAAGAACTATTGGGTATTGGTTTGTTTTGTGAATTTTAAAATTATTTTGATGTTAAAATTAGTTGTTGTTAATTAAGCCAGTGAAATAATTTGGCTGGTTTGGTTTTGGATTTTTTCCCTCTTAAGTCTCCAATTTGTGGAAGTAAATTTTTTGGTTTAAGAAAAAAATAATTTTGAGTTGTTGTTTATAAACACTTCAAAAAAAATGTAAGCATTGGATGAATTGAAAAAGACTTAAGAAATTTATGCAATCTCATAAAGAGTGGACAATGAGACCACTGAGAACATACATGGAGTGAGGCTGCTCAGCTGTGCTGTATCACAAGAACATGCAAAAAGGAATTACATAATTCATGGTCAAAACCTTCTAAAATTATGTGACTTTTAATCCTTGCCAATGAACCTGCTCTCTTGAGTACAATTTATTTTAGGGCAACCCAAGAGCAGGGGCAAACAGAATAGTTTTATTTTTTGCTTTTTGATATATAGAAGAGTTGGCAAGCACTTGCTTGTGTGGTATTCATAATTTGGGTATCATATCATCCTCCCCTCCCTGTTCTTTCCATTACTGGGGAGGAAAACACAGAAAACAGTAAAAATAACACTTGATTAAATAAGACACAAGACAGTCCTTAGTGGCACTGCAGCCACTGGACTTTGTTCTAGTGAGTAACCATAATGTTCAGCTAAAATACATGGAAAAATATGTTTCACCTGGACATGAGTTGTCTTTGTCATGGAATGTTCAGTGCTGCTGAGGTTTGACATGGACAAAGCTTGGCTGAACTCCAGGTCTGCTCCTGGTGTGAGAAGGGCCAAATTCTACACCCAGAGCCAGGAGAGCCCTGTCTGGGCCTGCTGCTCCAGCCACTCATATTCCTCCAGGAAATGCTCTTCCCTTGGATTGGATGTACAGCAAAGGGGCCAGACTTTGGGACAAAACAAAGCCAAGCCCCTGTTCACTATTCCATCTTTGCTGGAGCCTCCTGTGACACCTCTGTGTCTTCCCCCATGTCTAATTCGAAGTTTAAGCAGCACCTGCTGGTGAAAACAAAGGCTATGGAAGTGCTGAGCCATCCTGCTGGAAGAACAGGTTTCATCATTACTCTGAGCTCTGGGTAAGTTGTTCTAGAATGAAATAAGCTGGGTTTATTTACTATTTGCTCCACTGTTTGGAGTAATTTTGTCAAGGTGAGGACTGGCTCATTCCCAGCTCTGTGCGCTGAAGGCTGAGCATGACCCAACTGATCTCCACAAGCTTGGGAACTTTCAGTGGCTAAACTTTGGAATTGCAAATTAATCCATTGACAGAATTAGTTAAGACTGTATCTTCCCACTATGGAAAATGGTTATTTTGTATAGTAGAAACTCCAATGTTACTGTTTGTGTTAATTTATTTTTGAAAAGAGGTAAAAGAAAACAGGGAATAAAACTGGAATGCCCTGAGTTGAGGAACACGTTCCACCACATACCATCTCAGGTAATTATGCACAAGGAAGTGTCACTTGTGTGTGATATCTGTAAGTGGAACAGTGTCTGCTTGAAATAGTGCTGCTGTCAGAGACAGCAAGGGAATTTCCCTAGTTTGGTACTGGGAAGGGAAGGATTAGACTGTAATGATTTCCCTTCTCTGTGATAACTGAATGCAATATAAATCGAGTACCTAGCAAAGGGTGCTTGAAAAGAAATGTTATCTTTCTTTCAGTTTAAAGCCAAAATGGACTTGGCAGCGCAGGGCCATGGTCAAGATCTGTGACCAGTATCATTTCCAAAATGTGAGAACCACCTACTCAACTTCAGAACATTGCCACAAAACAGGTAATTGAATTACATTACATGATTTTTAGTAAAACTAAAGGAGGGGAGATTTAGATTAGATGGTAGGAGGAAATTGCTTCTGGTGAGGATGAGGAGACCCTGGCACAGGTTGCCCAGAGAAGCTGTGGCTGCCCCATCCCTGGCAGTGTCCAATGCAAGGTTGGATGGGGCTGGGAGTAGCCTGGGATAGTGGAAGGGGTCCCTGTCCATGGCAGAGGGTGGCACTGGATGGGCTTTAAGGCCCCCCCCCCACACCAGGCCATTCTATGATTTCACAATTTTTAATATATAAAGAATTTAACATTCATAAAAGTTCTGGAAGGTGGCCAAAGCAGCACAGTATGAGTATGCTAACATTTCTCCTCACAAAAATGGACCTAAATCATCTGTTAGATCCCACATTTTCCTGACAAAATAAAGCAAAATCAGTCGCCACTACTTGAAAGATCCAGGTAAGAGGAATGGTGTTGACTGGAAATACCATTCCAGGCTAAGCAGCATATGGAAGCAACAGGAATTCTGCAATATCCAATCCTGCACAGTATTTATCTGGATAAGTAATATCACCATTCGCAATTCCAAAATATTTTATATAATAAGAAAATAATATTTTTTTATGGTAATGGATGTTCTTTTATTCCAGAAATAGGATGGATACTTCATCAAATGGTTTGTTGTCCCTGGGCCTCCTGTAGTGATAGGATGGGTGCGTGGTGCTGCAGTGGAGTTACAATAGCTGTACTATTTTAATGCGGAAGGATGTGGTTTGGGGTTGGTTAATACACATTGCTTGACATATTTACAAGTGTCAGATTGTGCTCTCTGTTTATAAGACTTGTGCCAAAAGGAAGGGGAGTAACATGGGCCAAAGTACTTCCCTGATTGCGGGTGCCAGGATGTAAGAAGCAGTTTCAAGGCTGTGATGCTTGGACTGAATACATTGCAATTGTAACTGAATGTGAATAATTTGTATTTGAAAACATTTTTCTTCACAGTATAGGTCCAGTCTTTGCAAGACAGAATTCCTGGTCGGTGTGGCAGGGAAGGGATTTGATGCATGATGGATTTGTCAGAGGAAACACACACACAGTAAGAACTCTGAGCTGGGTGGAAATTTTCGTTTGGCTTAAATTCTGTCCCTTACTCTATGTACGTAATTCAGGTAAATGTGATGCCTGTTTGTGGGAGAGATTTGTTACTATGAGGTAAATCCAAACAAACTCCAGTCAGCCATTGCAAGAGATGCTAATCTTAATTTATTGCCAAGAAAAGTAAATTGCAAAAAAGACGCTTAAATGAGATTAAAATCATGATAAGGAAAGCTGCCATTGAGTACAGAGTGAGAACTTTTTCCACTGAATCACATCATTGAAAATGTGCTGCATTTCTGTATTAGAGCTTAAGCTGAAATGCTCAATATCTTCAATATTGTTAAGCACAATATTTGCTTTCTACCATCTGTGGAACTCTTCAGTCAGGGAGAAACTCAGGCAGGTGAGCCTAAATCTGCTCCCACTGGTTCAAATCAACAGGTCATTACAAACAGTAAAAATGTTATTTGTGATGAATTATCTCTTTTAAACCAAGTATCTTCTTCTTGCATAGTACTGACTTAAGAGTTGGACTCCATGATCCTTGCGGGCCCCTTGCAACTCAGAATAATCTGTGGCTCTTCTCCAGACGGTGATTATTTTGGGAAAGAATTTAATTTGGTTATCTAACTCAGGTGTTTTCGAGCTCCCTTTATAAAAAACTAATGCCAGCTAACATCTTCAAGGCTGTTTCAGATGAGCATGGGGTGGCTCGAGGGCTGTGCGGAGTGTGGGGTTAAACTCGGCTAGGAAGGGGAGCTCGGCGTGCCCTGATGCAGCAGTGACCACGAACGAGTTTTGAGGCCTTTTTAAAATTACTTTGAGCACTCTCGGGTGCTGAGGAAACCCTTTGGTGAACCGCAGAATGCTCGGGATCGTGATTCCCCCGTGACTGGCATCCCGAGCGACTCCACGGATGGGACACAGTTCCCGTGCCACAGAATATCCCGAGGTGGAAGGGACCCACCAGGATCATCCAGTCCAGCTCCTGGCTCTGCCAGGGCCACCCCAGAGTCCCACCCTGTGCCTTCCTGAGAGCGTTGTCCCACTGCACCTGGAGCTCTGGCAACCTGGGAGCCGTGCCTGCTGCCTGGGGAGCCTGGGCAGTACCCGAAGAAAAAGAAAACCTTTCCCAAATGTCTAGGTAGCACGTTTGTTCCTTTTGCTTTTCCTCGATGGTTAATAAGGGAATTCTGCCTGGTTCAGAGACAGTAAATGGTAATTTTCCTTATCCCGTTCTTTATTTATTTAGGGAAAAAAGAAAAAAGCCCTTTTAGTAAACTTGTAGTATCACCACGTGAAACCCTGTTTCACCTTTTCTAGTAAGACACTGGTTTTCTTATGTCCTGCGGTACTTTGTGACTTTCAAGGGGTCCCCGGGGAGCCCGTTCAGTGCCCGACCACCTCTGCGGGGAGAGCCTGGCGCTGCTGCCTCCCCTCCCCGGCACAGCCCCGCCGGCTCCCGGGCCGCTGTCTGTCTGTCTGTCCACCATCCCTGTCTGTCTGTCAGTCTGCCCGCTCTCCCTGGCTGCTGGCTGTCTGTCTGTCCACCATCCCTGTCTGTCAGTCTGCCCGCTCTCCCTGGCTGCTGGCTGTCTGTCTGTCCACCATCCCTGTCTGTCTGTCAGTCTGCCCGCTCTCCCTGGTCGCTGTCTGTCTGTCCGCGCTCCCTGGCCGCTGGCTGTCTGTCTGTCCGTCCGCACTCCCTGGCCGCTGTCTGTCCGTCCGCCATCCCTGTCTGTCTGTCTGTCCGCGCTCCCTGGCCGTTGTCTGTCCGTCCGCCATCCCTGTCTGTCTGTCTGTCCGCTCTCCCTGGCCGTTGTCTGTCCGTCCGCCATCCCTGTCTGTCTGTCTGTCCGCTCTCCCTGGCCGCTGTCTGTCCGTCCGCCATCCCTGTCTGTCTGTCTGTCTGTCCGCGCTCCCTGTCTGTCTGTCTGTCCGCCCGCCATCCCTGTCTGTCTGTCTGTCCGCGCTCCCTGTCTGTCTGTCCGTCCGCCATCCCTGTCTGTCTGTCTGTCTGTCCGCGCTCCCGCTCCGAGGGTCGGGACCCGCGCCCGGGACCCCCCACGGCCGCGCCGCTCCCGAGCGCCCCCAGCGGGCGGCGGGCGCAGCGCAGCGGCGGCGGGAGGCGCCCCGGCGCCGGGGCCCCGCCCCCGGGTCCTCATCACGTGGTGCGGCGCGGACCAATGGCGCGGCGCGGTGCGGGCCCGGGCGCCATTGCTGTCAGAGCGCAGGAGGCAGAGCGGGCGCGGAGCTGCGGCCGCTGCGGGCACGGCCGGCACAGCGCGGGCGGACAGCGCTCCCTGCCCGGGCCGGGCCGCGCCCGCACCGCCGCCACCCCGTGGGCAGCGCCGACGAGGCGGCGGCGCCGGCAGCAGGAGCGGGAGGAGGAAAACACCATCCACGCACAGCCAGCGGCGGCAGCAGCGAGGGGCGGCCGGGCGGGGCGGGGAGGGGACACAGCGCCCCCCGCCCGCCGACGCCTCCGCACGGGGCCGGGACCGGGCCCCCCCCTCGCCTCGCCCGCCCCGCGTCCCGCACGGACCCGCCGCCCTCCGCGCGACCCCCGACCGGGGGGGGCCGCACCTGGACGCGGAAGGGCGGCCCCGGGCCCCCCCTTCCTCCTCTTCTTCTCCCGGCCTGGAGGAGCGGGGGACGCGTCCCCCCCGCCTGCACCGGAGAAGGGCCTCCCGGCTCGAGGATTATCGGCGCGGGGGCGGGTAGCGAGGAGCAGCGCGCCCGCCCCGGCCTCGGCGCGTCCCCTCCCGGCCGCGGGGCCCCGCGGGGCCGAGGGGCCGGAGCGCGGCGGCCGCCCCGGGCAGTGACGGGGGTCGCCCCGGGGGCCGCCCGCCTTGCCCCTCGCCCCCCGGCCGTCCCCCCAGACATGCCCCGCCGTGGCGGCCCGGCTCGCCGAGGATCATGACTGCGGCAGCGAACTGGGTGGCGAACGGGGCCAGCCTGGAGGACTGTCACTCCAACCTCTTCTCGCTGGTGAGTGAGTGAGCGGGCGGTGGGCGGGTGGGCGCCCGGGGGTGGCTCCGCGCCGGGTTTGCCGGTCGGGAGCAGCTGCCGGGGGTTTATAGGCAGGGCCCGGGGCTGCTCCTGCGCTGGCCCCTCCCCCGGCCCGGTCCCCGTGTTTATTTTGCTCTTTAGCGTGGTTTGCTGCGGGTCCGTGTATCGCGCTCGCAGCTGGAGAGCGGGGAGGGGACGGCTCTGTGTCCCCTGCACGACCATCTTCCCTGGGTAAACAGGCTCCTCTCCCCGCCTCCCTTGGCACTCCGTGCCCTGTGCGCTTTGTGCCACCGAACCGGGGGGTTTTCTCTCCTCTCACAATGACAAACGCCATTTCAGCAGCAGCGAACGCTCATGTAGTGTGATCGGCTGTCGGACTTAGCTCTGGGCTCCTGTGACGGCGTGTCAGCTGCTGTTACAGCCTGCTCTCCTCTTTGCACACATCGTGCTCGGGGGCAAGAGGTTAAAAAAAAAAAAGCCAAACCTTTTAATTTTTTCCTCTGTGAAGAACAACAGCGGCTGACAGTAGTGTGCCGGATTGTTTGCATAGATGCTGTCTGCCCATCTCACTGGGAACTTCCGACGTGGATTGCGTGGTTTAATGTTGCAGGAATCATGGTATCAGTTTTGGCTGGCTTATAGATCGGCAATTTAAATTTAAAATACGAAAACAATTTGTGTGTAATGGCAAAGTCATTCGGTAATACTTCGCTTTATTTTACCTGGTATGCACAGGAACATTATCCCTTCTGGCTGGGCAACAGCTGAGTGAGTGAGAGGGCTGCTGGATCATCGGGAGCCTTCCAGTGCTTCAGGGATAATGTCGGAGGGGAGGAGGGACTTGTTCGGTGCGCGGTGTGGTGGAGTTAAAACCTTGTGATGCAACTTTGGGGGTAGCATGTGTGAAAGGGTTGTGGTGAGTGCCCCCTCCCCGCAGCAGAGCTCTGCCAGAATTGGAGGTGGGTGCATATGTTCTTCTTCTGATAGAACGGAAGAGATTGTTTTTAGCTCCCTTATGAAAATAAGGAGAGAGAAAAAAAAGGAAATTACTTAGAAACGCAAATGATCAAGCTCTTTGTTTTATGCTTTTTAACGTTATTGTAGTATATTTGTTATTTTGTCTCAGGCTTTGGTTTTTTTTAAATCTACATATGTATATTTTGCTTGTACCTCTTAAGAATCTGCAACAAGAACTGTAGTCTTCCACTGCTAGAAAACTGCTCCAAGAGCTTGTTCTGTAAGAATTATACATTTCTTACTCTGGCTTTTTATTGAACTGTTACGTTATGTAAGTTTGTATCCGTGCTTCTGTTTGAAGGCATGTAGTAATATTTATAAATATGTAGCAGTGCTCTGTGTATCGAGATGCAGGAAAGGTGATTTGGGGGATTGTTATGGTGATTTTGACTACGCTGCTCTTAGCCAGGGAGGAAAATAAATCGGGAAGCATGAAGGGAACAATCGTATCTGATTGTAGAAGGGAGGCAGTGGAGGATTTGCTCCTCACAGAGTTGTGAAGTCCCCGTTCATTAATGCAGACTGGAGTGTGTGTTTGGAGAGGCGGAACTTCTCCTGCAGTTGCAATCTGCAAATCTGTCACTGGTAAAAATAATTGTTGGCGTGCAATTAGCATAAATTATAAAGTGAAGCTATTTCATAGTTATTGTGGTTTGGTTGCTTTTTTTCTCCCACCTGACTAGGCTAGGGAAATGTTCAATTTTAAATGGGTGTGTAATATCACTGAAGTAAGTTAAACGAAATTCTTTTGCAATTGGCTTTAATAATAATGAGTTTAATGTGCAACCCTTTAATCTCCCATGTAATTTTGTGGGAGGTATCTGTGCCTTAATGTGGTGCTGTGTATGAAACTGTTTTTATTGTATTCTGGCTCTACCAGAAAAAAAAAAAAGGAATAAAGTAGTAGTGTTTTTAAAATACAACCTATGTGAAAACTATTAGGAAGATTTATTTTATATTGTGTTAGTGTTTTTTTGGATTTATGTAGCAGAGAAAGATTGAAAGCGGAAACACTAACTGAAAATATGTAGCCAGCACCACTGACCCTTTAACCTCAGATTGTCATATTCATTTCAAAATTTATGAAGTGTTAAAACTACAGTAGTGTGGATTAGTAGTTAGAGAAACTTTTGCTAATCATTTACTTTTTCAGTGTAACATAACAAAATCTAAATGACTAACTGTTGGGAATCCATTCATTCTTTAACAGCGAGGTAGATTACAAATATTTTGAAAATTGATTCTGCTATTAGAAGTTGGGGTTTTTTCAACTGCAGGCTTTGTTTTGTGTGTGAATCACAAAGTCATGTTCGTGACTGGAGAATTACAGTTCTGAAATAATTATAGTCTATCGTGATACTGTTTGTTCATGGTTAAATAATATTTCTTGCCAAGACATTTGTTCTGTGGAAGCAGGAATGCTGTCTCCTTGCCCTGGAGAAGCCAGAGCTCTGTGCCAGCTCTGTCTGCTTGCTGTGGATTTGGGTTTGTTTAACGATTCATGATTTCCATTTTTCTGTCAGCTGTAGACACGCTAGAGAGGTTAGGAGCCTTTGCTGCTTCTGAATCTTTTGATGGGAAGTGTTTTCTTTTAGTTACTGATTCTCTTTTATCAGTGATGTCCAGAAACTGGAAGCCTTCAGTGATCTGGGCTCTGAATGTGTCACCTGAGGGGAGGGCACGGTCTGAAGTGGAGTTTTTAAAGTTTCCTTTGACGGTGCAGGTGCTGGGGATGGTGCTGGGCTGGTAGAGCTGGGTTCCATGGGATTGCAGCGCTTGGCAGCACCAAGTGTGTGTGGTGTTCTCTGGCAGCGCGGGGATCCAGCACTGCTCTGGAAAATGGGTTAATACTGGTGTGCTCTGGCAGGCAAAACCCCAGCCAGCCTGCACAGACATCCCAGTCCTGCTCCAAGTGTGGAGCCTTTTCCCAGTAAGGTGATGGAAGGGCCACTTTGCATCTTTGTTATCAGAGTACTCCTCAAATAATAACTTGTTTAATCTGCTGAGTATAATAGCCTTGTTCATTAAAAATACACTTGCTGTCTGAATTTGCTGTTCCTAACACAGCAGTAGGAAAAATTATATTTATCCTCAGTCTGTTTTTGCTGTAGTCAAAATGTCTGTTGCTGCTTCTGAAAAGAATGTGTGTTTTGATAAACAGTATTTAATAAGCCATTGTATGGACCAGTTTATTTAAATACTAATTAAGAGCTGTCTGATAACTATTTAGAGACAAAATGTTCTGAGGTAATATGCTTTGTGTTAAAACTTCAGCCTCAGCTGGCAAGCAGTCATCCTGTGAATAATCTTTAATCATAAAAGTAGTCTTACTGAAATTAATTTGACTTTTCCTGTGAGTAAGGTTACTCATATGACATCAAGGGCTTTCATGAAGATGTTTCCTCAAGTATCTAGGCTTTGGTGCCATGGTGGATCCAAAGGCACAACTCAGTCTTGAGAAATCGGGGTGAAGTTGCATAACATTGGATATACTGGAGCTGGAAAGAGTACAGCCAGGGGTGTCAGGAATGACCTGAAATTTGGAGTTTTCATGGGGTAGAGAGATTTGGTACTGTAGGAATCTTCATGCTGGAAAAGACAGGACTGTGTTATGGGGGAGTGAGACCAGGTTATAGAAGCTGCTATGGAAGATGTCCCATGTCCTTGTAGAAGTGCATTCCTACAGAAACCCACTGCTAGAAGGGTCCAGGCAGTGGGAATTGTGTTCTTGTTTAAAAGGCGAAGTTAAAAACAGTGAAGGCCATTGCTGCTGTTGCTTTTTGCAGTTCACATCCAGGAACAGAAGTTGTCCCCTTTGATCAGTGATGTTTCCAGAATAAAATAAAAGGAATTAAAGCAACCTAAGGTGCCATTTGGCTTATTCTCCTAAAGGTACTTCATGGTAACAGAAAGTGGAGGTTGCAGAGGCTGCTGTGAGCTATTCCTTGGTGTTACATGTTTGTCAGTAAAGGACTTCATAGTAAATGTTGATTGCTCAATTCCTTCCGTAGTAGTGAATTAACCAGTAATCCTTGCTTGTTGTGTTTTCATAAATGCAGTGCTCTGAGCAGTGGGCCGGGATTTTGGCATGCTGGATGTTCAGCACTGCGCAGTGTCTATCTTGCTTATTTGGAATTTTATGTAGGTGTGCATTTACATGCATAAATAATTAAGAAATGGAATCAACCTCTCAAGTTGTGCAAAAGTATTTGATTCTCTAGTTATCTTTATCCTGAATTTTATTAGGTAACAAGACAGAAGTAGAGAGATGACATTAGAAAGCTTGTTCACTTCTTGCTAATAAAAGACTATCTCGAGTTTTAAATCACTTCAGTGGTAGGTTTTTATTATGTCCTGTCAGAGTATTTGACAGTTTAATGGGATGTGCCAGGGAGAGGGTTTGAAGAGCACAGACCCAGATTTGCAGAGAATAGGACAGTGACATTCAGCCAGTATGCCCCAGGAGGGGAATTGAGGGATCTTTTGGATAACCAACCTTTTGGGAATATTCCTGAAGAAAATGGAGGGTGCAGGAGTGACATTTGCAGCTCAGAATAAGTCTGCCCAAGCTAATCACAAAGAAATATTTGAGTGAGGTTTCCTTGAAATCCTGAGTATCTTGTGAATGTACACATGTCCTGGAGCTGGAAATCCTTCCCCAGAGACTCTGTCCTGATTCTGGTGGCACTCTGAGTCTGGACATGTGACTGCTGTTGGGAACATCAGCACAAAAAAATTAATACCCTAATATCAGGGTGATGTATTAAAAAATATCCTAGGTAACTACACCTTAGGAACAGGAATTTTAATTTACTGTAACACTATCTGGAAATAGATTTTTCTATTTTTCTACATTTTTAATGCAGAATTGACATGATAACCCCAGTTCTGAAACACCCTCCCCACCCTGACTCATTTGATCTTGGATTTTTTTGCCTTCTTCTGAGAGCGCTTCCTCATATGAAAGACTAAAGATCTACAGATAGAACTTTTTAATCCTTTCTTCTATTATTTTCCTTCTGGACAATGCAGTTCTTTTGAAGAAAATCTAAAGAAACTGAAGGTTTTGATCTTTGGTGGAAAAAAGTGTGGTGCATATATTTGCTGAGTGTGTTAACTTGAGTAACTTTGGTCATTAGATGAAGAAGGAATCTATGGATTTTGTTTTCATTTTTTCATCTCTCTAGTTCTCAGAAGCGTTACATGAAAGGATATGTGTGTATGCAGATGCACTGCTTTTAAATACCAAACCCCATCAGTGTTAGGGGGCTGTTTTACTTTGTGGTGGGGTGAACACCTGGGCTGGTTTGAAGCTTCCTGTTCACTGAGTGGGAATGCACCTGTTGTCTCCACTTTCCTTGATCTGTCTATTACACCCACCTCCCCACCTGTCCCAGTCCATTTCTGCATCGTAGTTGTAGCTGCGCACTTTTATCGGGGTTTGGTTTTGCTCTGATCGAAGCAGGGATGCACCTACAAATTTTTTCTCGCATCCTGTAGCTGGAATGGTTGGCACCTTGCTGCATTCCTTCACTGTCTCCCTGTTGTTACACTTGCTCCCTCTCTGCCTTTTATTTTTCCTTGAGTGCTGGCTCCAGTGTATGCCAGGATCACCTCATTATAAATTTATGTCATTTGGTTTTTTCTAGTTGATCCATGGTAGCTGTGGAAGGTGACAATTGATGTCCATAGACCTTTAAAACCCCTTTTCCTGAGCTTGTGTGGGATCCTCTGGAGAACCCAGTAACATTGGGTAGGTGGTTGGGCTGTTCCCACTGTTGTTAAGGCTGACAAGTGTAGTTTATACAAAACTTTGGAGTCTGTGTGTGTTCATTTACTGTTCTGTGGGTGAGTCGTGCACTTCGTTGTGTAGAGTCTGTCACGGTGGCATTTGCATCTTGTTGGTGCCATAGTAACACAAATAATAAGCAAAAATACTGCTCTGACTGAAAACATGCTTGTTTTAGTATTAACTTGCCAGTTTTAAAAGTGCACAAGTGTTTCCAACAGAAGATCCCAACCCAAATCCAGAAGATTTGCTTATAAGGAGTGTGTGTTTACATGGGGGCATCTTTGTTCCTCAGACCAGGCTGTTCCACTGCTTTCATTTTGAGCTCAAAGTATTGCTTTAAAAATAGATCCTCTTTCCTTGAGTTCCCTGACATCAACTGGTAGTTTTAAAGAGAAACCAGCTAATAAAATATTCTGCTCCGCAGACCTCGAAATCTGGCTAAAAGCTGGTGTTGGGCTCGCTGTGCACACAGCAGTGGAGTGAGCACACAGCGCAGGGATAAGGGGATACTGGGAATGACGGCCTGTGTTGTTTCCTGCTGTGGCCCAGCTCGGTACTGAGCTGTACATTCGTGTGATCCCAACACTGCAGAATGATAACGAGGGCTGAGCAGAACTCACTCTGATACCAGGGAAGAAGTTTAGCTTTTCACATTGGGAGGGTTCTCAGCATTTCCTCATGTAGTAAGGAGCTGCCTTACTCACAAGTGTAAAAGATTTAAGCAGTCTTTCCTTTGGTTTGTGCTGTGAATTTTCATTAATTTTGATTAATTCTGACTCTCATTTTCTACCTTAATCTGTAAAAATACGTTATTTCTCATTGAGTCATGTGTGGCTCAATCCATGAGCAGAATTACAGTAGTGCATGTGGAAATGTGGCTAGAGCTTCTAGTACTTTTAGTGGCATCCTCGCTTTTGTTTCTTTGAGATGGGGAATTTTATTGTGTGATGCTGTTGTATAAGGTGCCCTGAGGCAGTATTTACATTTATTTGACTAACACAGATGAGCTCAAACATACACAGTGACCTTGTGCCTGTATTAGGGAATGTATTTAATCAGCTTATGAAAATGGAGAAAAATGGCCAGGCTTCTATTACAAAAGTAATAAGATGTGATAGGTGTATTTCTGTATCACTTCTTGTGAGTCAGTTACCTCAGCTTTCTTTAATCAGCCAGTGTTGCAGCTCAGTGTATTCTTGTTTATGAAAATAATAGAGATGAAAAAATTTGGTTTCTCCACCTCCCTCCCCCCCTTTCATTTTTGTTCCTCCTCTTCTTGCATGCCTTGGTGACTCCAGAAAGGTCCATAAATTCATACTTAAGCCTGGAGTGTGGAGCTGACCTAGTGAAAATCTTTTCCCCCGTCTCTCTCCCAAGGCAGCTCTGTTCCCCTCATTCCTCTCTCCCCACCACGTTTTGGCAGTGGCATGGATTGAACGGAGATCAAAGTGGCTTTGTAACCACAATCCGTGTCTTAGAGAAGGAAATTTAAAGCTTGTTCAGTAAAACTTTATTTCATTCATCTCTTAGCTTTAAAAGAGCTATGCTGTGGTCAGAGCCTTGTGGTTGCCTGTTCTTATGACTCCATATTTGCCCATAAAATACAATATTTTGTGAGAACAGAGGATTGAAAACAAAATTTAAAGGAAAACGCTTCTTTACCTATTGATCAGGCATTGGCAAACTTCCAGCTTTTGATAACTATGCATTCATAGCTGACAACTATGAGTTTAAGTTTCAAAATGTGTTGGGTTTTTACATTATAGACTCCTGACTTTTTACTCATAGTAGTCTCTGATTTACTAAGAAGTTTTCAAACCTAGTTTAATATATCTGCAGTCTCTTAGTGTTGGACTTTTATGAGTCTCACTTCATGTATGTCTAGAAGGTTACTGGATTTGTAGGCGGCTCTGGTGAGACACAAAATTAATTCCAGGAATATTTTGTAGTGGCCATGTCAAATATTTTTATAAAAAAAGTAATTTCTTTGCTGAGAGAAAAGGTGAATTGGTTAAATGATTTTATTCTGAAAAAGCTGCTTTCAGTTTTAGCCCAGTGTTTCTAGTTATTTAATTTTCTGTGTGTATTTTAATAAAATTTTGACTGGAGCTCTCTGTGAATTTCCATAATTCCCTTCTGGTAGGAGGTGCTGGATTCTTGTCTTTGCAGGAATGACACTGAGAGAGCTGGCAAAGTGAATCTACATGACCAGTCATGTAGTGGCTTTATTTACTACTTTCCATATTACAGAAGATTCAGACTCCAGCATTCTCCTGGTGGTGGGTTTTGAAGGGCTGAGGGATTTTGGCTGCTCCTGACAAGCGGGGCATTGCTGGGTTTCGGTGATGAGGACAGGGATGAAGAACCAGGGCTGGGGGATGGGATTCCTGTGCTGTTCCTGCCTCTCTGTCCTGCAGCAGGAGCCTGGGTTGGGCCCCTTTGGGAAGGGAGAGAGGTGTTGCAGGGCAGGGATGGACGTGGGTTCAAACCAAGCTTTGCTGGGCAGGGCAGGGATGGACACAGCTGCAAAGCCGTGGGAGCTGCTGTGCTGCTCAGATGTGGGGCACAGGAATGTTCCCGAGTCCTCGGTGCAGCTTTTTGTATAATGGAAGAAAGGGAACCGCAGTCTTTAACTCACTGTGCCAAAGTTTACTCTGCTCGGGTTGTTACTTCCTCCAGCCCACCCTCCCCCCTGTTTTTTTCTGCCCATATGTCAGATTACTTGGTTTGGGAAACAGCTGATAGTCCATTGTATGACTCTGATGTTTGACATTTCCTTCCTCTTTCAGTTTAAAAAAAAAAAAAATCTAGAAAAGAAAGTTAAATTTGGGAAGAACAGAGAAGATTCTTTTGTTTTATTGCAGATTTGCTTTTGTCTTTTTTTCCCATGTGTTGGACTGCTTTTCTGTAGTCCAGCTTTCTCCAAGAGGGGACTTTTTAAATTTGGAAAATAGGCAGTCAGTTCTGATTCTTTATGAAGTAAGAAGGCAAATCTCATCTTTCACCCTGTCTGAAAACAAGGGAGGGATACTCTGCCTGCTGGCAAGTTGCATCTTTATTTGCTTTTTTTTGTGTACTATTGAAGTTTGCAGTTGTAGTGTCCATTTTATTATCTGTTCTCAACCATCTACTCAGAAGTTAAAATACAATTTATTCCCTTTTGTGAAGAAACTGTATGAAGTGATGGAGAACTTAGAGATGCCTTTCTGTGAAATAGTGTCTGTGACTTGAGCTGTGGGGTGGATCACTACCTTAACCTGGGGTTTGGTAATATGAAAAGAATTTCTTCAATTACTTCTGTCTTTTGTCTTGGAGATGGCATTTTGCTTCCAGGCATTGTGTGCTTCCATACAGCCTACAGGGGTAAATGTTCAGCTTTGCCATGGGTAAGCTTCATTCAGTGTACAGCTATTAAGGTTGGAAAAGAGCTCCAAGATATAGTCCTTTTCTTCCCCTTTTCCCAGAAATAGTACCCAAACCAAAGCAAACCCAGTCATGACTTGTTACTTTGGCTGCCATGGCTTTGCTGGGTAGATGTTTGGACATAGGTAGGGTTTGTATATCCTCTGAACCCCAGATTCATGCCTATTCTGTTTTGTTGTGCAGATTGGCATTCCTGTTTCCCTTTCTCACTGCTGGTGATGGGATTCTGGCACAGCAGCTTCCCATTTTGTGTGGCTGTGTTGGTGCAAGAGCCAGCAGGACACGTGTGTGGAAGTGCCTGTGTGAGTCTCACGGGCACGCTGACCTGGGACGGTGCTGCTGCCATCTTTCTGTTTCCTTGTGTTCATGCCTTGAAGATTTTAGGCTTGAAAGTATCTTTTCAAGTGATGACTGAGTCTCAGCCCTTTAGCTTCCAGCCTTGCTTATCACATTATCCTTTCCCATCTCTGATGGACTGGGTTACAGCCTTGACAGTGGAGGGGAGCTGAGCCAGGCACCAGCATGGGACCGTGTTCTGAATTTGCTGGATTGGATAAGGGCTACAGATTTGCTAAACAAAGCCTTCACAGAAGGTGAAAGATGTTGATGTAACTCAAAGGACTTTTAGCAAAAATATCCTCTTTAATTCTTTGTTTTTAAATGCTTTTTTGAGAGTTTTTGTGGTTAGTCCTGAATGACTATAGCCGCGTTGTAGGTGGACGTTGGGTCCTGGCTGAGCATGGCAGCTCTGAGGGTGACCACTGAGTGCTTTATGTGCTGATGAGATTTCCAAGACACCTCTTGGTACCTGGCTAAATGAAGGGGCATGGAACAGTGTTGTGGAATCATAATTCCACCAAAGTGTCCTGTCTCAGGGGTGGCCAGTGTTTGTTTGGCCTGCCGAATTTTCTGAAGTGGATATTGTTGCGCTTCCCTTTAATTATCTCCCAGACTGCCTGTGTATTTGGTTGAGAGGTTTCTTGAACCAAGTAGATGTTTTGTAGACAAATTCTAAACTAATACATAAGTTTTTATCCAGATACAAAAATTTCAGCCGCCTCATTTTGTTTTGAGTCTGTGTTCTGCTAATTTAATTTGATATCTGGAAGAAAACCAGCAGCTATTCTCTAGAGAAACTCAGTTTCCCTCTTTTAAACCAACCAGACTTAATCCTTGGATGATATTTTAACTGTATAGAATATATATTTTTTGACCATTCCTGTAATTCTTCTGGTTTTGATGTTGTGAAACAAGAGCTGCAGTTTGTGATGAATGTGCAGAGCTACAGATGAATTGTAAAGGCCTCAATTTCTGTGTCATCTTCTGTTTCTTTCATAAGAATTTCTCACATTTGTTTTTGTTTTGCCAACCTGTTTTTGCGGTGGACTGGAAGAAGATACTTTCTCTTTTCAGTGTGTCAGTGTGTGCTCATTTTCCTTCTGCTGTGCTTGATTGTAGTCATCTACTTTAGTATTTAACCTTGAAATTCTGTGAGGGTTTGGATCCATATCAGTAATTTGGGTGCTTTTACCAGATTGCTCTTTCTTCTATGCTTGCCATTCAAAAAGCCTTTGTTGGTAACTCCCGTATCTGCCAGAACTGCTGAAATTTGAGCATTAGTATTGGAGTCCTTTTATATTTCCCGCTGGGAAAGATGGTACTTGTTTGCCACCTCAAATTCTTTTTGAGACGGGTGTGATTTTTGTTTCTTTGAAAGGAGTAATTAATCTTTCTGACTGCCTCCTCCCATACATGGGCAAAGTCACCCTCACGCTGGGGAGAAAGAGGAAAAAATACCTCATTTCTGTCAGTGTTGTTTACTTTTTAGGCATAAGAACTCATGCTGTTAGTTTGTGGCTTTTAATAATATGAAATCTATTATTTTAGAGATGCCTTGGTTTGCTGGTCTTAGATACTGTGATAGGGGATCTCAGATGTCCCCAGGTACAGAAGTCCATCAGAGAGATACCTGATAATAGGATTTTGGTTACAGCTAAATCCTTCTCTGAGACTTGCAAAAGTAAAAGATGACACACAAATGTCCTGACACTGTTGCTTGTCACAAACAGCTCTAGAGTAGGAGCATTTAGATAATCTGTTCCAGGGGGCATGAGGGAAAGAGGCATCATGGATTGCAGGGATTTATCCAGCAGAAAGCTGTTCTAGGCACATGTGCTGCATGCACTGGCATGTTCACTTTCATGTTGTTTTTAAGAGCCAAGGAATAACAACACAAAAAAGGTAATTTTTTTCATCCTTCATTTTTCAAAGCTTGTTAGTGGCTGCCCTTTATCCCTTTTTTTCCAGCCACTTGACTGTGTGCTTATGCAGGGAGAGGATTAAAGTCAAACATGTCATTCTGCTGCTGCTCAGTTGCATACTAAGAGGGCTGAGGCTGAGCACTGGGCTCTGAAGCACAAACCATGGCATGGTGTTTTTTCTGCCATGGGACACCCATTTCAGAATTAGCTATTTTTTTGTTGTGCTGTTTTTGTCTGCTCTTGATTTCAGAGCAAGTTTGGGGGACTCTGTGCAGTTATGGCAATACTTGGCCTCACGGAAATGTCCTTTTGAAGCTCATTCAGTGCATGCAAGGCCTCTGCACTGCCATGTGATCCCTCCCTCTTACAGGGGCAGAAGGGATAAGCCCTGAGGAAGGGAATACAAACCATTCCTTGCTTTTTTAAAATGGAAAGCATGAAGAGGAGAATGTTAATATGTAGTTCAGGGAATGATCTGATTTCAGGAGACTCTGCAGGGCTGAGATGGTCAGTCTGCTGTGGGTTTTCAAACCCCAGAGATCTTCAGACCCAGTGGAAAAGATGGGGAATGTCTGTGGACAGGTGCTGGCACTGCTCAGTTGTGCTGTGGGAATAGGAGCCTCTCTCAGGGTGTAGAAACAGTCTGTAAAGCTGTGAAGAAAACGAATTTTTTAGTGAAGCAATCTTCTCTATTCCTTCAATTCACTTGACAGGGGCTTAGGCAGATGTTACTAAATACTTTATTTCGCTGCCAGAGGGGATGGTGTTTGCCTCCCCCACAAGCAACACATTGTTACAGAGTAGTTTTCAGTCCTTCTGTCCTCGTCCTCTTGTCCTTCCTTCCTAGTGAAGTGTATCAACATGACATAACTTTTATCTGGTATTTAAATGGCTGGAGTGGAGTGTGCAATGATATTTCCTTGCTGCGTGAGGATGATGTAGTGAAATGAGACACTGTAACCAAAACAGATGGTGCTAATCTTGAGTCTGTCTGCAAGATCTTACAGCATTTAATTAAAATGGTGGTGTAATTCCCATGACACCTTTAACTACACTTTAAATTCTTGGACTATGAACTAAGGGCTTTCTTATGCAGATTTTCACTCATGTGAGTAGTCCTTAGTATGAGTCTCTGGTGGCTTCAGAATAGCTACTTACTTGAATGAAGCTCTCAAGATGAGACACTAATAAAACTGGCAAACATATATATGGCATTTACATGTTTTATGTTCCAATTTGAAGCATAAATTGTAGACTAAAGATACTCAGCAACTACATTCCTATGTAGAAGCAAACAAAATTCTAGATTAGAGGAATTGTTTAGACTGAGCCTAATTTCAGAGGCTCATTGGTAAATACAATGTTTTAAGGTACCCTGGGCAGCTTAACATCTTCCCCTGGGATGGAAGGGCATTTAATGAAAGCTTTTATATTCCTTTGTTTAACCGAAATGTGTTTGTAGAAGTGATGAGGTGTGGTTTGGTTTACATTGTTTGCATTGGTTTTTTATGACCATTAAAGTTATGTCTGAAGCAATGGATAGACCTGAATTTGTCTGAGTGGCACCTTTTAGGCAGACAACTGGGAAGTATTTTTATACTTGTTTTTTATTTTGTTTCAAATTGGAGAAGTGCAAAAAATAAAATTACCTGAATGTTGCCATGTTGAAAATCTTTGAGAAAGCAGGTTTGGAGCTGAGGGCTTGTGTGAGTGATATCTGGCTTTTTTTTTCATCATATGATCTTACCTCCTTTCCAACGTAGCCTTCCTATTTTGAAAGTACCAGATGGTTTTCTGCACTTTGCAGCCTGACTCTGTCTTTTCTTACTTTTCTGTATGATATGAAGCAGGGAAAATAACACATTTATATTGTTTTAGTCATTGTTTTAAATGTAGTGAAGCACAAACTAGTTCAGAAATAGCTCTGCTTTACACTTGGTGTGGCCAAATACAAGAATTTCTCAAACTTTTGATACTCTCCCTCTTTCTCCTTCTGTTGTGTCTATGATTGTATAATCTCTCCAAGGGGGCTTTGGGTATTAAAATGGGTGGAATTACTCAAGTGATCTGGAGAAGTTAATTTAGAGTTGGCCTGTCCATTTTCCATAAAACAGTGGCCAAAAAGCATTTGGTGGAGATGGGAAATAAAAGAGGAGGTGGAAGATGGGTTTGTTTGTGTTCCATCTGCAAGGGCTGCAGAAGAGGAAAGCAGTCACAGTGGCTACCCAGCTCTAATTATATCTTCAGGGTTGCTGGGAGCATGCCAGCACCAAGTTGTGCACTGTGAAATGTTACTGGGGAATTGTGATTTTTAGCAGCCTAAACTCTACCAATCTGAGTGGAGCACGATGAGATCAGCAGAAGACCCTCCCAGCCTCCCAATTATTGTGATTTAAGCCTGAAGGGGGAGAAGAATGAGAACTTAGGTTTTCTGTCTCCTAGGAATTCAGTTGTAGATGGTGTCCTGGAACCCTGAGCTGTGGCAGGTACATGTGGAGGTGTCTGTATTTAGGGCAGCAGGGTGTGAAAGAAAGTACTAATTTGCTTTCTGTGTCTCTCTGCTTGTCTGTGTGTGCAAGGGGGATCAGAGGTTTGAACACTCTCAGCTCATTTCTTTTGAGGCTGTTTCACTCTGCAGGGTGTGATGATGGTCACTGAAACCTGAGTTTGTGTCCCTTTCCAAGGGACTCTGTGTGATCACTCTGAGGCCATGCATCTGAATAAAGACATTGGCAACGCACTGTTTTCATTAATGCCTATTTCTTGGGGATGTTTTGGGTGGTTTTGGATGCCTGTGTGGAATTTGAACACACTCTTCTACTCTGACAGCTGCTTTTGAAAACATCAGAAACAGATCTTTTTGTGTCTTGGGAATTACTCTGTAAGAAGTTGGATGTTAGTGAAGGGTTTGGGTATTACTGTTAGAGATCCAATTTCTCTGTTTCCTTACACGCTTAGCCCAGTGCATTTAGAACTGGCGTCTCACAAATATTCTGTGTCCAAATGCAGTTGCTGAACTTAGAAAAAAAACTCCATTTCAAAACAGCCCCATTTATCTGAGCAGTTAAACCCTTCACAGCACAGTCCTCCATAACACCTTCCTTTATAAACCAAAGCAAAAATCTCATTTAATGCATGATTTGCTAACAGTGTTGGATAATAATAAGTATTTGTAAGTTCCTTGGTTTTTTTGGTCAGGCTTTTTAGTTTTAAAAACATTGTAGCAACTGTAATAAGCCAAAACCATGCATATGGGAAGAGATGCAAGAAACACAGTCAGTTACATCACCTGGCAAGAGTTCTGCTTTGTTCTGCATTCATCTCTAG
Source organism: Taeniopygia guttata (assembly GCF_048771995.1). Classification (NCBI taxonomy): domain Eukaryota; kingdom Metazoa; phylum Chordata; class Aves; order Passeriformes; family Estrildidae; genus Taeniopygia; species Taeniopygia guttata. The sequence goes on along the minus strand of NC_133040.1, from coordinate 5,234,788 downwards.
GCAGTTGTGAGCTAAACAGCATGTTCACAGTTTTGTCCTCAGGTTGGCAATTTGCGTTTCTGTCTCAGTGTTTCAGGCTGCTTTCAAACCAGCAGTTTTACTAATCAGCGCATCTCTGCCCTCCCTGACCTGCTTTGCTGTCCTCAGACTTCCCGGTACAAGCATCTCTGTGGCTGTTTAATGAATCAGGTGTGGGGACTGATCTGAGTAGAGGAAAATGTCGTTTAATCCAACCCTTCTGGGTTTGAGTCAGCCCAGCTCAGTGTGAATGTCTGAGCAGCAGCTGAGTGCTGCAGGGAAGGCACCCAGGCCAAGCCTGCTCTGGCACCAGTGCTTGCTTGTGTTGGTTGAGCTGTACACGAACAGCAGTCTGGGTGCACTGAAGGTTGTTTTATCTGATTGGAGCTGTCCCTGACAGGGGAGATCCCACTCCACTCTCCCTCCTCTCCTGGGGCTGCTCAGTGATTCCCTGGCTGCAGGATGAGCTGTCAGGGTGCTAAGCCTGGAAATGTTTGTCTTTCTCGTGCTTTCTCTTGTTTAAATTGGTGAAGTGATCCCATTCACCAAGTGATTCCATGACCAGTAGATCCAGTGTCAGACTGGGACATGGAAATGCGTGGCTGGGGTGGAGGAGGAGCATGAGGCTGTGTTGGGTCAGCCCGTGCTCACTGCCAATGAAGCACAAATGAAACCACATTTGGCTCTTCAGAACAGTTCCCAGAACCACAGCCCACTGCTTGTCTTGTCTCTGCAAACCCTGCTACAGATGGAGGCCTCTTCCAACCAGGACGGTTGGTTTGTTTAAAGAAATTAATGTAAATAAATCCCCATGTGGATTCAGATCTCCCTATAGTGTGTTAAATACTTTACACAGAACATCAGTAGAGGCGTAGAATGTGTGTAAGTGTTTTGGGTGTAGTCTGCTCTTATGTATCCCTTCCGGATTTAAATTTCTATTTGAATTCAGTTTTAATTAACATGAGGACACAATCTAGAAATTCTGAGGGATTAGTACTGATGCTTACCTATTAAAAATTTAAACAGAAACAGACATACCCCAATACATGTGCTGAACCACATCTCTGCAACTAGAACTGGGAAATGATGTGTGAGACCTCCTTTAATGCTGCTACTGAGTCCAAAGCCCCAGGACTCATCTCTCCCCCTTTTTTGGGAGTCTCTCTGTGTGTGGGTGGGCACTGCTGTGATCCAGGTTAGTAATTTACAATTCCTCACAGTCCACAGAATTACAGACTCCAGAAGTTAGCGCAGAATTAAATTTGGTGCAGCTCTGCTGATTTCACTGTGCTTTCCTTGACTCTGTTTCATCCCTCCTCTGGGGGGGATGTTGGGATGATACCTCTGAGCTGGCAGGAAGCCACAGGAGCCTCTCTGCTCTTCGAAACAGCTGAGCTCTGGCTTTTGCTGTGTGGATCAAGCAAGTGCTGCTGTTGAGTAATGTCCTTTGTTCAGTTGGGTTTTTTGGTTTTGGTTTTCATCATCTTCCTGTTCCATGCTCTTTGTGACTTAGCATATGTTCTTAGCTGGTTATGGCACAAATATTTAACATCATTTTTTCACAGGTTGCCTGTGCTGGCACTAATTCTTGGTGTTTTGTGGTTTGTAGTTACATTCATTGTCCTGTTTCAGAAACTCTGCACATTCATTTTCCAAGCTATAGCTGGGGATTCATGAAGAACAGATGTAGATGTAGATGGTTTGAAGGAGTGCTTTTTCCTAGACTGTTATTTAGTGTATGAGGTGTTCCAGCACCCTACTATGGAAAAATAACTTTTCTCCTTCCATTTTGCCTCCTTTGCATTCCCCTGCCCTTGTCATGCTAGGAAGGTGGCACATGGCTGTGTATCTCAGCCACTCTGAACTATCTTTTCCCATTTCCTTTACCATAGTTTCCACCCTCTGGATGGCTGATCAGCATTTCTGAGTGCTGGCTGTAGGGAGCCTCCAGCTGAGACAATCCAGGACTGGTGTCCTGCTGGCAGGATATAGGATAGTAGTGTACCATCTTCCTTGTGGAGCTAAAGATGCCTGGTAGTTTTGGGGCCTGCAAACAATAAACCCAATTTCCTTCCTGTTCAGTGTTCCATAGGTTTTCTTCCCTTTCCCAGTGCAGTACTGAGTAACCATGTGCCTGGTGTGGCCTCTTCAGAGGTCAGTTAAATGGGCAGTCTGGATAATCAGTGTTTTGGGAAACAGTCCTTGAGGGAGAGTCCCAGGAACTGTAGCCACGGGCCAGAGCCCTGCTGGGCCAGGCAGTACACAGGTATGAGGTAAAACTGTTTCAGAGAATGCATTTATAAAATCCAAGAAATACTTGTGGTTTTTACTCTGTTGTTGGTATGATGAGCATCACCTTCAGCTCCTCAGCAGTTCACCAGCCAGCTCTTGAACCAAGCAGGCTCCTTCCACCTACTGTGGTGGACAGAAGTAAATTTTAGAGTTTAGACTTGTAAATGGACTAAGTTTGTAGACTTGAAAAAGGAAATCCTTCCGTGTGTGATGGAGAATTTGGGTTTTGGAGGAGAAGTTGAATGTCCTTACAGAGGTGATGACAATGGGAGGAATACATGATCCACAAGTCTTTGGTTTTCTTTAGGAGTAAAAATCATTCCTGCAGCTAGTGTTTCCAGTGCTGGGTCTTTCCTCCATCTCTGGCAATTTCCTCTCTCGTCAGAGGTGTAGCTGCTGCTCTGGAGTGTTTGCACTCCTTGTGGCAGACCAGCTGGCTGTTCCTGCAGGAGCACTTGGGAGCTGAGCACCGGCTGCTTCTGGGCAGCCAAGGGAAGGTGTGAACACTGGAAATGAAGCAGTGGTGGGAACAGCAGCAGCAGGAATGTGGTAACAGGTAGAGAATAGAGTACAAGCCCACTGTGAGCAGAGTATACACACACCAGTTGTGTTTCATAACAGCCAGACTGCCCTGGGGGGTATTCCCTGTCCTGTGCTGGAGAGTGGAGAGAAAGGGGAAGGCTACAGCAGGGATGGGGCAAACTGGGAGTGGAGGAAAATCTCAGAATCACACAACACCCTGTGCTGGAAGTGACCCACCAGGATCATTGAATCCGGCTCCTGGCCCTGCCCAGGACACCCCAACAATCCCACCCTGTGCATCCTTGGGAGCATTGTTCAAGCACTTCGAGAGCTCTGGCAGCTTTGGGGCCATGCCCATTCCCTGGGGAAGCTGTTCAGTGCCCAAAGAAAGCCTTTCCCAAATGTCTGGGTACCAAATCTATTCATTTTTCCTTGATGGTTAATAAGAGAATTCTGTCTGGTTGAGAGGCAGTAAATGGCAACTTTCCATATTCTGCTTTTGTTCATTTGGACAAAATAAAAACCCCATTTAGTAAACCTGTAATGTCATAATGTGAAATGAAACTTTCAGCTTTTCCAGTAAGTCACTGGTTTTCTTAAGTACTGTGATGCTTTGTTTGTGACTTCCAAGTGGCTAACTTTTGGGTTGATGCTAAACTCCTGTGGCCAGCAAGCAGCCTGTAGGAAATTAATCTTCCCTCTCCCTGACTGCTTTTTTTTTTTTTTTTTCTGTCTAACTTGTAAGATAACAATAAGATAACAGTAAAGTTAGAAATTGAATGAAGCTGTTGGAAATGAATAGTATAGAAATCTAGAAGTGAGTCAGGTTGTGGTGAAAATCTAAACGCAGGGGTAAGCCAGGTTTATTCAGTGCTGTTTCTAAATTATTTTCCTTGAAGGGGAGTAAAGGAAAATATGTGAATAGGAGGATTTTTGAACTTGAATTGAGGGATTAACCGATAAAAATGAAACAAACTATGACTATAACTAAATTATGAAGTGATCCAATGACTCTTTTCTTCCTTTTTGTTTCCCGTAGGCCGAACTCACGGGCATCAAATGGCGTAGGTACAACTTTGAAGGCCATGGGGACTGTGGGCCCATCATTTCAGCTCCAGCCCAGGATGATCCCATCCTGCTCAGCTTCATCCGCTGCCTGCAGGCCAACCTGCTGTGTGTGTGGCGCCGGGACGTCAAACCCGACTGCAAGGAGCTCTGGATATTCTGGTGGGGGGACGAGCCCAACCTGGTCGATGTCATCCACCGCGAGCTGCACAGTAAGCCACTCTTTGGTTCTCAATTACTTCCATTTTTCCCAGTGAAAAAGGAATTTTTAAAAAATGCTTTAACTTGCTACCTTATATGATTTTTGTCAGTTTGTGTTTTAAGACCTACAGGAAGACAAAAAAAACTTGTAAATTTGACTTTTTTTGCCGCGTGATGCAAAGTGAAACTTGAACTCAGGAGACCGGTAGTCAACATCATGACTTGGATTTTTGTGGAACCTCTGAAAGTAGAGTAAATTCTAGTTCAAGGGATAATAATAATAATAATAATAATAACAACAATACCCCAGCTCTGGCATAATGTAGTAGCTGACAGAATAAATCACCTCTCCTATAGCGTCAGGTGAACTCCATGGCACCCCAGGTAAATCTGTGAGGTCAGGACTTGCTCCGTGCTCGTGCTGCAGGATTTGAGCATGATCCAAGGCGAGTTGCAACAAGTGAGTGGAATAGGAGGCAGGAAGAGGCAGGTAGGTCAGAGGTGACAGTGATAAGTTGGTGATTATAGGCTTTATGCAACTGGGATTGTCTTCAGAGTCACCAGAATGTGAAGCATTAACATGATAAAGTTATTTCTACCGTGTCTGTTGTGATCCTGTTTGGGTTTGACTATCTCCAGTAATTTTTTTTTTCTTTTCAGTGGTGTATTGTTGCTATGACAAATCTTAGTTTGCCTGAACTAAAAGATGTTTTATTAGGCTGATAAATTTTACCTCCATTTTCACCTTGTGTCTTGCAAGAAAACAGCTGAAGTTCACCAGTTCTGGAATAATAACAGTAATTTAAAAAAAACCCCAAGACAATCATATGGATCTGGTTCTGGTTTCTTGCAATAATTTTTTATCCTTGTGGCCTTTAGATCTTCTGGTGACTTGGTGATAAAATTTGTTTCAAGTACATAGAATATTTTGTTTATCAAGTGTGCTTGAGTTGTCCCTTATCTCCCACCTGTACCCTGCACTGTTTACTCCTGGATTATGGTATATTCATTTATTCTCATTCTGTTCTAAGCACCGTTCCAAACTTCCTGATTTAATGGCTGCCAGATTGTTTATTTGGCACCAGAGCCTGTGAAATCACAGATATTGAGGCCTGAGCACCTTGGGGCGTGTTCCATGCAGGTAGCCCTGTGATCATGTATAATTAAAGAGATGGCTCACAAGTGCTGTGCTGAGCCATTCCTCTGACATTCATTTTTTATGAGGCACCTGTTTTGAATGAGGGAATGGGTAATATTTCTACTTACCCAGCAAAGCTTTAATAATATATGCTTTTCTCTTAGTGAAATATAGTTTATTTAATATTTCAAATGCAGTAGATGGGACTTAAGTGTCTTTTTATTTGAGGGGAGTTGCAGGTGATGCTTCTGTTTCTGTTGTAAATTGATGGAGCTTGTTTATATCTGACATCTTGGTTACAACAATGTAATGCTGCTTCCAGTGGTGGTGGTATGGAAATCCACTTAAATGTCTGGACAGCTGAACCTGCTTCTGCTGGGTGCAGTATGGGACAGAGTATAGCAAAGCATCACTGTCACACATTGTTTGCCTGGTTCAAAATTGTATGGAATAACAGACTTATTTAGTTTGGAAAAGACTTCCAAGGTCATTGAGTCCAACCTGTGCCTGATCCCTCAGCCAGAGCACTGAGTGCCATGTCCAGGTGTTCCTTGGACACCTCCAGGGATGGGAACTCCACCACCTCCCTAGGCAGCCCCAGCCAATGTTTAACAACCCTTTCCATGCAGAAATTCCTCCTCGTGCCCAACCTGGGCCTCCCCTGGCACACCTGAGGCTGCTCCCTCTCCTCCTGTCCCTGTTCCCTGGGAGCAGAGCCTGACACCCCCGGCTGTCCCCTCCTGTCAGGAGCTGTGCACAGCCAGAAGGGCCCCCCTGAGCCTCCTTTTCTCCAGGCTGAGCCCCTTCCCAGCTCCCTCAGCTGCTCCTGGGGCTCCAGCCCCTTCCCCAGCTCTCTTCCCTTCCCTGGACATGCTCCAACCCCTCAAGGTCCTCCCTAAGCTGAGGGGCTCAGAACTGGACACAGCACTCCAGGTGTTCCAGCATCCAGGCTGGAGCCTTCAGAGCAGGAACTTTTAAAGTGGAATTCAATCTGAAACTCTCTTGTTGTCATGTGTGTAAATCCTACAAGGATAGATTTCCTTGTTCTATATTAAAAGCACATTGAAACACTTGTAGTGACTTATCAGATATAGTTCAAAGTGATGTAAATAGTGTGTTGTACATTTTCTGCTGATAGGGCTGTTAGGCTCTGTTCAGTACATTTTAGAGTTCAATCATCAGTATTGACAAAATATTGAGCCTCAAATTCTGCCAGAATAAGGCATTTATGTCCATTGATTCCTTGGGACAGGACAAAGGACACAGTTTGTGTTCACTGCTTCATGCAGCCACAAGGCAAAAGGAACAAGTTTATTCTGCTTTTTATCATATAAATAGGCCACAATACTGAAGTATTTGACAGCTGAAATTAGCTTCCTGAAAATATAAAGGGCTTTTCCATGTGGGCATACAAACAGAAATTAGTAAAGTTACTGAAGCAGAGTTTTCCTTGCCTGTCAGCTGGGCCAGGGTAACATGATGCCTTTTTCTGGTTTAACCTGCTCAGGAAATGAGCTGCTTTAGCTTAAAATGCTGGTCCTATAGGTTGGATTATCACTGTGACTTAGAGTTCCATAGTCCAGAGGACTAGAGGCCAGAACTTTGTTATTGTGCTGTATTCACATCTTCAGGAGCACAAGTCCCGGGAATCTGTTGCTGCAAATCCCAGGAGGAAGACTAGAGTCTATCCAAAACATTGACATCTGAAATATAGGGACTATAGGGAATAATGCCTGTTAGTGAGATCATGAATTCTTATTAAGAATAAAGTTTTGGATTTCTCTTTTCTTGTCTAAGACTTGTGCTTTGAAAATGAAATATTTTCGTGGTAACTAAATTTGGAAGTATTTAATTTTCAATATTATGTTTTATTAATTCAAGTCTAAATTATAATTTTTGGTTTTTTTCTGGATAAGAGAGTCAATCCAAAAGTGCTGTATGATATTTACTGTTTTCAGTAAACAGAGAAAAAGTCCAAAATGAGGCTTTGCTTTCAGAAGCACTTCAAAACTTTTGCTCATGAACTCTTAATCCTTATAACATTGAAGATTTGGTAAACAACAAATCTGCCATTAATAAAAGAATTTCAAATAGTCATAGGGAAAACAACTTAGTGGTTGTAAACAGGAGGTATGAGGGAGTTGTTTATGTAGTAGCTTTCCAAAACTGTGGATAATTAAATGCTGTCATGGGAGATTAAGTAAAAATAATTATTTGCAAAGCAGTTATAGATCAGTGGAGTGGTTGGATTAACCAGGCAGCTGGGAACTTCAGAGGTGTCTCTTGCACATTCTCCTACATTTCTTCTTCCTGGCAGCCTTGACTCTGGTGTTCCGGTTTTTATTGTGGTGGCATTTAAAATGGAATGAGAGGTTGAAGATCTTTATTCAGTCCTTGGTGGGAAAAGTTGATTGGGATGGGGTCAGTGAGTGGGGAAAAACTGGAGTAATTCCAAGTCTAAAAAAGTTGAGTGTGATTAAGTTTGTTGAAGTTTGGTTTTCTGAAGTATAAATGCTATTTAATGATATTGCCTGGAGAGGCTTGGCAACTGTTCCAGCCACAGTACCTTTTCCCATAAATCCATGTTTTTGTACATCCAACAGAAGAAGTGGAAGGAGAGGAGGGAGTGTCTGATTGTTGGCAGCGTTTTTGACAGGAACGTTGTGGATTTGCAAGTTACAGAGCTCTCATTTGCATTTGGTGACCAAATACCATCTGGAGCATCACAGAGAATTTAGACTCAACTCTTGGATTTTCTCTGTTCTCCCACTCTTGCCCTAGACCCTGGGGGTTCCACAGAGATTATAGGGAAGGGAGATCTGTTCCTCAGTTCC